>NC_046320.1:39806888-40123723 GCF_009819535.1 Lacerta agilis
CAATATACAGCCTTGTCGTACTCCTTTCCCAATTTTGAACCAATCATTTGTTCCATATCCAGTTCTAACTGTAGCTTCTTGTCCCACTTAGAGATTTCTCAGGAGACAAATGAGGTGATCCTCATTTGTAATACCTGCTTACACATAATATTTTCCTATATACATAAAAATGGAAGGTTATAATCATGTAGCCCCCATTGGAGGATTGTAGTGGCACATCACAATCCTGGATTTGCATGAAGTCAGAGAGAGCAAAAGTGAAGGCAGGTTTGCATAACAGCAGCCTCCATGGCCTGGGAATGAGGAAGGAGTGGCACTGATGGGAAAAGTGGTAGTTTAAAATAGCAGCAGAAGCTTGAGTAAGGCAGAAGTAATTGAAGCAATAAATCAAACAAAGGTAGGGAAGTCTCCAGGGCCAGATGGAATAACAGCTAAATATTATTTTTTTAAAAACAGTGATCAGCTTGTAAACCCTCTGAAGGATACTATGAATGAGGTTTTGAAAATGGGGGAGTTCCCAGAAACATGAAAAGAGGCCTATATAACTTTGATACCAAAACAAGATGCAGATGTAACATTGGTAAAAAAAAAAAAAAGTATAGGCCTATATCATTATTAATGATTACAAATTGTTTGTATTTGTTTTGGCAAATAGATTGATTTTTTTTAAAAGATCTTATACATTATGACCAATCTGGATTACTTCCAGGTAGACATATTAAAGATAATATTATACATATACCAAAATATTATAGAATACCTGGAAGTGATAAATGAGAAAAAAGCAGCATTGACGTTTATAGATGCAGAAAAAGCATTTGATAATGTTTCTTGGACCTTCATGAAGAAAGTGATTAAGGAAATAGGATTTGGATTAAATTTTAATAGGGAATACAGGCTGTCTGCTCAGAACAAAATGCAAAAATGATTGTAAATCGGGTGATAACGGACAAGTGTAATATTCAAAAAGGAACAAGACAAGGATTTCCATTGTCACCCCTTTTGTTATTTCTGGTATTGGAAGTCTTGACAAGAAGGGTGAGAGAAGATAAAGAAGTGTCGGGAATAAAAGTAAAGAAAAACGAGCACAAGTTGAAAGCATTTGCAGACAACTTGGTAATGGTGGAAGATAAAAAAAAAAAACTCCCAAAAGTAATGAATATAATACAAGAGTTTGGTCAGGTGGCAGGATTTAAATTAAATAAAAGTAAAAGTAAATTGATATTTAAAAAATCTCAAAGAATCTGAAAGGAAAGAAATAATATAAATGACAGGGATAGAAGCTTATAAAAATCTAAAATATCTGGGTGTATGGATAACAGCAAAAAATATAAATATTTTTTAAAGACAACTATGAAATTTTTTGGAATGAAATTAAAAGAAATCTGGAAACATAGAATAGGATGAATCTCTAATGGGAAGAATTGCAAGAATAAAAATGAATGTACTTCTAAGGATGTTATTTCTCTTCCAAACTATTCCAGTAATTATGGGGAATGCATGCTTCAAAGAATGGCAAAGAGAGATTGCATAACAAAGTTTGGAGCAAACATCACATAGGCACTAGAATCACCAAGTGAGAGAATGTTTTCTTATCCATTCTTATTAGGCAGAACCTGATGGATACTTTAGACATTTCCAGTCTGCAATCTTACTTATTTATGGAACTCCTTCCCTTTGGAAGCATAAATGGTGACAACGTTAATGGCTTTTTCTTGGCTGGTGAAAACCCATTTGTTCTCACAAACCCTTTGGAGACTATCTTTATCCCCTCCCTCTTGGCTGTTTGTTACTGCTTATAAATGGAATTGCTTTGAATTATCATGTGTGTTTTAATTGTAAAGGTAAATGGACTCCTGACCGTTAGGTCCAGTTATGGACGACTCTGGGGTTGCGGTGTTCATCCCACCTTACTGGCCGAGGGAGCTGGTGTACAGCTTCCAGGTCATGTGGCCAGCATGACTAAGCCACTTCTGGCGAACCAGAGCAACGCACAGAAATGCCGTTTACCTTCCCGCCGGAGTGGTACCTATTTATCTACTTGCACTGGCATGCTTTTGAACTGCTAGGTTGCCAGGAGCAGGGACCGAGCAACGGGAGCTCACCCTGTCTCAGGGATTCGAACCACCGGCCTTCTGATCTACAAGCCCTAGGCTCTGTGGTTTAACCCACAGCGCAACCACAGAGTTGTTCGTGACTGGACCTAACGGTCAAGGGTCCCTTTACCTTTACAATTAAAACACATAATAATTCAGAGCAATTCCATTAATAAGCAGTTTTAATTGTATTTTATTATATTTTTGTAATTGTTATTATTTGTTGTAGAAACTTAAACAAAGATGTTCAGCACACTAAATGATGAGACAGATTGCCTAATGTTGGGCACATTGAGTTGGGTCAACATCCTGCTTCTATGACAATGGCATAATTTCTGATTGATTCATTTCCATTTGTGGCGGGCACACAGCTTCCCTCCCAAGCCTCTGCGGGGATTGCTCTCCCGTAGTGGCATGGGGGAGAGTTGCACCCCCTTGATGGCTGGCAGTGTACAGCTACGGCCACCGCAACACTATCCGTGGTAACTTGGGGGCACTGGGCGGATATCTGCACCCCAGCACCGCATCTGCTAAAGATGGCCCTGCCCACAAAAGGTCCATTCAAGTATCAAATACGTTCCTCTTGACTGTGAGGGTCTCTTTAATTAAGGTGTCTTGCACACTGCCACTGCTACAAGAGAAGTGGCTGCAGCTTCCAGGTTCTGCCAAAATATTGCAGACCTCTCACAAGATCTCACCAGAACCAGGAAGCCAAAGCTGCACAACCCCAGTAAGCAAGGCTTCAGTGGAGGGGCAGCCAGGGGGGCAGGGGGCACCTTCCTGTTTTGCCTCATGACAAAATGGGACAGGCTGCCCCTAGGTTATCCACACCTTTTCTTTCCTGCACATGCTCCAATGAATGAAGAAGTTGTGATTGTGTCTACACAAACCCATGACGGCATTTGGCAGCTGTGGATACAACCCACATTGCCACAACTGCTTTAATCCGCATACATTTGTTTTAAATGAGCACACTTTAGGATAATGCAGAATCAATTTGCAATGAGCCTTTATTTTTGGTATTGAAACTAGCTACTCTAAATCTAAATAAGCTGGTGTCAGTGGTTTCAGAGAACTTCATTTATACTCATCAATCTTTCATCCTGACCTTTGACCATGCCTTCTTCACAGATTATTCTACAAGGATAATGACATCCATTTGCATCATACTTGCTTGTGATCCTTGGCAACTAAATGTACATAGTAAAATGTACATTCAAATACACAGCTCTGGGGTCCAATACAAGTCTGATTTGTCATGGATCAGTAATTTTTTTTATCTATACTTACCAGTAGATGTTGCCTAGCACTCATTCATCTGAAAGAAAGAGGCACAACATATATAGGATATACTTTAATATACTTGTCTTTTGTCAAATATTACCATTGCCTTTACTTCAGGAGCCTGCCTAAAATTTGAAAACTGAATCACCTTGCTTTAGTCATTCAGAAAAAAGACACATTGTACAATATGCAGTTGTGCAATTAGTTTATAAAACTGAACCACACCTTACAATAATGTTCTACAATGTGAATAATGCACAGCTTAAATACTTAATTGGCTACAATGATAATCATGTGCTAATAATAAAGAGATGAGTGTTACTATATATGCCAGAGGCATCAAATAACTGATTAGAATTCCTTTGTTCCCATTCTCTCTATACCTTCAGTGGGGTTTTTTATTCCAGAAATCACACTGCAAGCTCTATAGGGCTGACTATTTATGTTGCTCATTACAGACTCTAGTACACTCATGGGTACCATGAACAAATAATAATCATTTATGATTTATAATGACTATTAAGAGGGGCAGTAAAACTGTCCTTGTAAACTGCTAAATAAAGGAAGGTCACACTGACGAAAGTTAAGTAGCTTAATGTATAGCTTAAAAGTGCTCCTGCTACAAAGTACCTTTTGCAGAAGATATTTTCACCAGAATCTAAAATATCTAGGAAACAGTTTCCTCCTCTGTATCCTGTTACAATCTCAGTTGTCTAAGAATGGCACATTTATTTATTGCATTCCTGCCACCATGCGGGAAGAACACATAAGCATTTTTAGTTGCTGCTCTACAACTTTCCCTGGAGATTTGCCAATGCGTCAGCCTGAGAGCATATTGAACTTTCAAGATGGAAATGCAATTAATGTTTGTATTTAGGATAAATTTTAAACACTACATATTTTGGCTAGAACTGGAATGAATGATTAAAAAGAAACAAAGTGCAATTGACACAGTGAGAACTTATGTGAAAATCAAAGAAAAAGAATATTGACTTTTAAACCTCAAAATGCTCATTTTATCAAACAAATGGAGCACTCAGATTCTTAGGCTTTGCAGAACTCTGAGTCCTTCACGGAGACTGAAAGGTCACAATGTGATTTTAATTTCCCTATGACTTCTGTACCTTGACCTTCAAAATAATTAAGATATAGAAACCACATTTAAATAGCAGTACAGATATCTGGAAAAGTTGCATCAGTGAACAAGGGATACTTTTCCATTCATATTTGTAAAAGGATGCTTAAAAAACAACAACACTGACGTAAGAAGGTATGCTTTACTGGGCCAAAGAAGTGAGTGCCATAGCTAGAGCTGCAGCAGGTTTGGTGGCAGGTTTCAGTTGCCCGGGACGGGTCAACATGCGAACCCCTTGAATTGCTACGTCACAATACTTTGCGCGTTCGAACAGAAATGTGCCGAAGTTCTAGCGACTGCACCTAAGAATGAGGGCGGGTATTGCTGCCTTTTAAACCTTGCTTTTAAAATCCAGGCGCCAGACCTATCCCTCTCCAACCTCTCACTTTGGCCACTTGCCCACAGGGTCGGCAATTCAAATGTTTCCGAGAAAGCGAAGCAGGTTGCACAGGTTGTTGACTTATACATTAAAGCGGGAGGAAGGGGCGGCGGCGACTTTCCCCTGATTGGCCTCGCGGCTCGTTCTCTCCGAGCGGCTCCAACGATTCCCTCCGGGGAAGCGCCAGAAACATTTCAGTAGCTCTTGCGTGAGAGAGAGAGATGGTCGATGCCTTGTGCCACAAGTTCCTGCAAGCGCGAGAAAGAGCTGAGGAGGAGCTGGGCGGCCCGCGTTGCTGGAGCAGCAGCCAAGGTTGAGAGATAAGCGCGGAATCGGATTCCCGCACCTGTGAGCTTGGCCAGGCGCCTGCAGATAATAACTCTTCCCAGAGGGGCAACGAGGCGTGAGGGGAACAAACACCACACACACACAAAAGCCTCCGCCGGCTCAGGGCGTCAAGCAAAACACCGCGGGCGAGCGGGACGCAGCTACACGAAGCCAAACAAAGACGGTGACGCGACGGCCAGAGCAGCGCTTCGAGGCGCCCCGGCTGCTGAGGACCTCGGGCAGCCTCGCTGGGGGGCCGAGAGATGAGGCTCCGTCTGACCAGCGCCTTGACGTTTGTGTGCCTCAGCGCGGTCTTCTCCTTCGCCTGGTACGCCGCCCGCAGCGGGAGCGGAGGTGAGAAGCGGGAAAAGGCGGGCGGAGGAAAGTCTGCCCCTGGCGAGCGCTCCAGCTCGGCCCGGGACGGGAGGAGGAGGGCTTGGCTGGTTGGCGGGAAAGAGAAGAGGGAAGAGGGCCCCCCTTGGAGGAGACGGGCAGCACTGCTGTGCCTCGCTTCTCCGAGGGAAAGGAGCTGAGGAGGCGCGCCTGGAGGCTCCCCGCGGGACCGCGCGCTCCACAGCCTCCGGGCCGCGGCTCCCAACTCCCGCTAACCTCCGCCTGCGCGGGCAGCGGCTGTGCGCGCTCGTCCCGGTAGGCTCTGATCGGCCGGGGGCTGCTCTCCGGGCTCCAGGCGCTCGCCTGGAGGCGTTTGCATCTTATCGGTCCTGAACTGCTTTCCTGCTTTGAGACTGCAAATAGCACAGCAACAGAAGGAAATGCAACTTAGGCAGAGGAGCTGTCTCTCGCCGGGGGAAAAGGAACGAAAGCGGCGCTTTCTTTCCCTTTTGCAGAAGGACCACGTGTTATTTCAAGCGCGGCAGGCGCGCAAAACTCTCATTCTCTGCTCTGTGTCTGTTCCATTGTGGGACCATCTACTATAGAAATCCCTTTGAATTCCGTACAACTTCTGAGTCCTTACACAAGATCTACTCGTGGTGCTCCTTTAGAGTTTATGTGGGGGAAGTCGTAGTCAAAACTGGGATCACCGCGTTGCTCTGGATTTTGTGCGGGCGCGGTATTTCTTTTGTGGGTTGTGCCACCTGCGGGGTCCCATCGATTTTCTCTGCCTTATGGACGAAGTAAGATTAGCATGGAGAGCTGTATAACTTTCCTGCATGGTTTGTGGGTTTTGATGTCCTGAATTGATGTCTTTAGCTAAACACCCCAGTGTGGACAACCCGTTCGTTGAATGCTGTGACAACAACGCAGCTATTTAAATGTGTGTCAGTCACTAATAACACTTGATGCAATGTGTGGGTGTGTTTTTTACTCCTTACCCAAATTCAGAAAGTTGTAGTGGCCCAGAATAATGAATGTATCGCAGACACAAAAATGACTAGCATGCCACTGAAGCCACCCTAATGGGGCTGAACAGTGATGTGCCAAATAGCTTTTCCTGCTAATTACTAATTTTTTGAGACATTGCATTGGCTACATGCACAGTGATGGTTGATGCCCAGAATACTCAAATTGGCTCTTCCATAGATATATTTTAAAATTAGAGTGCTTGTGGGATTTGAGGATATTTTCTTCTCTTATCTGTGAAGTATCTGTGACTGGGTGAACTCCCCTTGCTCCGTCCCTGCTTCTGCCAACCTAGCAGTTCGAAAGCACGTCAAAGTGCAAGTAGATAAATAGGTACCACTCCAGCGGGAAGGTAAACGGCGTTTCCATGTGCTGCTCTGGTTCGCCAGAAGTGGCTTAGTCATGTTGGCCACATGACCCGGAAGCTGTACACCAGCTCCCTCGGCCAGTAAAGTGAGATGAGCACTGCAACCCCAGAGTCGTTTGCGACTGGACCTAATGGTCAAGGGTCCCTTTACCTTTTTATCTGTGCCACTGCCACTTGGTGGTAAAAGAATAGTAATAGATTTCTCTTATTACCACTCACTCCATGAACTTCAGTGGAATTATTTATTTATTGTGCTTGTACCTTGGGGTGTATGGGGTGTTAGGGAAGAGGTAGTACCTCTGGTGGAGGACATGTGCTCCTTCCGGGGTACTTTGTCCACCTTTGATCCTCACCCTGCACTCAGCTCTCACCTGTGGCTCCTAGAAGCTATCAACATGCAACAGCACCCGCACACCAGGAAATTGCTTTGACTGTTGGGCTAAACCAGGTGAGGGTAGCTGATGGGCCTCAAATCCTTGGTGAGTTAAAGACCTCTCCTGCATGCGAAGACAGGCTGTAAAGGATTGAGAGCACAAGACCAGTAGTGGGTCCAATGGTTAAGTAGAAGAAGGCGGTTTTTGCACGTGCTGTAGAGGAAAGTGAAGGGCAGATGGGGCTTGTTATTCTGGGAAGGTAGCCCATCTCTGATCCTAAACCTCTGCTGCCTTGTGGGATATCTTAGGGAGAAGAAATGCATAAGAAGTAAGCCTTACACAAATCTGCGGTGGAGTCCCTCAGACAGTTGGATGGTGCCTTTTATGCCTCCTTCTCAACCATATTATGCCTCCTTCTCAACCATATCAGCAAGGCCGTCTTGTCATCTGAGCAGCCCAGGATCTCCATACACACTGCCCAGGCTTGTGCCCCAAGGAGGTCACTTTGGTGCTGCTAACACAGCAGTCTGACTTCACCCCAGATGTGCACTCCATTGTCCCTTGAGACAGATGGATGCCAACAACAAGCACTTGTACCCCACTCTTCAGCCAAAAAGGCTCTCAGAGCAGCTTGCATGCTATCAATTAAAACAAGATGGTGTCTGTAGGCTTACAATCTAGGAGACAGAACACAAACAGAAAAGAGGACGGGGAGGAAAGAGGCAGAAAAGCAAACTTGGGGGGGGCAGTTCTTAAAGTTAAATAATTCTTATAATGATCATCTGGAATGAAAATAGTTCAGGGATCTGATAGATCTGGTCCTTCACCAGAGCTGATGGAATGAGCCAGGTTTCCCATCTCTCCCACTGAGGAAGCCTCCTGGAATGGTTGCTACTAGGTGAAAGTTGAGGGTGTGTGTGTGTGAGGGTGGGGGAGGGAGCAAGGAAGGAAGGAAGAAAAAGAAGGAAGGAAGGAAGGAAGGAAGGAAGGAAGGAAGGATATGATATACTGAATATAGTATGGCTTGGATTCTATGATAAGGAAGTTCATGGAAGGAAGCTTCCCCTGCCTCCATTCCACATTGCTCAGGCGGGCCCCTACTGTCTGGAGAGACTTTTCAGAGGCATAGGTGACCACTGGGGAGGAGGGGGGGAAACGTTATTTCCATGAACTTCCTAAAGTTAACTTATCTTAGGATCCAAGCCATTATATTCATTTTTTATGTTATGCTGCTTTTAATTTAAATAGATAAATTTGGAGAATATCAGTAGTGACCAAGCATGTGAGCATGATTTATGAGATCATTGTTCGGTTCTAATATGTTATGTCCTACTCTATGTAAATAAGAGATAAAGAGTTCTACAGTATTAGATTTTAACATTCTTGGCTTAATTGCAAAATGAAAGTCGATGTATTCCTTGCCCCTGAGATTTACATTGACTAATCTTGTGGTACTGTACTTGTGACTAGAACATTCAGTCATATATATACATGGTATTAAGTCCCATTGAACTTTACAAGGAGAAAGGACACAAACCTGCCAGTACATGGAACACACGTGGGAAATCAAGCACATTGCTAACATTTCTCTGCTATAACCTTATAACCTTAATAGATACCTCACCTTGGGACTCAAGACACAAACATTCAATACAAAACTCTGTACCAACCTGCAGGCTTTTTAATGGGGGTGGGGAGTAAATCACTGAAAGGTGGGATCAGGCTAGTTACTTTCACACGAGGAAAATAGTGCCTGTACATTTTGCCTTCTTTCTTAGGTTCTACAAATGTTAGAAACTGCCCCCCCCGTTTTTTTTTTAAGTGAAAGCTGGGAATCTGTGTCTAGACTAAACCAATTTGCTTTAATACTCTTTCCAGCCCAGAAGTGGGGAGCTTTGTCTTCATCACACAGGGGAGGCACTCTTTGCCCATGTAGGTAAGTTCTCTGCTGCCGAAAGCCAGGCTCTCCATTGCACCCATTGCCACTGCTGCTAAACACTCACGAGTGCTTCTGCCTTGCAATATAACAGCTTGGATGCATGGAGCAAATTAAAGAGCTGTTACAGTGTTTCACTACAACCATAAAAAAGGAAGTACATATATAATCACTACAGTTTCTCCCTCCACAGGAAGGAAACTGTGGCATGGACACACTGGCTGAGCACCCAGGTGGCACCATTCCACCTTCTCTCTCTCTCCTCACAAACATCCACTGTGCATCCAGGTTCAAGGACTGTGTGTTCCAGCTGCTGACAATTGCTCATTATTCTTTCCCTTTGTTCCCCTGCCCTTACACAGGTCACTCTCCCACAAGTACAGGATCCATCCCACACCGTGTTCTGTGTTAATCCCGTGACAAGCAGGGTCCAGGATGCTCCTTGCTGTTCCTTCACAGGGTTCAGTAGGGATATCTCCTGCTTGCCAATCCTATGCCCTGTAAGTGGGGCGCTGAAGGCTGCTGCTCTGTGTGTCTGTGGGTGCACTTGAATGCCCTGACCGCTCCCCTTGACTGGTTTTGAAAAGAGTATTTTCTTCCCGGGGTGGGTCTTGAACCCTTATCTCAGGAGCTCTGTATGCAATCTCTCCAGGCTCTCTGCCGAGGGAGCTATGTGTGTATTATGTTGTATAGGCTCTCCTTTCTCCTCTCTGTTGTGCTTATAAAACAGTGGTTATCAGGAGCGTAAGGGAGGTTGCCAGTAGGGATTCCTGGGACTTGCAGTAGTGGGGTCTTGGCTGGCTGTGCCAATGGCACTGGTAGAGCAGAGGCACTGTGGCATTATCATGTGTGTTATTTATGTGGTAATGCAGGGGTGCATGTGCTAGCAATATGTGGCTTTCATTGTGTGTTCATTGAGTACCTCTGTATGTGGGCATAGTCACTGCTTGATTGTCATTGGCAGGGCTTCCAGCACCATTTTTATTTTGTTTTTCTGGTTGTGTGTTCCCCTCCCCTTTCCTTCCAGTCCAAGGATGTGTTAGAGATGGTGGCTGTTCCACTGACAGAATGGTGGCATCTCTCTGGTCCCAGTGTAATGCAAAGCTGTTCCATTATTGTAGGATTTCTTAGAAATTGGGGCATCCAATCCTTAGATTATGAACAAGAGGCAGTTCTGTCATACACAACTAGCAAAAATTCAGGTGAAAAGTAGGGGAGTGCCAGGCAGATAGAAGGCAGAACAAATGAAGATATAAATCCAAATAATTAACTCTGGAGCACTACATGCCTGCTTGGGTGTGACATTTTGGGTCAAGTTGACATAGGCATTTTAAACAAATACGAGACAAGAAGACTGCATGTTCTTTCTTTGTGTGTTGCTTTTTGTTCCTGTTTGCCTTCCTGACTTCTTAAGAAATACAATCCCCATCTGTACATACCACTCAAGCCACAGTTTGCAGTGTGTCCCAAGTAGTTGTACAAGCAAATCGGACTGATAAGATTCAAACATACTAGCTTTTCTACCACATAAATGTGCTTAGAATTGGGGTAGTATTGAAAAGTGGTACACAAGAATGCCTAACAAGACAGACAGCTGCATTGGGTAGCAGTCTCTTATCTAGCCACCCTCACATCAAGTTTAGGTTGATGTTCCAAGTGGTGAATCTGTCCCCGTAGAATGGCAGTGAGCCAGTGTGGAAACTAAACTAATTCATGAGTCACCCAAATAAATCTGTAATAATTGACAAGTGCTACATGAGGCATTCACAAAACACAATAGATGTTTTATTACGGCTTTTCTCCTTGTGAAAGTAGATCTTCTACAAACATAATCTTGAGCTACTCTTAAGAGTCTTATGTGAAACTGAATAGGGTGATTTGAGAGGGGGGAAACAAAATGAAATTGCATGTTGAAGAGCTGATTATCTAGAAAGGCAGTCTTCTAATATGGTATCATTACAGGATATTTAGTTAGAAAAGGATTGACTATAATAGATAATTTGCTAAGAAGGATGCAAGATTTTTATATTAAAGATAAATACATATCCAGCTAATGATATGAACTTGGAGAAATTGAACTTCCAATAGATATATTCCGGTTCCTTTCTTCCAAGTAGGCATGCATAAGCTGCAGGGCAAGTTAACCATTTACTGTATATTAAATGTTGCATTCATTAATTCAGTTGAATCAGTAAAATGAATAAGTTCACCTTAAAATTATACATTTGAAATAATATTAATGCTTTAAAAAACAAACAAACCTATTTACACCTAAGTCTGAGGATAAATTAAACTAAGATTGGGGGATTTTGCTGTCTTTCAGTTACTTCTCCCTTAGTCAAGGCATCTGTAGAGTTTATAACCAGAGTCCTACAGGCTCTCTCCATTCTACCAGGTTTCTGTTATATCAATGTTGTCCTCTAAGGCCAAGCACTCCAGTTCACCTATCTTGACTCAGAGGCTTCTAGTATTAGTGTATAAATGTTTATATACTCTGTCTTTTACATTTGCATTTCGGACTGTGATGCTCTGGCCTTTCTCAACTGCTGTCTGGTGCCCCTGACTAGTTGTACACCTCTCACATTTAAATTATCATTAGTTTTTTTCATCATACTGTAGTTGGGAGATTTCTTTTGAACAGGGACCACCTCAGCTCCTGAGGAGAAAAGCACTGTGTAGAACACAGTTGTAGAAGGTTATCCATGCTGACTGTTCTGCAGCACTTCTCATGCTTCCATGTGTTGCAGGGTGATTTTTTTCTATACTGAGTGGTTTTATTATTTTGTGTGTGTCTGTAATAAAACATCTTTTTGATATAAATGCTTGGGAAGATTATCCAAAACACTAAGATTTTTCTTTCAAAGTATGTCTGGTTATACTCTTCCTTAAAACTGCATTCCTCCAACAGAGAATTGCTGTTAGCCATTAGTAGATCTATATATAGAACATAGGTGCATATTTCTCTCTCTCCAGGTATATACAAGAACAATTAACACAACAACAATATTCCCACAGCTGCTGGAGCTTCACATAATGATGTTGTTGCCCCAAGGTCTCACCTAGTACTTTTATGTACAGCCTCCACCTTCAGATTTGATAATAAAATGCAAATGTCAAATTTCCATCTGAACAGGGAAACAACTGGAGGTATAGTCTTTAACAAGGTTTTATTATAGAAGGTGATGCAGATAGTAACTTTGCACACATGAGCAATAATAAACGGAAGTGGACCTGTTGCTCATTGTAAATACACACAAGACTGTATAATGGTTGCGTAAGCAGAAATCAAGTGCCACTGAGCTGGGTAGCTCACCTGTTTTACATAGTTCAATGCCAGTTTGGTAGAAGGAAGTACTTTCATTGACACTGTTTGAGTTGGAACAAGACGCTATGTGGGATATTGCCGCCACCCCCCTTTAAAAAAATCAGTTCTCCTGAGTTCCTTTCTCATTTGGATAATAACTCTTGCTCACTTGTGGCAAGTGCAACAGCTGCTTCTTATCCCTCTTGTTGACATGTTGGCGTCAGATGTGGGAAAGAAACAGGAAGTGCCATTATTGCCAAAGAGCTAGGTAAAATATATTGTTGACTGAGGGTGTTCAGTCACTGGGGCTGAAGAAGCAACAATGTGCACCCTAAAAGTAGCACCCTGTCACTGTTTTCTACTTACTTGATGGCTCTGGTAACCATGGGGACATGGGCAGATCAGGGACTTGCTTCGATTAGTAAACACTTATACAGCTCATTAATTATACATTAATTCAATAAGTGCTATACAATATTTAAAAGCCACCCCTGGAAGATGGACTGTTTTGGATGTGTGTATACTGTTCTGTTAGCGCTACTGAAAAGCAGGCTCTGAATTCGGCCTCATTTTACTGCTATAAATTAGAAATTTCACTACCAGTTAGTTAAGTTTCCTCAGGTCAAAACCTGCATGGAATTCAGCTACATGTTGTTCAATGATCAGCCGGCTTTTGTAATAGCAGTGTTTAACAGGTTCATTGTAAGGCACCTGTGGGAGGCGTAAATCACAATAGACTCGTCAATCTATAGTCTGACTAAGTGTTGGTGAGGAAAGGCATGGTCAATAATCCAGATTTATGGGAGGTTGGAGAGGAGGAGTGAACTTTGTGAATATTAGTTTATGTTTACACATAATAATAATAATATAGTAATAATAATAAATCCATAAATACACAAAGGATTAAAAAGGGGGGGTGTTTTCCACTCTTGCTTCTGTGAATAAATGATCAGTCTGAAAGGGTTTAACCCTTCTTTTACTTAAGGAAATGAATTACTTCCTTCCGAAGAAGATAATTTGCCTTTACAATTGCAGGAAGTGTTTTAGATTTGAACCAAAGACAGCTTTTGGAACTTCGCCAAAGACTCTTCGACGCTGAAAAAGAAAACAAAAAAAGATCCCAAGAGCTGAACAGTGTCCTAAATGAAATCAAGCAATTCATGGGTGAGCTAGCCAGCACTTCCGGAAATTTTACAGGTTTGTGTTGAATGGGTTTTTGTTGTTGTTGTTTTGTTTTTAACGACTTGACAAGTCATTACTTTCTCAGAAAGGAAACATGGATCTTAATGGAGGTCTGTGGATTTTAATGGGAGCATGTGATGTGATGCTGGGCAGTGGGAAGTCAGAAAGACACAGAGGTGGGGAACAGAAGGCATAAGGGAAATCCCAAAAAAGCAGGGAATAAGTCTGTGTACAGACCAGCTGAAAACACAGCTCAATAATTCTTTTTCTCATTTCTGATCAAAGCTGGTTTGCGGAGGAGACACATCAAAATGCAGTATTTTATAAGAAACTACAAGATAGATATTATTTATTAAATTTGTATGCCACCCTTCATCCATAGAACTCAAGGCAGTTCACAACATAAAAATACAAGATTAAAAGAACACAAAATATATAATAAAAACAAACTAATAATCCCACCTCACCCCCTCCCACATTTAAAAGGGTGTTGGATGTTAACCTGGTTGAAGAAGAACATTTTCACCTGGTGCCCAAACGTGCATAATGAAGGCGCCAGCTGAACCTCTCTGGGGAGAGCATTCCACAAACAGGGAGCCACTGCAGAAAAGGCCCACTCTCATGTTGCCACACTCTGGACCTCTTGTGGGTAGGTTCATATGGAGAGAAGTGGTCCTTCAGGTACTGCGGTCTTGAGTTGCTTAAGGGCTTTATAGGTCAAAACCAGCTCTCTAATTTTCAGTTAAATGATATCCTCTTATAAATTATTTGGATATGATTGGGAAAGAGAACGCAGTGACCTACCCCCACCCCACCCAGCAAAGTGTCTTCCCTCAAAGTCTGAAAAAATATTTGTTGCGTTCACAAAATTTTATACAAGGGAAAGGTTGTATATACTGTAATGCTTGCCTGAATTTTTCAGAGCCACGAGACATTCTAGAGTGCAGCACTTACCAGTTTACTTTGGAAATAAGTTTCTAGAGGCTTACAGCGTTTTAAAACTAGGAGTTTATTTACAAATATACAGGTTGAGAATAAGTGAAGTCTCCAGAAGACAGCCCAGATCCACTGCCCCAGATCAGATCAGCTCTCAGTGTTTCTCTGTGTCTCTCCAATCTGTCTCACTTTCCCATTTCAACCACACAGACAGAACCAGATCATACATCACCATTAGTTGAGGTGGTGGAAGCTCTACTTTTGCCCCATTCAGAAGTCTTAAGGAAGATCCAGCTCCCTCCCCTAAGGGATGTACCTGTTAACTTTGCCATCAGCTATATTACAGGAGTTTCCAGCAGTACTTCTGGTTCTATTAGTCTTCTTCTGACATAACCCTTATCTTAAAAAAATATATTAAGTGTTCCAGGCAGACCCATGCATAGGCGGAGGCAGCCAGGTACACTTGCCCCAGGACTCAGAGGGCTAAGCTGGGCAGGAGGTCCTGCCAGGGACCGGCAGATTTTTTGTTTGAGTTTATAACTTCATTCTAACAAGACTCCCACCCCAGGCCTCAAAGAAGCTCTGCACAGGCCTGGTTCCAGGCTTTCCATCTTTAAAATGGCACAACCTCCAGTAGCTGGGTTGTCACAACGAACCCACGTGCAATAAATAATCAACCTTAGGCCAATGCATACCGTTGGTCAATTCTGTCCTGTGTTTTAATCAGTGATGAATCACCAGAACTCAATAAGGGAATTTTACTAGTTTGCTTGCCGGTGAGTCCTTTCCTAACTTTAATAGGCAGTGCTATCTGTTTGTTTGTTTTTATTTGATTGCATCGGTTAAGTTGAGGAGAGGCAGTGACTGCTCCAAAGTCACTCAGTGAGCTTCATGGCCGAGTGCGGATTTTAACCCTGTTCTCCTTTGTTCAACCATTCAGCTACTATACCACACTGGCTATCTCACAGAGAATTGCCAAAATGACATTAAAATGATTTTGGGACAGAGAAGTCTGAATTAAGCTGCAAAAGCAGGAATGAGGACCCAGGAGCATGGAACCTTCTTGCCACCTATAACTTACATTGTGCAAAGCTCCCTTGATTGGCTTCCACTTTAGCCAAGCTTTGACACCAGAATTTATCTCAAGAAGAACCTAGAGAGAGACACTATATATTGTTTTGTGCACTGCTTTGCAATGACTGGATGAAAGGCAACACTCAATGACTTACGGATGTAGCCAGGATTTATGTTAGGGGGCAGGCTTCATGTTGTGGGGGGGTTGGGGCAGAACCTCAGCTAGTTAAGTATTTTTATTGATTTGCTTGATTTAGGTGGGGGCAGCTGCCCCCCCAACTATGCCCATGGTCTGACTTTAAAAATAAATGTTATATCTAACTCATGAAATAATTTACAAAGCAATCCTATGCCTGTACCCTCAGAAGTAAACCTCCCAGAGTTCAATTATGTTTACTCAAGTCCCTGGTAAAATCTTTTATCATACTGCAAAATGAGTTGTTTCACAGTATGAATAATATGTCTATGTAGAGAACAGCAAAGCAATAAATTGTAAAGGACTTCTCCTAAGCAGGTAGGCTGGGAGACCCAATTGTAAGCTCCAGCTGATAGCCAATGCATGAGATGTGAGCAGAAGGTGCATGACATTCTTAAGCTTAACATTGGAGAGGGTGGGTGGGAGAGGCCTGTTTCAGAACAGTGGCCTTATGCCATAATGCTACACCATAAAGCTGCATGCTTTCAAAGCGTGCAGTTTGGACTTATTGGTATGCTATCAGCCATGATGTTATCTCAGTACTCTGAGCATGTTGGCATTTTAGGCAGTTATTTAAGTGTTTCGATTTTGAGTTCCAAAGCTCTTTTTTCCTTTCGTTTTAAGACTCTACGAAGTTGAACATGTTGAGTCTTGCCAACAGGCTCCCTATACATCTTTCAAATATCCATTACTATCTGCCTCATCTCCAGGAGCATGAAGCTGGTATTTATCCAAATGTTGTAATTGGACAAGGAAGGACTGGGGGTGAGAATATGTTTGTTTGTTTGTTTGTTTGTATTTAGAGAGCAACCCTAAACTCCAGATTAGAACTGCCTTCTGGAAAGAGTTAGGATATGGTGGGTGTGCCTATCTGCCTCCCTCTGCCAGTGGAGGCTGGTCCATAATGGGCAAATGGGGCTCTGCCCCACCATAGCGAATTCCTCCACTACTGCTTTCAATGGTGGGGGAATGAAACTGTAGTGATCTGCTGGGCTGCAACCCTCAGCAAAACTATATACACACACACACACACACACACACACACACACACACACACACCTTTTGCTCTGCTAATGCAAACTTTTTTTAAGTGTGGTGTAAGATCTGCCAAATAGCCAACTGTGTGCCTATCACATAGCTTGCTGTGCTGTGCTGTTGCATAGTGACTAGCATTTGTGGGAAATAGTGGGTTGTATCCAGATTTCTAGTGAGCAGAAAACTATGCACACATGATACACCAAGTGGAAGAAGGGGTGCACACAATTTTTGCCAAATCCTCCTTCCTCCTGTAGCTGCTCCTGAACTTCATAAGAGGTGATACTGGGGGTGCAGGGAGACAGGGGTATCACCTTTCCCCTTCCTCTAGCAGGAGCCTTCACTGGACCATCTGCAAACAGAAGAAATGCTTCTATTCATGAAAGGATGAGGCTGGATCCAGACCAGTGGTTATAATTACATGCCCTTTCACCAGGGAAGTCAGGGTGTATACAGTTTTTGTAATATATTCCTAGAATCATCTTTGTTATGAGTTTGCAGGTGCCTCATTGCTCCTAAATTTCTGGGTGCAAGATCCTCCCTTAAATTCCCCGAGTCTAGTGGGTGTTGGAGTTTAACCAGTGCTTGGAGAATTAAGATGGGCAGCCAGAGGTCAATTTTACCAGTGTCAATAAATACAGACCAAACCAGTTTTCTGGGTTCAGGAAAATAGGACAAAGGGAAAGGGAAGCGCCATTAAGAAAGCCATAAAGAAGGCATAGGTTGTGCCAGACAGCAAAGGTGTGGAGCCCCTCCTTCCACAGAGAGATGGTGAGCAAAGAAAAAGCAGTGTTAAATTTAGGATTTTAGTGGTGGTGATGTGACCTAGGAAAAAGAGGTTGCAGTCTGTTAAACACAGCAAGCTGGAGAGTTGGGGCAGAGCACAATGTGGGCTACCTGTTTTGAATCGGAGGCTGCAGTAGAGAGGATTTAGGGCAGTATTATTGGTTCTGTTGCTCTGGGAACTGGGCCTAGGGGGCACTGCAGAGCATCACAACTATGAAGGTAGTGACTTGAGCAGAACAGAAGGTGAGAGACCAAATGTTGGCCTCACACAGGGCGCTGCTGAAATTTGAAAGACCAACAATCTGCCCCTGGAGAGATGGGACCTTCTTGGAGTGTATTGCTTTGAACCCCTCCATCATTGTTGTATATATGTGTAAATAAACCACATATCATAAAGAACCCCACATTCTCTGCTGGGCCTCATTTATAAAGGAAACAGAAACCCTGGGTAAGTGCCTGGACCCCTAGACCATCACACTGCTTGGAGACTGGGGTGGAAAGAGAATGAAAAGAGAGACGATGTAAAAGTGCCACTTTTTAAAAATTGTCCAAGGAGTAGCTGCGGAATTTCCCAGATGAAGAGCTTTGTAAAACCTTTGCAGGAGGAGGAAAGCATAATAGGCACCATTTTTTTACTATTGCATTTTTCTCTTGCTGCTTCTGTTTAGTATACAGATGATTTGTTGTTGTTCAGTCGTTCAGTCGTGTCCGACTCTTCGTGACCCCATGGACCAGAGCACGCCAGGCACGCCTATCCTTCACTGCCTCTCGCAGTTTGGCCAAACTCATGTTAGTAGCTTCGAGAACACTGTCCAACCATCTCATCCTCTGTCGTCCCCTTCTCCTTGTGCCCTCCATCTTTCCCAACATCAGGGTCTTTTCTAGGGAGTCTCTTCTCTTCTCATGAGGTGGCCAAAGTACTGGAGCCTCAACTTCAGGATCTGTCCTTCTAGTAAGCACTCAGGGCTGATTTCTTTGAGAATGGATAGGTTTGATCTTCTTGCAGTCCATGGGACTCTCAAGAGTCTCCTCCAGCACCATAATTCAAAAGCATCAATTCTTCGGCGATCAGCCTTCTTTATGGTCCAGCTCTCACTTCCGTACATTACTACTTGGAAAACCATAGCTTTAACTATACGGACCTTTGTCGGCAAGGTGATGTCTTTGCTTTTTAAGATGCTGTCTAGGTTTGTCATTGCTTTTCTCCCAAGAAGCAGGCATCTTTTGCTCTATCTTCTCAGGCTTCAAGTCTCTCTCACACACACCTTTTCTGCGCTGTTATCTCATTTTGCCTTCACCATAGTTCTACTGCTCTGTGCTATTCTTTGTAGAAGGCTTGTATTTGACAGCTCTGCACAAAGCTGCTTTAAAATTCTGCCTAGATGTTAGCGGAGTAGTAGGTGAAGGGCTGTACCCCAGTGTTAGAACATCTGCCTTGCACACAGAAGAACCCAAGTTCAATCCCCAGCATCTCCAGGTAGGACTGGAAGAGATTTCTGCCTGAAACTGTGGAGTGCCGCTGCCGCTCAGTATAGAAATACTGAGCTAGATGGATGAATGGTCTGACTCAGCATAAGGCAGCTTCCTATGTTCCTAACATTAGTCAGAGGCTGTATGCTTCTAAATACCACTTAGTAGTAGGGCACAGTGCTCTTGTGCTCAGTTTCTGCTTGTGGGTTTCCCACAGGTATTTGGGTGGTCACTGTGAGAACTGGAAGCTGGACTTAGATGGGCCATTGGCCTGGTATAGCAGGCTGTCCTTATGTTCTTGCTGTGATGCTTCCACCACCAGCATATGAGTTACCGCTGCTATCTATAAAATATGACAGATCCTCCTTATCAATGGGGTTAATTTGTCTGTATTAAAGGGAAGTCAAAAATTAAGGGAACTAGCTTTATTACTAAAGCTAGTTCCCTTAATAAAGCTGGTTTTCCCAGTAGTAATGTATGGAAGTGAGAGCTGGACCATAAAGAAGACTGATCGCCGAAGAATTGATGCTTTTGAATTATGGTGCTGGAGGAGACTCTTGAGAGTCCCATGGACTGCAAAAAGATCAAACTTATCCATTCTTAAAGAAATCAGCACTGAGTGCTCACTGGAAGGACAGATCCTGAAGTTGAGACTCCAGTACTTTGGCCACCTCATGAGAAGAGAAGACTCCCTGGAAAAGACCCTGATGTTGGGAAAGATGGAGGAGGGCACAAGGAGAAGGGGATGACAGAGTACTAACATGAGTTTGGCCAAACTGCGAGAGGCAGTGAAGGATAGGCGTGCCTGGCGTGCTCTGGTCCATGGGGTCACGAAGAGTCGGACACGACTGAACGACTGAACAACAACAGCTTAATAAAATGGACAGCTAGTGGAGAATGCAAAATATTCCCAAAATAAGGAGGACCTGGATTCAAAACTTAAAACCACACTTTAACACACAGTTAGAAAATCTAACTTAGTGTTGGATTATGACCAACGTAGAATATGCATTTCTATTCTTACTGGTTTAAACTCGCTGCTGATTTCTGCACCTAAGGACGATAATAGTATCACGTTAGTAATATCTGTAGTTGTGTCATTATGAAAATGGAAATGATTTTTTATCGTACTTTTTTTTTTAAATCCAACTAAGTCCCCTTTTTTGATGTTAGTGGCCATGGTAATAGGTGTTCCAACAGTGCGAAGAGCAAAGGAAAGCTATTTGATGGACACACTGCAATCCCTTTTCAATGGAATGTCTGAAGAGCAGAAGCAGCATTGTATGATAATTATCTTTGTAGCAGAGGTAAGTTAGCTTGAAATGATTTGTGTTTATGGAAGGAAAATGCAGCAGTCTGTGTTTGTCTATAATATAGAGGTGGGGAATCTGTGGCCCTGCAGGTGTCGTGGGGCACCAACTCTCATCAGCCCTGGCCCACATATGTTGGGATCCACAGTCCAGAATCCCTTCTACCCCTTTGCTACATTAGAGAATGATATTTATTTATTTATTTATTTATTTATTTATTTATTTTCAACTCGCACTCTGCCAGGTGATCTTAAGGGGTGGATACATTCAATCTAAAATGATGATTTGTCAGATATATATTGAACTATAATGAATAGCAGCAATAAAACTGCTAGCACATTTGGAAAGCTAAGCAGGGACTGGTATGGTTTCAAATTGGATGGGAGACCGCATGTCGAGATTCTATTATTCTAAGCAATGGCAAGCTAAAGTCAGCAAGCAGATCACTATATTGAGCATTACCCATAAAGACCAGAGTAAACAGCTAGGTCTTGACCCAACGAAGAAACGAAGCCACTGATTTGATTAATTCAGGAGACAGTCATGGGGCTGCGACACTCTTCTTCATGTGGAGATCTATGGGCACACTAGAAGCAATCAGGGTGAATCCACCCATTAGTCAACAAGAGTCCCCTTGTCTCAGGTGGCATGGTGGTGGATCAGGGTCTTTTGGCCTGCCTTCTGAGATTTCTAGTCTCTATCCACCCACCAATGTTTGGCTGGTTACTGCTGTTGCCCTGCTACCACCACCACCAGCCAATCAGCCATGACTTCTGGCTCAGCAGCTGTTTCCTAGGAAGCTAGAAGCCACATAGGTGCTCCTAATAAAGATGTTACGAACACAAGCACTTGTTTAAAGTTTCACAGTTTACTACACAGAAGGCCAAAGGACCACCCTTGCTGCTATTGTGACAGCAAATAAGTAAAACAGCAGCAACAGGAGATCAGTACACGGGGAAGCAGTGACAGCTCATCCACCTTGGCTCAGGTGGGAAAATGCCTTGCGCTAGCCCTGAATGAAATTCTGTTGATGGGCAAGTTGATGCAAAGGAGCACTTCGCAGTGGAAAACAATAAAGAACCAAAGATAAAGGTAGTTGGAAGTGCCTATGACGCCTGTACTCTCTCAGAACAGGGGTGCTGGGTATAGGGGGTGCAAGGGGCTTCAGCCCCCTTAATACTTTGAAGCAGGGGCCCCAGCCCCCCAAGTATTGAGGGGGTTGACATCCCCCACTGCTGCTAGGTGCCTTCTGCATGCCCCTGCCCGGGAACCAAGGAGCTGGGAGTGGGCTGGGACAAGCGAGGGCAATCTTCCCATCACTCCTCCCATTCTGTGTCCAGGAGCCAAGAGGGGGCTGGGACAAGCGAGGGGTAGGGGCTGGGGCATGCAGAGGGCACCCAGCAGTGAGGGATGTCAGCCCCCCAATAAAGAGGGGTACTGGGGCCCTGCTTCAAAATAATGAGGGGGGTTGCAGCCCCTGTTCATTAACATAAGTGAACATTCAAAAATTCTATCCAGAGACCCATGACTCAGTCATAAAACCTAGTCCACCCTATCTTTGCAATGTAAACAATGCAAGCCTTCACCACGTGTTCACACGTTTTTCACAGCAACTTAAAATGCAACACCATTACAATTATACACCATTTTATGTAACATTACAAAACTTCAGCACTTGGGTCTGCTGAACCTGGACTGTTGCACTGAGATGAGGCTCCACATTGGGAGGGATTTCTGGATATGATGCATGGGTAAAGGCATGTGTCATGGTCTAGGCAATATTAAATGGCCCATCATGAGCCTGTCTTTAAGGAGCTGTGAGGTTTGGGTGCTGCTTTCTGGAGTGAGAGTTCAAATCCTGCCTGCTCCACATTTACCATCTAAACCTATTGTTTAGATAGGTCACATCAGAAGTCATTTGTGGTAGACCAAAGATGTAGAATCTGTGGTTCTCCAGATATTACAGACTGCAGCCCTCCTCATCCCTGTCCATTGGTCATAATGCCCGAGAGTTGGAGGCCACAAACCATGGAGGGCCACAGGTTCTCATCCTTACGTTTAGTTCTTTCGGAATAGATTTACCGGTATCTCCCATCTCTTATTTCCCATTGCATTGCTGTTTCCTGCTGAGCCATCTACCATATTTCATACTGAGGGTCGTCTACTGTCAGCTACTATGCAATAACTGGCCTGCGGATATCCCTTTTTTTAAATAGCAAAAAACAAAAACACCCAAATAATGCAGGTTTCAGTGCTAGAGCTCTGACTTGCTAATCCTGCAGTTCTGGTATAGTTCTAAAGTAGCAAAAGCTCAATGGCTTTAAACGGACAATGCAATAGATAGGAGCTTGAAGAGGGAAGAAACCTTGTAGTTTCTGGAACAACATTATGCTGATAGTCTTTAATCAGTAATCAGTATATAATGTAGATGGAGAGAAAGCCCAGGCCTAGTCCGCCGAAATGTTGGTTTTCTTAGCCAGCACCTGCAAACGAAGGACACATTTTCACATATATTAATGTTGCAAACCTATGATTATAATCTTTCCAAAACTATGTAAGTAGTCTTACTGCATATACCGCACAAGATACTGTGGGCTTGCTGATCGCAAGGTTGGTGGTTTGAATCCCTGCGATGGCATGAGTTATTGTTGCTCTGTCCCAGCTCCTGCCAACCTAGCAGTTCAAAAGCATGCCGGTACCTCTGTGGTGGGAAGGTAAACGGCATTTCCGTGCACTCTGGCACTCGTCACGGTCGTCCGTGCGCCAGAAGCGGTTTAGTCATGCTGGCCACATGACCCGGAAAACTGTCTGTGGACAAACACCAGCTCCCTTGGCCTGAAAGTGAGATGAGCGCTGCAAACCCATAGTCGCCTTTGGACTGAACCATCCAGGGGTCCTTTACCTTTTTACTGAGGACATATTGTGTGATTGCCCTAAAAGATCAAGTACTGCATACAAGAGTTCAATATTTCTCACAATAGTGCATTATCATGACTTTAATATTTGAATATTTTATGGGTATTCCTGATGGCATTAACAGGGGTCAGCAAACCTTTTCAGCAGGGGGGCAGTCCACTGCCCCTCAGACCTTGTGGGGGGCCAGGCTATATTTTTTGGGGGGAAATGAACGAATCCCTATGCCCAAGAAATAACCAGAGATGCATTTTAAATAAAAGCACACATTCTACTCATGTAAAAACACCAGGCAGGCCCCACAAATAACCCAGAGATGCATTTTAAATAAAAGGACACATTCTACTCGTGTAAAAACACTCTGATTCCCAGACCATCTGCGGACCGGTTTTAGAAGGTGATTGGGCTGGATCCGGCCCCCAGGCCTTAGTTTGCCTACCCATGCATTAATGCATAAATGTACCAGAGATATAGAATGTGTTCTTAGCAAGCTTTAGAACTCCTAGAGCAATGCCATAAAAAAACCTGTCTGGTTATGTTGTGGGAATGGGCTAACTTGGTTGCTTCAATTTCACATATAAATGCAACAGTTTGGAAACACTTGGAATAAACTGTTGGAAGTTCTCTGTAATGGATGTCCTGAGGCAAGGAAACTGCTTGGGTGAATTTTCTCACCAAAGGTTGTGGGGGAGAGTTTGTGATTAACTCAGCTGCATTTCCATTATTGAGAACAAATCAGAAAGGTATAGTTCATTGCTGCAAGGTAAGAGTAATAGATTTTTCTAAAATCTTTTACCTGTAATTATGAGGAAAAGTACATACATCTTAATCCTTCTATATAATATAAACAACTGTGCAGCAACTTCTTTCTATTTAATTTTTAACATTCATATAATAAAATTAATTCTGCTGTGTCCATTGTTAAGCAATGGTGACCATAAAATGGAATAAAATGAATGCACATATGGTTTCCAGTATGATTAGCACAACTTCTGTTTTCAGAAAATAGCAGAAATGTTGATTATTATTATTATTATTTATTTTTAGGTGGATTCAAAATATGTTAACAGCATTGCAGAAAGCATCAGAAGCCGGTAAGTTTTTTTTTAATATAATATGTCAGATTATGGCTACTAAAAATAAGTAATATTATGCCATTAAAAATACCACATCAATAAATGTTTACTTATCAGTAACATGGATTACTGTAGCATATACTAAACTAGATATTAACATTTACAGCACTAAGGAAGACAGAAAAATAACAGTATTGCAAAGTTTAGCTAAATCCTTTAGTTCTCTCTCTCTCTCTCTCTCTCTCTCTCTCTCTGACACTACTTTGCATTTATAATCTTTAAATAAGTGAATTTGAGACTACTTTCCACATAATTTAAGTATGCCAGCCCAAAGCACCCTTTTGTGTATACAGTAAAGGTAAAAGTAAGGATGCCCCTGACCGTTAGGTCCAGTCATGAACGACTCTGAGGCTGCGGCGCTCATCTTGCTCCATAGGCCGAGGGAGCCGGCATTTGTCCACAGACAGCTTCCGGGTCATGTGGCCAGCATGACTAAACCTGGCGAACCACAGCAGTGCACGGAAACACAATTTACCTTCCCGCCGGAGCGATACCTATTTATCTACTTGCACTTTGACATGCTTTCGAACTGCTAGGTGGGCAGGAGCTGGGACTGAACAACGGGAGCTCACCCCATTGCGGGGATTTAAACCACCAACTTTCTGATCAGCAAGCCCTAGGCTCTGTGGTTTAGACCACAGCGCCACCCACGTCCCATGTGTGTATACAGTACTGAATTCAATTACTTACATTCTATGAAGTAATCAGAAATCTTTACTAGTGTCTAGACATTTGGAGTAGCAATTCTTTCAACCTGTTGTAGGTGTTTGTTTATTTCTGTCTGCTTTCAAAATAATATCCTACTTTAATGTAATAAAATGTTAAGAGTGCCTTTGTGATGCCAAAGGTATGGAAAATATGGCTTTTAGAAGTTGGTCCCCATAGGTTTCCAAGGTGAGACTGGTTGGTTCCTGAGGCTGAAGCGTTCATGTGCAGATGCATATTTGAGATGTCACATCCCTTCCTCCCGTGCTGCCTAGAGTTTGGCAAACTATATGTTTGCTGCCTGTGCTAATAGGGCTCTCATGCTAGGGGTACTGTGCTGTTCTGTGGGTTGGGGAGGGAGTTCTTGCCTCCAGACTTCCTGGAATGGGTTGGCTCCCTCTGTTTCCCTGCAGCATCTGCCTCGGGTGGTGCAAGTGCAAGAGGCAGCACTCTGCCTGCCCCATTGCTTCCACCAACAAGGAGGAGGCATTCTGGCATACGGCACTGCTGTTTGTCTTCCCTGGTCCCAGGTGGAGAAGCCAAGCAGCAATGCTTTGAAGAGTGCCCCATCTCCCACCAAGTTGAGAGGCGAGAGTCAGAGAGGGGCAGGGGGCAGGAGGCACAAATACCCATTTCACCTCAGGTGGCAACACCTGAATGTAGCGGTGGCATATCTCAAGCCACAGAGTAATTGCAACAGAGGATCGCTTTGCCCAAGTCTGCAATACACATACACAGGAAAAATAAATGTTTTTTTTTTTGCTAATAAAATGTACAAATGTCCTCCCGCAAGCATAAACAAATATGAATAAGCCCTTGATCCTGTACAGTTTGTACTTCTGAACAGAAGTTCACTGGAAGAGAACACTGTTTTTCTTTTTTTCTTTTCTTAGCTTCCCAAAGGAGGCACTTTCTGGAGTTCTGGAGGTTGTATCTCCCCCTGCTTCCTATTATCCCAATCTCTCCAATCTCAAGGAATCATTAGGGGATTCAAAGGAGAGAGTAAGGTATGAAAGGCGGCGTGTGAGGATTTCAGACCACACGTTATTAAGTGTTTTTAAAAGAGGGTTGTTTTATTTATTTTAAAGTGAATATCTTGGTTTTAAAGCTTCGTTCCCAAAGCAGCTCTCAGTATCTTAAAACTACGAGGCATGGTTTAGTCAACAAATGCCACAACTGCAAAGATAAAGTAAATAGTTCACCCCAGGGTGGAGCAGAGTTGGCAGCTGCAGCTTAGAGGCAGCCCCGGAGACCTGCTTGGCCTCTAAGCTCTGGTCGGTCTCTGGAGCATGGGGACAGCACCCTTCCCTGGCGGCAGCCAACTGACTCCCAAGGAAACCTGAGGGCACCCAGGTGCATCCATTTCCAGCAGAGACTCATGGAAGGACACCCTCACCAGTCTTGCTGGGGAATCAGTGCAGCCTCCCCACCTGTGGTGGAGTGTAGACTGGCAGGGCTGCTTCTGTCAGCACCATTGAGCACACTCAAATGCTCCCCCCCCCCAATATCTGTCAATGTTGGCAGCATCCAGCTCCCATGGTGACCCCTCCCTCCCCCAGCTGCCGACACAGGACCATCTTGCCCTGGGGGGAGTAGAGAAGACAGAAGCTTGAGGAATTATCAACACCCACCCTCCATTGTGGCCCCTGCCTCCCTCAACTGTCACCACAGGGGCTTCTTGCCCTAAGGGTAGTGAGAACATATTCTTCCAAGCAAAGAATTTGCATTTTTTCATTTTAATGTAATATTATTGTTATTATTTTTATTTTTAAAAAAATGATGGTTATACTCACAAAAACCTTATGCAAACTGCTTTTTGAGGTCTGTCTAAAAAGAGGTATATCAATTACATACATAAATAAATAAGTTTAAAATGCCTATGAGCCATTACTACTTTTAGTAAGAGGTAGTCCTGGGAAACAACTGATCAATAAGGCCTAGATCCAGGAGCACAACAGTTTCTTTCTGGGGAATATGACCCCACCCAGGCGAAGTACTGTATATCCATAAACGTCTTGTCTGCACTGAGTGTTTGTTTGTTTGTTGTTATTCAGTCCCTTGCTGATTTCAGGCAAATATTTTAAGCTGACATCTTCACACCTTGTTGAAATGGAAAGGAGAAATAAGAGCTGGATGTCACTTGTGTATTGCTGGCAGCTCTCTCCAAACCTCCAGACAACCTCTCCTAAAGTTTGATGCAGAAGTTTAAAATCATGGTAGAAACAATAAATTTCTGCAGAACCCTGCACAGGATAATTACTTATGGCTATTATTCTGTTTGTTTAAAAATGTAAAGCAATTAGTTTGGATTTCTTATAAACAAACAAACAAACACAAACACAAACAAACAGAAGTCTTCTAACACGACCTTCCAAAACTTCCTAGTAAGGTAGGAGTCAAAGTAACTCAGGACTTCCAACTTGCAGCCTATGTAAATACTGCAGAAGAAACTGTGGCTGATGTACTGAAAGTTGCTGATAAATCGGAGGGAAACAACAAAGTTACAGTCCCTGTTGTCACTCTCCCAGTGTAGATTATTAGCCAGGGTCACCAAGGGAGTTTCCATCCTCACTACCATCCAGAAAACTAGACTGAAATACTGTAGGTATAGATAAGTTTGCTTGTGTCTGTCTAAAATGATAGTATGAAAGTAAGCTCCTCTTTAAAAAAAAACACAACAACAACAAACCATAATTTGTTGCCTCCGTTTAGATGGAGAACAAAACAGAATTTGGATTATAGCTTCTTAATGATGTATGCCCAACCAAGGGGAACATTCTATTTACAGGTAAGTTCACATGCTACATAAATTGCTGCACTGATTAAATTAGTTTTTCTTCTGTCCTTTGTAGTTGTGCTACCATTAGCAACATTTTCAAGGCAGTTTAAGGAAATAAACCCTCTTATCTGCATCTTCTTTTTTTTCCTTATGTAAGCTATAAATTTCTTTTCTTTTTTTAAGGCCAGTGTCTCTGTAAATCAATAAAAGGTTGAGGGAGGTTTAGATAAAATTGTGTCAATATTTTCAGTGCAATCGTTCACAATTTCTGAAGTCTACAAGGGTCCCTTGAGAGACTTTTAGTCATGCCTGGGAAAAGATAATGGCTGTACAGGAGCCATATGAACAGGCAGCCAAATCCCTCTTCACCTGGGGTGAATCGTAATTATTCTCTGTGTCCATTTAGGTCCGCTTCATCCTGAGATAATTAGGCATTTCCAAAGCTGAAAGCATCTTTGAGAAGCTCTGTTTCAGGAGTTGTTAGAAAGTGCTTTTTATTAACACTCAAGGGAGATGAAATGAAAACATTAAGAACTACAGCAGCTTTCAGCAGCTTGATTCAGAACTCATGCCAAAAAAGAAGAATTCAGGAACATTTATTGGGAGTACTGTTTCACTTCAGCAGCACTCTTGGCACCCACAGCTTTTCACAAGATGATGTTCTTATTTGTAGCAATTAAACATATATATATTAGTGGAAAGCAAGCAGGTTAATAATTGAAGAGACAGATCAAATTGTTAAAGTAAAAGTGAAGCAGTTCCAGTGAGAAAACTATGCAATAATAAGGCATATCAATTTACCTACTGTTTGATGAGGGAAAATGCTAATGTTTAAACAACCTTTGGCTTTGATTATCCAGTTTCCACATTTGAATCTGCTCAGAAGGCATCTTATTATTTCTACTGCGTCAGATTTAAACGTCTCAGTTCAAGTCATTAAACAGCACTGTGCATATGTAGTTAATATGTTGTTGTTTTTACAATCTTTGCTACTTTATAATCAGCCTACTCATGACTCTGACTCTCCACCTTCTCACTCTACCGCTGTGATGCTTATATGCAGTTTTTTTTTAAACAAATGTTTAGGGGTACTCTCATTTTCCTACTCATATTGAAATACTGCTCTTCAAACTAAGATTCACAAAATGTTTAAGGGTATGCATACCCCTGCGTCCCCCCCAGAAAAAAGCACTGCTTATATGCCACCCAAAGGATTATCCAATTTTGTGTTCATCCTGAAAACTCATTTCCCAGGATATAGCAATGCCTCTTCTGTGCCTCCATTTCTGCTAATCTACTATGGAGTACAGAAGTGACTTATATTTATATTGATACCCTGTTGCCGTTTCTTTTCCCTTTGCTTATTTCATTTATTTTTCTGGAAGCAACAAAATTATTTGTAAAGGGTCTCCAAGATCTATGGCTGCAATTGAAAAAAAGTTGATTTCTTTTTCAGCTAGAAGATGATATTATAGCCAAACCATCATATATACAAACAATCAGTGAGTTTGTTGTGCTACAGGACTCAAAGGAGTGGGTGTTTCTCGAATTTTCTCAGCTTGGGTTTATTGGTAAGTAAAGTGACATTATCCAAGACTGCAAAGGAGCAGCCTAAGCAAGAGAGGAAGTGTGTGCCTATTATCAGCAACAACTTTGCTCCTGATTTAGGAATGAATTTTTCATTCATTCATGTTAGTAGGCTGACCTGAAGGAGGGGTGTGCTGAAATCTGACACCAGTTTCTCAAAAGTTTTATTTCTCTGCTAAAGAGGCTTTTGTTTTTCTGACACATTCATAGGGTGCATTAGACTTCCTGTGGATGAGGTTGAGCTTACTTTATGGTAGCAAGATGGCCGAGAGTGATATGCTTGTGTTTATCCCATTAAACATTTCTCCACTGCTCTGCAGCCTCCCTGGTTGTCCATGCTTCCTGATCAGAAAAAGCCCCATGGAAGGATATATATTGTGACATCTTTCCTGGGCTTTAACTGAAGCATGGAAAATTGAGGAAGCTGGCTACCAAGTGCCCAACAGCAGTGCACTTGCTGATTTTTAAGGAAAGTCTTTCCTTTCATCTTTCCAAAAAAAGTTTCCACACAGATTTATTTAACAGCGAATAGACTTTACTTTTGAAAAGGCTAGTGTGACAAACAGCTATCAGGCACATGCTAGGCAGTGTCTCTGTCTTCTCACACAGCCTGTGACATCGTGGATTTTTCAGGAATCACAGGCATCTGGGTAGGCTTCAGAATGCAGAACAACAGAGATATAACTTGCAGAATGAAGAGATGCTCACAAAACCCTTAAGCTACTTCTAAAGTAATATAGGTGGAACAAAAGCCTCACTTGAGAATTTAACCAAACTTCCCCTCCCCTGGGACAATCATTGGATGCAGTTTCTTTTCTTATTTATGGGAAATAGTTGATGGGTTAGAACAAGGAAATGTTGAACTCAACATTATGACGGCATAATGTTTTCTAAACCTATGAGGCAGATCCAAGGAACAATGAGTGGAATTAACCTGTAACGGAACCAAAATAGAGCATCTGTAGGTCTGTGCAGGTTTTTAAAGTTCTTCCATTAATAAATCATCTTGATCAAACAAAGAAAGCAAAACATGACCCAAGTAAATTAGCAGGTACTTAGATTACATATAGGGTGGTGCTGTGGGTTAAACCAGAGCCTAGGTCTTGCTCATCAGAAGGTCGGCGGTTTGAATCCCCACGATGGGGTGAGCTCCCGTTGCTCGGTCCCAGCTCCTGCCCACCTAGCATTTCGAAAGCACGTCAAAAGTGCAAATAGATAAATAGGTACTGCTCCTGTGTTTCCGTGCGCTGCTCTGGTTTGCCAGAAGCGGCTTTGTCATGCTGGCCACATGACCCAGAAGCTGTATGCTGGCTCCCTCGGCCAGTAACACGAGATGAGCACCACAACCCCAGAGTTGGACACAACTGGACCTAATGGTCAGGGGTCCCTTTACCTTTTTACCTAGATTACATATAATCTCCAGAATGTGCACTTAGAAACAATGCAAAATACTGCGTAGTGCGTAAGCAACTGTTGTAACAATAATAACTAGTTCTGCATGTTTTGTTCTTCCTTCAGGGTTCATCTTATCTGGTTAAGGCAGTATTACAGGTTGTAAGGGGCATTGTTTTTAACTGCGTATGCTGTTCATTCATAGTTGAATGCTTTCATGCCCCACTTTGATTTTGTTTGAATGCTAAGCATTGAAATCAATGGGACTCAGAAGAGCTTGACTTGGGCTGGATTGTGCCCTAAATGTGCTGGCCCCGGGGGTGCCCAGCCCAGAGAACACCAGGTGGGAAGACCAGAAACTCACCCGGGGCTGAGCGGGGGCGTGGTCAGCAGTCCCAGACAACAGCGGTAGGTCCAGCGAGGCAACCAAGTCCAAGGGTGGGGCGGCAGCAGGGTCAGGTAACAATCTGTGGGTCTAGCCAAGTAGTCAGAGGTCAGGAACATGCCAGGGGTTCATCCGTGAAGCAGGGTCAAAGTCCAGTCCAAGGTTCAGGAGTCCAACAGGGGGTCAGTCTGGTGGGGAGCAAGGCAGGAAGCAGAGCAAGGTACAGGTCGGGATCAGGTACGAGGACACAGGCAGGCACACGGAAGCAACTGTGTTGCTCACGCAACTTGGGGCTGGGGCTGGCTAGCTTTTATCTGCTCCAAAGCATAGGGCACTGATCCTCTGGTGACTTGCCTCTCCTTCTGGCCTGGAGGCGAGCACTCCTCCTGCAGGAACTTAGTTCCCTTCGCCTCTCTGCCCTGAGCCTCCACAGCTCAGGAGAGGCTGGTGGGTTACCGGACCCAGGGGTAGCCTCAGCTTCCCCTGACAGGGCTGAGAGTGGAGCACCTGCAGGCAATGGGTCCTCCCATCCCATCAGGAGCCAGAGCAGACTCAGCTGATGCCTGCGCCTGAGGATCCAGCACAGGTGAGGACCCTTCAGACTCAAGCCCTAGCCCTGGCTCTGCTGGTTCTGGAGGTGGGGAATCCTGTGCAGGCTGGGATCCCTCAGGTTCAGCATCCGAGTCTGAATCCCAGGCCATCACACTAAATATTTCATGCCCCACTTTGATTGTGTTTGAATGCTAAGCATTGAAATCAATGGGACTCAGAAGAGCTGGACTTGGGCTGGATTGTGCCCTAAATCTGGCTGCGCTTCATGAAACAATATGAGAACTGAAATACAGCCACCTTCAAAATTTGCACTTATCAGAGTTTTGCAATGCCTTTCTCCACCCAGCCAACATTTACAAAAAAGCATATATTAGGTGGAAGTGTGCATAAAATTCCATACAGTAGAAAATATAACATACAAATATGCATTATGTTAGGAGAAAGTGCTTGTAAAAATGTATGCATTAGCCACAGCTGTAAGCAAAAATGTGTACATTAGAATAAATTTGCACCAAAATTCTGATGAATTTTCATGAGGATTCTTTTTTAAAAAAAACACAAATTGCAGCAGATATATGAAGAACAGAATTTAAGATAGGAAAAATGAGAAACTGAGAGAACTAAAATGAACAGATCTTTCCATCCATACTTGTATCCACTCCGAACTTGAGGCCAATTGTTGCAGGTCCTGTGCAGTTTACTAGAGCACAATCTGGTTAGATTTATAGGATCATTTGCAGTTTTTTAAGCTCATAGATGTAGATAGAATGTTTGTCGTTTGACCTCTCAACTTTGCCTGCCTTGTTAAAATCTGCCAGGAAGGGATTGACTGGATGGGTCCGGGAAATGGTACATGCCTTGCTGTGAAAGGGAAAGATGCTCACTACCTTGAGAAAGTAGGTAGTGCCACCCCTCCTGAAGAGGTCATCACTGGACCATGAAGTACTACCACCTAGGGATAGGTGATAAATTCAATTCAGTTAGCATTTAAAGGCATATGTGCCCAATTCATACAAGATACAAACTGAAACAAAACCATCCTTCAAAATTTGCACATCTCTACATTTTGCAGTGCAGTTCTGTGGTCAAATGATATGTACAAAAAATGCATACACTAGCGTAAATTGTGCATAAAACTGCATATAATCATGGAAACAACATGCACAAATTCATTCTTTTGTGCTTTACTGTGCAGTATGGAAAGTTGTGATTTACCTCTCCCTTTTTGAAAACATCATTTTCAGGAAAATTATTCCGATGCAGAGACTTGCCACTGATAGTTGAATTTTTGTTAATGTTCTACAAAGATAAGCCAATTGACTGGCTTCTAGACCACTTACTTTGGGTTAAAGTTTGCAGTCCAGATAAAGATACAGTAAGTACTACAATTATTAACAAAAGTAAGTTGCGTGGGGGGTCGGGCAGATGGGCAAACACTGACAATACAATTACATTTTAGAATTAAAAGAGAAGGAAATTGTTGCTGATTGCTTACACAACTGGAATTTCCAAACAACCATTGGGCAAATGGACAGCATGAGTTCACAATAATTAACTCAACCAAATTTCATAAATTTCCTTGTGAATCATGTCACCCTACTATGAAAAAATGCATATTCCATTATTCTGTAAGTTTGAATGTAATATACTGTAACATGACAGAAACAGAAATGATGAACACAATTAAAATAAAAAAACTGCTGTTATGTACAAAATTATTTAATAAATCCAATTTAAGCTGTTGATCATTTGCATTTTATCTGTTGATATTATTGTGGTTTTTAAATTGGTTTTAATTATGGTTAGTCACCTTAGATATGTTGTGGGTATTTTATTTTAAAACCAATTTAATAAGTAAGACAGTAAGTTGATACAAGCTAGATTTGTGCACAGATATTTGCATGTGATATTCCATTAGAATTATACATCTGAGTTTATATATTCTGTCATTTTCAATACCAGTATTGCTTTATATATTTTAATAATATGTGGTTAGTTTGTTTATTTATTGCTTACATGTAGATCTAAGCTTTTCCTTCATTGAACTCAAGGTATAATACTCTATTTCACCCTTCATTTAATCCCCACAACAACCCTCTGAAGCAGGTTAGATTGAGAGGCAGTGACTGGCCCAATATTGCCCAGAGAGCTTTCTAGCTGAGTGGGAATCTCAACTCTGGTTTCCCAGGTCTTAGTCCAACACTTAAAGTACTATGCCACACTGAATCCTACTAAAACCATATCTGCTGGAATATTGGACCTAATTTTGAGGTTGATCAGTTGAGTTGATCTGTAATTAAACAGTTAATCCTACATTTTAAAAAATCTTACTCTTTCTCTTATTCTTTGTTGGCACATAAATACTAAACTTGAATTGAGTTTGTGCATAGTCGTTTTCAACACATATCTTTAAAGTTAACTAGAAGCCTACAACCACAGAATTGGGTGGTTGGTTTAAACTAATATATGAGATTTTGTTAATGTTTATCCCACCCCACCCCTGGCTATTGTGTCTTAGCTCTCCTTGCTTCCTTAGGGTTGCAGCACTTCCAGTAAAACAGGCTTTAGGCACTGTGACATTACTTTAGAGCCCCTCTCTCAATAGTTTCTGCTTGCTTCGGTTCCTTTTCTCATCTACATGTTGAGTGAAGACATCCCTGTCCCCCTCTTAAGCGTGAACACTGTGCAAATGCAGCAAGCAACACAAGCAGAGGGACAAATGACCTTGCTGAGTTGGTAATGTGAGAACAACCCCCCCCCCCCCAAGATAAGCAGTGTCCACAGTCAGTTCAACACCACAAGCATAACAAAGTATAGGTGGTTTGTTCACCTGTGATGGAATATAGTTTGCAATAGGAAGTTATAAATATAAAATATATAGAGAAACTGAAATGCAGCTGAATGTGGTTGACTCCTTCTGTTGCTGTTTTACATGAAATGGTTTCATTTTCAGAAACACTGTGAACGGCAAAAGGCCTATTTGCGCATCCGTTATAAGCCCTCTCTCTTTCAGCATGTGGGAATTCATTCTTCTTTGACTGGGAAAATACAGAAATTGAAAGTAAGTTCTATTAGTCATTTGCTTCTTTCTCAACATCACAGTGTCGATATTGTAGAAATACAACCATCACCAAGTTCGAAGGGAAGGCAAATGAAGTGCTAGAGACTTTGTGGAAGCAATGCACAGGTGCCAAAACTAGTCCCCTGCCCTGCACGGTGTCTGCTAGCAAAACAAATCACAGTCCCCAATTGTCGTTTGTGATTGGGTGATTATTCATAGTGGGAATGCTCAAGAATGCAAGGACACCTGCTTGGCTGAGAGCTACCTCACCCCTCTTTAGCTTACAGCTGAAGAATGTGGGGCTTGCCGACTCCATGCCCTCCAGCTGCAAGTGACAGCTCCATGCAGCCAAGAAGTAGCCCTACAGGGTATTTTCAGAGCTACACAGAGATGACATTTTCAGCAGGGGACTGTGGATCTGGCCCAACAATCAATAGCTGCAGGTGTTTTATAGTTTGAGAGTTTGCTCTGAACTGCCTGCCCTAGCCATTTGTCTCTCCCACCCATTGTCCTGCTTTGCCCAAGGTAAGAATTATTTTCCTGAGGAAGTGGGGAATTTTGCTACTCAAGTGTTCAAGATTTTGACTTTTCTGTGGTAGCACCATGTCCATGGAACACCCTCCTTAGAGGGTGTTGTACACTACCCTGGAATCCATCTAGATGAAAGGTGGTTTGGAAATTATATATATATAAAATTGAATGGTTGTTCAACCTGAGAAGCTCAATTAATCTTAGGGCTAAGCAGCTGAGTGCAGTTTGCCCATCCCTAATGGTCATAGAACTATGGGTCATTGTTTTCTTTCTTCTTTAGAGATAAATGAATACCTCTTGTTTTTATACCCCACCCTGCAAAGTGGCTGAAATTTTGGGCTAGTTTGCACACAGGCAAAGTTTCTTTCAAAAAATGGTGCATAAAACGTAAATATTTGTTTAGATGATCTATGTATGTGTGGCATGCATGGAATGGGAGCGAGATCATAGCAGCAGGTTTCATTCTCAGGGCTGACCCAAAACATTTTGCTTCCTGAGTTAGAGCACCGCATTTGTCCAAAGTCAAGGTGCATAATGGCTATGTTATTTTGGAACTGGAGGCAAAAAAAATTCACATGCACCTCCCCTTTACGAATAAAATTACAACAACAAATTAAGTAACTTGGAATTAGCTGCTCTTTCATACTCCCAGCTGCCCAAAGTAGCCGTCTCACTCTGCCAGATGGTAGGGCTGGCTTGCAACACTCAGCCTAACGTTTTTCAGTTAGGCTGTGGTAGCACATTCCATTCCACTGTGAGGGCCATCCAGAGCTGCATGCTTGTACACCTGCTCAGTCTGCTAACTGTTGATGGGCAACTCTAAGGCTTCTGCTCTCTCTTCTTATGGTTCTATATTTTTATATCAGATTTGCACCAGGTGTTCATTCAAATAGAAAACTATCCAGACAGCCTTTCAAATAAAGGACTGTCCCATTTGAAATAGGACATGTGGCTTTCTTTCTGCGCCTGAGGTTCACCACCCCAGTCTAGTAAATGCATGTATGTTGATACCAGGATCTAACTCCTCTCCTACATGAATACCTTGTTCTTGCACTGGTTGTTTGAAAAAAGTTATAGTTTACACCTTATCAATGACTGCCCCTGATTTTATTTGCAAAATGTTCAGTGATGCATCCATTACTATAATTTACAGCACATTTAAAGTATAAAGATTATGGTTTGTCTTTGCCCTTCATTTTGTTGATAACTTTGCATTTCACTCTCTTTATATAAAAATATACATTTATGTCTTACAGGATAGAGATTTCGGCAAAAATTCATTACTTACAGCACATGTCAACCCAGCTGCAGATGTGACTACAAGTCTAAAAGTATTCCAGCACTTTACCCTAGATAAAGCTTATAAAGGACTGGAATATTTCTGGGCTTTTGCTCCTGTGGCTGGAGATTATATTCTGTTCAGGTTTTGGCAGCCAATAAAAATAGAAAGGTAGGTATTGTGATGCAGGAACATTTCCTCTAATTTGTTTCTCCCCAAGCTCTTTAATCTCTCCCATAGGTGAAAAAGCTGGACATTGGGATGGGGGAGAAATTCAGCTCAGTTTGTATTTACAGTCTAATCTACCTATTCTGCATTTCCTGAAACAATATGCAAACCAAGACACACTCATCCTTTGAATTTGCATTTTTCTGAATTTTGCAATGAATTTATCGAACCAAATAATGAGTAAAAAAAATACATATTGTAGGCAGTGTGCATAATGATGCATATACTAGTGAAAACCGGATAGTGAAAGCCAGACGGGCGGGGTATAAATAATAATAAAAAAGAAAAGAAGATAATATACAAAAATTCATTGTATTATTTGGAGTTGCTTGCAAAATGTGTATATTATGCAATAATTGCATTGAAACATGTCTATTAGGAGAAATTTGTACTCCAATGTTGATACACTTTCATGAGGATTAAAAAATAATAATTGCAAGCTGATGTGGAAATGTGGACAACTGAACTTAAGTCTGAGAACCTGAAATTGACTCATTCAACCATCCCTATTTGAGAAGAACATCTTTGATGGAGAAAGAAGTAACTCCTCTGATTGAATTTACAGCTCTCTGTACCTTATTTGTCTTTTTAAAGAAGAATACAATGCATTGGCAGAGTGTTATCTGATATGTAATGTCCACTTCCACCCTCAGTATGTTTATGCTCTTGCTTCCATCTGTAAAATATTCCCAGAGAACATTAAATGGAAGACCTATCATAAAAATAACTAAGTTAAATATTTAATGCATTATTAAATTTGCCCCAATAATGTGTTTTGCAGGTACCTTTTTAGAAGCGGAAATGAGGAACACCCAGGAGATATAATAGTTGATGCTACTGTAGAAGTTTTACCCAGTGCTGTAAGTATCTCAGCTCTCGCATAAATATAAAGCATTTCAAATCTTATTATTAATATTAGGGAAAAGTCTTGCTCTTTTCTTAATATTCCTGGCCAGCAGTCATAACCTGTCAGGATGTTACCATCTGAACCTCATATGGGACAGTTTTGTCAAAATTCTGCTCAGAGATAAGCATCTCTGGTTTTATCTCATCCAGGCACTGCTTCTGATCTGACTTCAGCATGTGATGGCAGAATGTGTTTGACTGCCATGGCCTTTGGCAGCACCGCAGAAGTCACCTTTGACTGAAAACCGTGGCTGCCATAGTGCAAAAAAAAAAGTCAATCTGTTATTGGAGCAGAAAGCAGGCTTTGAGGATTGGTAGTGTATGTCTTACAGGCACAGCCACTTATATTTTAATAAATTCTCTTCTGTATATTGATATATTGCTCTGATAACACCTTGAGTGTTTGATCAGCTAAAAAAAAGGTGGAGAAATGGAAGTTGGGCCTGCCTTGTAAATTTTCCTCCTGCAGATCTTTTTACTAGCAATCTTTATTTGTTGTAGCCCAGAGATGGGGGACCTGTGACCCTGCAGGTGCTGTTGGACTCCAACTTGGAGAAGAGTCATAGCTCAGTGATAAAGCACCTGTCTTGCAAGCAGAAGGTTCCTGGTTCAATCCCTGATGGCATCTCCAGGCAGGGTTGGGAGAGACTCCTGCCTGAAATCCTGGAGAGGCAATGACAGTCGGTGTAGACACTATTGAGCTAGATGGACCAGTTGCTGCTTCCTACATTCCTAACTCCTGTCAACCTCAAGTAGCATGACCAATGCTCAGGGATGATGGGAGTGCTGGCCCAGAAACGTTTGGAAGACCACATGTTGCCTATACTGTTGTAGTCAACTGAGGTAATTGGCCCATGAAGTGTTCAATGATTCTGTTGTGTTGTACACAACTGAGAACCCAGCTTATGCAACATATTGCAAAGTGATGGGCAATTTAATGACGGTTGCCAGAAATGTACTCGCCAGAGCTTGGAAGAAAAGCAAATCTCTTTGTTCAATACATTGTGTTTTGAAACAATAATGAACATACTGGTATAGTATAAATGAATATGGGAAGGTAGGCTGTCAGCCAAAACTTTTATGCAACTTAGAATCCCTTGATTAATTATTGGAATACCATCAATTTCTCTGATTTGAAAATTGTCCTTAAACATGTAAAAACTGAGAGAAGGAAAACACTGAAAAGAGTATATGACAGTATATATTGAATAACTTTGCCCAGAGAAAGTTAAAATATGTTAACAGCATACATAGTTGTTACAAACTAATTTAAAACTGGAATTGATTAGTTGGATATCATGGGTTATCACATGGTTAGCACTATTGGCTGGGGAGATTTGCGAAAGGGAAATGTGCACAATAAGGCTCGGCTTTCCTTTTGGAAAACTAGTTAGGATTTTCTTTCTTTTTCTTTCTTACAGTCTGCAGGAGGCAATTCAGGGAATTTAAAAATCGTAAAAACTCAGGATGGATATTTTCAAATAGGTAAAAAATATGTATTCTAAGATGGTTTCAGCTTGCTTTTTATATTCTTCTAAACTGCAGCACAGCTTAAAGTTTTGCAATACTGGTAATTTAGGGGGTAGGATCCAAAAGTTGTACTCCTTTCACAACAATGTTGCATGAGAAAGTTGAAATCATTTATTTTAATACCGATTAGATTGTGATTGTGCTTATGTAGCCAAAATCACATTTCTCCATTCTAGAAAGAGGTATTAGCAGCTGGGGGGTAGGGCTAAGGGTGGACACCAAAATCAGCCCATCAGAGCAGGAAGACAGGAAGAAGAAATGGGGGAAAGACATGGAGAGAAGGGAGGGAGGGAGGGAGGGACAGGGGATATAAAAGGTCGGATGTCTCAAGAAAGCAACACAACACGAGAGAAGAAAGGGGTAGCAAGATTGTGTTTAGTGTTGGAACATTAGAGGGGCCTGATGTGTGAATGCTACTGCCCTGCCACCCAGTGACTGCATGGCAGAGACAGAATTTCAGCTCACTTATTGCAAGCCAACTCTGGTCTGCATGACAAAGTCATGTCAAGTGTGCATTACTGTGCAAGTGTGCACATCACTTCAGTCTGACTTCTAACCTTAATGGTCTGTTCTCCTATCAGTGTCCTTAGCATGTTTGGCTGTAGGCTGCACCTATGGTAAAGAACATTGCCTTATCAAAGAAAGGGTTTGGCCTCATTCCTGCCTGTAAAAGGCTATCTTTGGGGGACTGAAAATTGCATCTAGTAGTGACTTTGCCCTAGTTGAAAGAGATTGTGACAGCATAAATTAGGGGCATCTGAATTTCTCTGATACCTGCTCCACCCAGTAACCTTCCGTTCTGTGTCATATATCATTCTGTTCTGGAAGGTCCCTCCACCCTCAAGAGTAGCTTTGCTGAGGAGCAGGGATGCAAAGAGCCCATTTGGGTTGAGGAGATTGTTGAAACATGGATGTCCCAATTGTTGAAAATTGCATGTACCAAAGCACTTTCCACAAAGGCAAAGCCACCACTGGCTACAACCTAGAGCAAGAAAATATCACTTTTTTTCAAACTGCTATGCAGGATCATGAATTGGAAACAAAAGTCACAGGTTTGCATTGCACAGTTTTAACATTACAAAGATATGCACCAAGGTTCTATTTTAATATGATAGTATGTTTCCTGCTTGGCAGGGGGTTGGACTGGATGGCCCTTGTGGTCTCTTCCAACTCTATGATTCTATGATTCTATACCCACTTCAGTGATGTCTCATTAAGACGTAAGAATTGCAATATTTGTGCCTTATTTGATGTAATATAAAATAAGATTTTTTATTTTTTACTACAGTATTCTGGAAAAATAATTTTATTACAGAATATACCAAAAATAATGTTTTCATTCACTTATAGACACATTCAAAAATGGAATCGCAGATGGCATCGTCAACCCAAACTTAGGAAATATAAAAGCTCTTCGTTTATCTATCCATTCTGGTTCTCCTACCTGGTTGTTACTGAGTGAGGTAAGCATGTCGGAATAAAGAATTAATCAAAAGATAATTAACAGAGCACTCCTAACCTCAGATCTGTTGGCTGGAAGGGGATAAGATGGAGCAGAAATACCCCTCTGCCAGGGGAGAGGAGCTCTGATGATGAAGCACCTGTGCCGGCAAACCCTCAGGCTACAGACAATTCAGCAGTTATAATTTACTGTCAGTGGTGTTTCCACAGTTGTTAGGCTCTAAAATAGGGCATTCCAGGGACAGTGTCATGTCAGAGGCAGCCTAGGGATCATGAGATCCAAAGACCCTCAGTTCCCCCAAGAAACCCAGGATTGCACCCATTAACTGTGCAAACATGGAGGTGGCATAGGTTTCTTTGAACAGCTCATATTGAGCAAAGATTGAAGAGACGAAAGTAACGGGGAAAGTAGAGGGGAGGAGCGGCTGGGACCCTGCAGCTAGGCTGCATCACCCCACCTGCTGAAGGCCTTGAAAACCCAGCTATTCAGCAAGCAACAGCACCAAGCAGCCCATTGACAGCAACTGAAAGAGTCTGAAGCCACCATAGCAGCCAGCCATGGGCAGAGCATGGAGAGGCAGCTGCCCCCCCAATCAATAAAAATACATAGCAAACTCAGGTTCTGCGCCCCCTAACAAAAGGCCTGCCCCCCCAAAAAAATCCTGGCTACGCCCATGCAGCCATTTCTTCCTGACTGAGCATAGTTCATTCACACACACACACACACACACACACACACACCCCATCGATCAAAACCAATGGGGTGAATTTAGCAAATGAAAAAACTGGTATGAAGAAAAGAAAAAAACATCACCACCACTTTCTCTGGCCAGCATAAATGATCAGAGCTTTGGAAATAGCATAACACCTGCCAGTTCAGTCCCCCCCCCCCGCCATCTACCCTACCTGGAATTGCTCTTTCAGCACTCTCATATGTAAGTCCAAGTGCAATGGTTTGCAAGAAGGCCTTTTATGTCATGTGTAAGGGAATTTGCAATTAATGGGTTTAGAAGTGTAGAGACATTTTAGAATTTTCCTGTTTTCCCATTCAGTAGCATTCCGAATTTGTAAATGTAAGATTGCATAAAAGGGAGATGGTTGTGCGCTTTCCATTTTTAAAAATTCCATATGCCATTTAGCTAGGAAATGACTTCCAAAGTACTTCCAAAGCTTTGGCTTTACTGTTAATTCTTCTGGTTGTTTTTTGTTTGTTTTGCAACATCTTCAGACAGAATTGTTGATACTGATTGGTCTGTAAAATTCAGTTTTTTTCTACCTACAGAATATCTTACTGAGAGATTTGGAGGAAACAACTGCAAATTATGTAAAGATGCTATAAGCAAACAAACCAAGATAAATGTTCTAAGTATTTCATAAATGTTGACAAATAAATTCTCATCTCTTTTTATGTAGATACTCATAAAGATGCAGTGAAGAAAGAAACACTTCTTTGAGAATATGAAAATCTTGAATGCTACATGGAAACACGGCCATCTAGTGGTAGCAGCAAAACTGTCAACCAAAAAATGTACTGTAGTCTCCTTCCTAATACAGTGTAGTAGGAGAGGGGATAATGTTACATTAAATCTTTTTTTTTTTTTTAATATTACCAACAGGCCCTTTGTAAATAAAAATACTTTCAATAGCTTAAAAAAAATAAGGGTGCAGTCGTATCCACACATTTTAGGGTATAAAAACCCATAGGATTGCACTGTAAATACCACATGTTAATTTATCGTACAGTAGATTAGCAATACACCTTTTTTTAAAAAAAAAAAACCCATAGGGCATGATATTGCCAAAACTACATACCTTTAAAAGTCCTATTACAGCTGAAGGTTTTTTTTTAATCTTTATTTATTTGATCCCTTTTCCCCCTAGCAAGTTGCTCAGGTAACGGAACTGGAATTCTTTAACTTTATCTTCACAGCAGCCCTTTGAGGTAAGAGATGCAGTGATCAAAAGCAACCCAGTTTCTTCATAACTGAAGCCCTCCCAAATGGACTGTGTGTGATGGTGGAAGTTTCATAATCAAATCTCCCAACATTTTTAATTTTTTTCATAACAGCAGTTGCATCTGGGGAGGGAGGCACTCAAAGACAGATTGAAGCATTAGTCCTGGGAGAGGGCTTTTCAGCTTTTTCCTCTTTACCCCACAAAGGGCTTCGGGGGGGGGGGGGAAAGTAAATTATCAGATTATTATGTAAAGTGCTCCTTTTCCCGTGCAAAATGCCCTTTCCCCTTGTTTCCCATCACCAAGCTTTTCCCTCCTGAGCTCTATGCATGAACAACCTAAGGCAATGTAGCCCCATGCTATATCATCTGAGTAATAATTTACTTGTTGATGTTGGCGTGGTGTGATAGGGTGCTGAGTTACATCTATCTTATGTTCTAAAAGGACAATAGGGGTGTAGCTGCTGTCAACATGGGACAGCTTTTTCCAATATATTTTCCACGCCTAATGCAAGTAAGTGGGAGGGGAATTTACTGTGCCCGATCAGGGGCTGGGGTGTGGCCTTGCTTGGGGGTGGGGGTGGGGCATAGGATTTGCCATCAGTGTGCATTTCTCCTATATCCCATCCACATCTTAACCCTGTTTAGTGTTGCTCAATGCCAGGGCTTCCCGGAATAAAATATTGATGATCTGCAATTTGATGGTGAATGAGGGAGCAGGTTTGGCATGTATAACAGAGACCTTGGGATGATAGGCTAGGCCCTATGCTAGCCTAGCTGTGTCTGCCTGGGTTCTTGGCGCAGCACCATTCCAGATGAGAGAGGGTGAGGCACCACATGGGAGTTTTAATTGTCCATAAGAATTCAATCACCTTCACCAGCAGACCAATCCACAGGATGGTTCGTGGTGTTGGGCCAGAAATACAGAACCTGGATGTTGCTAGTGTGCCCTCCACCATGCTGCTCTATAACCTCCCTAACCAAGTTGGCAGCAGAAGCCTCAGGTGCGGTGTTGGAGAACCCCTTCACAATAGTGTTTGGGGATTTCAATATCCATGCCGAAGCTGCCTCATATGGGCTGGCTTGGGGCTTTGTTGTCTCACTTCTTTGAAGTCTCTCAGCCCCACTCACCTCACAGAGTGTTTGTTGTGGGGGAGGAAGGGAAAGGAGAATGTTAGCCGGTTTGAGACTCCTTCGGGTAGTGATAAAGCGGGGTATCAAATCCAAACTCTTCTTCTTCTTCCATGTCAATCATGGAGCTGTCTCAGTACATCAATGCCACAACCTATGTGGCTGGACATGCCCTCGGCCTTGTCATGGCCATAGAGCAGATCAGTAGTATTTTGCTGATTGGAGGGTCCAATGTGAGTCTGTTGTCATGGACAGACCATTCTCTGGTGAGTTTGGGGCTGAATGCAGCTATTCTGCAAGGGTGGGGGATGACCCACTGAGTTGGTCTACCCTTGGAGACTGATGGACTCCTGAATGCTCTGGAAGATTTTCCAGCTGACATGACTGGTGGCCCCATCAAGGTTCTTGCCTCACTGATTACTTGGATCCGTTCCAGTTTGGCTTCGGGCTTGGTCATGGCACCAAAACTGCCTTGGTCACTCTAGTTGATTATATTTGTTAGGAAAGAGATGGGGGGGCAAATGTGACCCTCTTCGTTCTCCTTGATCTCTTGACAGCTGTCAATACTGCTGATTATGGTATTCTTCTGGAGCCTTTTAGGAAGATGGAGGTTGGGGGCACTGTGCTTCAGTGGTTCCACTCCTACCTCCGGGGTGTTTTCCGGAAAGTCATGGAAGACTACTGTTCAGTGTCATGGGATTGTCCTGTCGTGCTCTGCAGGGTTCCATCTTGTACCCTATGCCAATTCACATTTATATGAAGCCTCTCGGAGCTGTCATCAGGTGTTTGGAATGAAGTGTCATCAATATGCGTATGACATCCAGTTCTCTCTCTCTCTCTGTTCCATCTGAATCTGAAGGCAGTGGTGGGCTGCATTTGGCCAGTAAACTGAAGCTGAATCCTGAAAAGACAGATCTCACCTAATCCCCGTTTTTAAAATAGCTGCACTAGTTGCCGGTTCATTTCTGGGCCCAATTCAAGGTGCTCATGTTAGTCTTTAAAGCTCTAAATAACTCAGGCCCCAACTACCCAAAAGGCCCCCTCCTCTCCTGCACACTCTCTCAAGTGTTAATATCAGCAAAAGGGATCCTCTTGGTTGTTCTACCACCCTGAGAAACGCAGTTGGCAGCAGCCCAGGACAGGGTATTCTCTGTGGCAGCCCCTAAGCTGTGGAACTCCCTTGCCACAGAGGTGCACCTTGTACCTTCATTTTGCATTTTTGGTGAACACTGATGACAGGCTTTTTTACCCTGGCTTTTGACACCCAGTGTATATGTATATTTGGACTTACCCTATTTCTGTGACTGACAGTTGTTCTAAATTTTCTTTAATGTTGTGTTTTAATTGCTGTAACCCACCCTGCGGCCTTAGGGTAGGTAATAAATTTACTATGATTATTAAGATCATTACTGGTAGAACAGCTCTACTGGCCAAGTGTTCCACCAGTGTAGTTGTCATGCCAGCAATGCACCTGGTATTGCACTGGTGCCCTGGTTCTTCTGCCAAATCCTAAAGCTCCTCAGCCAACATAATTCCAGTGTAGGATTGGCCCCTCTGAAGTTTTTTTTTTTTTTTTTAAAGTTTAAATACCTTGATGTTTTTTATTTCAAATGAAGATTCACTACAACTAGAAGATTCACTGTGGTTGCATACAATATGGCAAAAGACGTAACCATTCACTCTTGTGCCTTGCATCTATGCTGAATCGTATGTCGGCGACTCAGAAAAGTTTTAAAATAAAATGAAAAACTGAAGAAATTCTGTAAAAACACACACACACACCACAACCAAGTGCCTTTATAGTCTGCAATGTGTTTAATTCATCTCTGAATATATTACTCAGGAATAACTTTATATACAGTACATATGCAAAACTTAGCACAATTATCACCTCATAACTGGGCCTTTGTGTGGGATTGGTGGGCAGGATTTTTCAAGGCAACTAACTTTAAAAAAAAACAAAAACCACAGTCGCTTAACACTGAATCAACAAGAGAGTAATAAAATATTAAAAGCAGACAGCAACAAATCAAGACTAAACAAGACACATAGCAAAAATAATCAGGAAAATTGTCCATTAAATTTCAGGAGCCTGATCCAGCTCCCAGAACAACCTCCCACCCCCCTGCCACTGTTAAGTCCACAGTTTATGGCAGTGGTGACAAAAGAAAAAGTGGATAGAGTAATGGGGCTGGCACCTTGATTGGATACAAATTCTTCCCTCCCTGGTCATCAAATGATCAGTTACCCCCCTTGGCTGTTCTTCGCTGATCAGTTAAGAAGGGAGGCTGTGTGCTTGCCCGTGTGTGTGTGTGTGTGTGTGTGTGTGTGTGTGTGCATGCACATAAGATGACCACACTGACTTTGGCCTACCTTCACTGCTGGCATTTGGTCCCCTGAGAGTTGGCCAAGGGTAAATGCAGCCAGCCATCCAAAAAAAAAAGTTAAATACCCCTATAATAAAATTACAAAAGAATAAAACTTCTTTCATCTGATAACAAAGTTGGTGCCGGTCAGGTGTCCCTAGGCAGAGCATTCTGCAGCTCGGAGATCTCATTGTATAACAGGGTGTTGTGTTTTCTTGCAAACCGGCTCCCCTGGCCATTAACTTTGCATCCGGTATATTCTCACCTCTGGTTTGGGAAGTGGTATACACACAACATTAGCCACAATCCGTATCTGCCCTGTAGTTGGTTGTTTTTGTTTTTTAAATGAAATATTGTGTTTTTATGTGCCCCCTCAACCATTTTCAATTTAAATTGAGAAAAAGAATAAACTGCCTGCATTTTAAGTTGGTAAGGAATACATAGCCTGTGCCTTAGGACTTCATAAGCTGTCACCAGCATTTTTTAGACTTCTAGTCTCCTCCCCCCACCTCCAGGAAAAGGCATCCTTACAGGAGAGTTTGAGGATAGCATATTTTAAACATAGAGCAAGGTACCCCAGCTGCCCTTAAACCCACTCGATAATGTTCCAGATGTGTTATGCATTTGGGGTTATCATGCCCAACTATCTGGTTATTCAGAGTTTAGAAAAGCTTTAAAGAGAAATGGCAGCTCATAAGGAAAAAAAAAAAGTTAAAATACTTCTAACTTTTCTAGAAAGATGTACAGTGTTGTTACTGTGTTGAGCTGCAGGGATGTGAGTTTTCTAGAAAATTTTGAACTGGAAATAAGCATTTGAAAATGTTCAGTTTGCACTGGATATGATTTAGCATGTTTATTTTACATGTATCTATTAAGCACAGCTAAAAACTTTGACACTGCCAAGCTTGCATAATATTGTATTTGCATTTGGCATCCATTCATTGTTTCTAAGGAACTTATGAAACGGAAAATTGGCTGTGAAAAAATAAAGCACAGGGGGTAGAATTTCATTCAACATCCCTGTGAACTGGTACTTATCACTTTATAAATTGACAAATTATGATTTTTTAAAATTATTTTAATTGACAGCTTCCGTATTGGATTGTTGCAAGGTATCTTGGACTTGCATTTGGTAGTTAGTGAAAAATGCTGCAGCCTGATTGCTGACAGGAGATGCTAACCGCATATTATACCTCGGCTCAAAAGATATGCCCAGCCTGCCAATTGGCTACCAGATCAAATTCAGGGTTTCACTATTAGTATTTAAAACCCTTAACAACTTAGAATCAGTTGCCTAAAAGGATTGCCTTGCCCCATTATGTGTCACTTCAACAGCTTTGATCTACAGAGCTTGCACTTTTTACAAATGCCGTATGATAATGGTTCCACATTTGTTAGGAGCTGGTCGTTCAGTATGGCAACAGCTATGCTTTGGAATTCCCTGACTGCTAACATTAGGCAGATACCCTGATTATACTATTATTTATTTATTTAAATGACCCTATCCAGATCTGTATTAAATATTTGATTTCAAATTTTGCTGATTTTTATCTGTGTATTATTTATAATTATTTTATAGTGTTGATATGCAGAACAGATTAGAGATATTTTGATCAAGTGGTTTATAATGTTTCTAAATAAATAAAACAAATTTGCACACTATGTGTAAGATTAGTTCTAAGCTTTGTTGGGGAGTTACGTTCAGTGCAACAACACACCTTCCTTTCCCTCTTTAGCACAAGGGCCTGCATGGCGGAAGTGTTGTTGTTTTGTAAGAGGAAATCCGAAATGAAAATATTGTAAGCAACTAATGCAAAAGGAACTGCAGTACTTCATGACATATAATCTGGCACAGCGCAAACAAATGGTCATTAAGCACATGGAGTGGTAGCAAGGATGGAGCATGTAAAGCTCTGGAGACCATGAAGCTAACTCTCTGTGGTGTGTAGATGGGGGGATATAGATTCTTGCTATTGAGGTTGCACAAGGACATTCCTTTCTCTACCCACAGTGGCAAGCGAGTAATTTTCCCATAGCAAATTACTCCATGGTTACACTGTAATGCCATATGGATGAGGCTGTTGAATGGAACGATACACTAGCTAAAAATAAGGGAAGGCAATTTTACTGGTGCTCCATGGGCAGCGGGGGAAGACCTTATTACCTCTGAGCTCATTAGGAGTGCATTATTATACACACCACACTTCTGATGATAAGCTTAAGGCACAGAAATACAGGATTTAATTTCTTTTGGATGGGAGAGCACTAGAGACATATGGTGTTTTTTAAAAAAATATTTTATCAAAAAAATACACAAGCAGAAGTTAGTAGAGGCAAATGCGCTCTTTAGGCAGATAGCACAGCTACTAATACTGCATCAGGTTCCCAAATAAAGCAGCTGCATCTTTGATGCATTAGTCAACTTATAAAGCTTGCTCCAAACTGTAGTTGTCTCTTTGTTTCTCCTCAAAATGTACGTCACATCACAAAGCCTATAATTTCAAAGAAACATTAAGGTTCTATAACAAAACAAAAGAACCTTCAGGTGACATATTAGGGACAAAATGCGTATCATATGATGAACCCATTTGCTATAATAATGACAGTCGAAATTGAAAACATTGGCAGAAGTATGCATAGAGGCCTGCAAATTTGATTAAGGCAATTCATGTTAAAATCTTGTGTTTTAAATGCTACATTCTTGTTCTTGATTTCACAATGCAGGTATAATAATATAACAATGTGAGCTGGTCCACTAAAAGATTACAAAATCAAAATCCAGAAGCAAATATTTTTTCCCATGGAGCAATTTTAGATGCCACTAGTTTAATAAATTGGTTTGAATACACTTTTATTTACATTTTTGTATATAAAGCACACTCATAACAAAACATTTATGGACGTGGGGGTATCAGGAAGCAGCCTTATATAAGTATGCATGTGGTTCTGATAAATTATCATATGATATTAATTCTATAATATATTCTTACTAATGCCCTTTTGAGTATTGACCACTGTTTTATTGAGTTTATTAAAAGAAATTAAGGCTTTGGTTAGAAAAAGTGCAAAGATAGATTAATATTGCAGAATTGCTGCAACATATTAAAGCATAAGCCAAAATTGCAATTTATTTCAAACACAAACACAGTCTAATTTATAACTGCAAGAATACAAGCTCCATATTACTTTTTATAGAGGCTATTTCTCCATACACATATAAAATGCAATTATCTCTGTAAAACGTATTGGGTCCCCCCCCCCGAAAATCAAGTCTATATTACTATTTGTTAGCAATATAAACCTTATATTCTACTTAAAGCAGTCCAATACTGTATAATCTCCATTGCTACCATCATTTTTATCATTGTCACATTAACCTTCTTGAGTATTGTTTGCATTTGAAAACTCATTTTTATTATATTCATCACAAAGGTACAAAAAGGTCATTATTTTCTGCTGTAATCCATTTCATACATTGTTTTACATTTGCAGTAAGTCACTTTTCTAAAAGTGCTTGAGAATAAGTGCCCCTCCAGAATTGTGGCCTTTTGCAGGTGTGTTTTGCAGCATGTCATTAATACAATAACTGTCCATTAGTGGTAGATTTATATTGGATGGCCTACACCTCATTCTGATTTATTAGTTCTGTGATTCTTTGCCAACTTTATAGCATTATTGTTGTCTGGAGAGGCAGCCTTGCTCAATACCTTCACAAAAGTGGGGCAAAACAATAACCAACCAGGTTATTTATGGTATGATTTCAGCAGGAAGCTTCAGGGCATGCATTGACTGGAACCAAAGCAGTAAGTCCGCCCCAAATCTTTTGCAGGCAGAAACAGGAGGGAAAGCGAGATCACTACCCCGATACCATCTTGAGCACAAATAATAATAGATACAGAATAAAAGGGACATCTAGAGGGACCTAAAAGTGCAAAGTAAACCTTGGGGGGGGGGGGAAAGGCCATCTATGGCTACTAGTTATGATGGCTACATACCAGTAGCAGAGGGGGGATGCCTCAAAATGTCTTTTGCTGTAAACAACTGTAGAAGATTACTATTCATGTCCTGCTTATGGATTTCCTAAAGACGTATGATTGGTCACTGTTGCAACAGAATGCTGGACTAGATGGGCTGTTGGTCTGTCTGATCCAGTAGGGGTTGTCTTAGGTTTTTGAGTTCTTGTTTCAGATTCATAGGTTTCCCAGTTGGAGATCCTTAAGCAATCTCTGCAGACAAAAGGCCTTGTGTTGGTACAGTTCACTTTAAGGTGTGACAACAGGCCATACACATGATTAAAGAACTAAGGCTTTATCAGTGCAAAATGAGCTACCGGTACGTAACTAGAAACCAATTTCAGTCTTTTGTTCTAATTTATCCCACTAAAAAGGTTTAATGCAGACTGCAGCAGCAAGCAAAAACTATGAAAATGCTTTTGGCACATTAAAACACCAAGGCTGCACTCTCAATCTCCCAGTTACCTGGTAGCAAGTCTCACTGAATTAAATTGGGCTGGCTTTGAGTATAGATGTACCACATCCACACCATATATTTAAAGCACATGGCTTCCCACCAGAGAATCCCGAGAACTGTAATTTTCCCCTCACAAAATCACAATTCACAACACCCTTAACAAAATACAGTTCCCATGATTCTTTCAGGGAAGCCTTTACAGCCTTTACAGCTTTAAATGGCTGTAACACGCTACTAGTACACCAACTTTTATAGGTCAGAATCCATCAGATGTATGAAGTATATACTTAGTTTAGGGCAGCGAAGGGAGGACAAGGAGTGGAGAGAGTGCAAAAAACACGTAGGCAATAGTTATATAAAAGCAAAAGACAGTAACAATTGACAAGGATGTGTTGGCAGTACTAGTGTTAACATAGGTAGGCTGACAGAACAGTCCACATACAGCATAATATATGTTAGCCTTTAAGGTGTCCCAAAATTCTTTGTTGTTTTGCTACAATAGACATATAATAATAGGCAGATATTAATAGGCATATAATAATAAGACTGGCGTGCTCTGGTCCATGGGGTCACGAAGAGTCGGACACGACTGATCGACTGAACAACAAGAAGACTCCTTCTGAAAATTGCCCTAGCATGATGCGTTCCCACGCTGATCTTTCACTACATCGCACGTGTCAAGAGACACCAGCTCTTCCTAGCAAGAGCTGCGATTGGCACAGAGCAGGCGCTTCATCAGGACCCTTCACTAAACAAGGGGAATGGCGAGAGCTGTGATTGGAGGAGGCCGCACGTGTTGCGTTCTCTAAGCAAAGAGCGGCGAGCGGATCCGCTCTCGGGTTAGCGCTGCCGGGAATGAAACCCTCCGCCGCGATTGGCTACGAACCATCTGAGCGGCGGCTCGCGATTGGTCGCGGCAGCTGTGCGGCGCGCGTCGAAGCACCTGCTTCTTCGATGCCTTCTGGTTCGGGGCTAGCGGCGCATGCGCGCGCGGCAGTTGAGGTGATGCGCTCTGGCAGGCGGCCGGGTTTTTTCCTGGGGACAGATTCTGACGGGACCGTGCTTCGCGGACGGTAACGGCTGCGTGGCCTTTCCAGGGGGTCGTAGGTGAGGGGGCGCCCTGCTCACGGTTCCGCGCGTTGCCGAGGGCCCCGAAGCCGCGAGCGACGGGAGGGCGGGTACGGGTTTCCTCAGAAAGCCCTTCGCAGAAGCGGCTTCCTCCATCCTTCCCCCCCCCCCCCATCCCTCAGCCTTCGGGCTCAGCCGTTATTCTGCCGTTGGCGTTTGAAGGCTGCGAGGCTTCGGCGCGAGCCGGCTGTGCTCTCTTTCGCGGGGAGAGAGGCGGGAGGAGGAGGCGGCATCTTTCCGCTCGGCCTCGTCTCGCATCCCCGTCAGCCCCACGGCCGCAGGGCGGTGCGGAGTCGCCCCTTCTCCCGGGGGCAGCGCTGCCTCCGTTGGGGACGGGCCCTCTGGGGGTAGACGCAGAGATCAACACCAATTAAGCCTTTGGTAGCCGAGGAGAAGGACGCCCGGGTGGCGGCGGCGGCGGAGGGAGGCGGCTGCTTGCTGCTGCTGCTGCAATAGCAGCATCAGCGGAGGCTTCGCACCCAGGACGACCCGAGGTCTCCATAATTACCTGCCTGAAGCGGGTGAAATTGTTGCTAATTGTAGCTTCAGCGCCTCATTTCTACTTGTTTGTTTGGTATCATCAAGCAGCCAAGAAGCCCTAAACAAATGGTGGCAGCAGGTCCCACAGATGGCAGACCTGCTTTGGGGCACTGGAGGGATGCACTGTGACGATTTAGCCTGTGGTGGGTCAGTGTTAGTTTGAAGCCAGAATGTTGCATTGTTCTGTGTGTTGGACTGGGACCAGGGTTTAAATGACTGCTCTGCAAAGAAGCTCACTCTATGACCTTGGCCCAGTCACATGCTGCTAGCCTAACCTATATATCTCAGAAATATTATGATGTGTTTTCCGGAGCGCCTTTCTGGAAGGGTAAGAATACATATCCCCATATATTTACTGATGGCAAACTCTGTTCTTTGGACAGTCTGTCCTTGTGTAGCCAGAGCGTGCCTCCCAACTCAATATTTTGCAGGAGGAATTCAAGCACATCCCATATTTTTAGATTGGTGCAATTGAAGTGGATTAAGATGCTGTCACAATACTGCAGCAAATCCACTTTAAAAAAAGAAAAGTTTTTACAGTTAGGAACGTAAAGTGTGAGATGAATGAATTATATATTGGGAAGATGTGTCAACAGCACCCTACAAGCAAATTGGGATGAATGCTCATTGTCTTATGACAAGCCTTGTAAACAAATAAGAATGAATGCTCAATAAAAACCAAATATAGACAAAACATGTATAAGCTTTGTACAGTCAAATCGTGGTGAATAGTGACTAAACAGGTCATCTGGAGGAGCCCAAAGAGCATCACTTGTACAATGAATTATTGGCAGACTTGGGGAAGACCCAAGTTTTGCGTAAGTACAAAAAACCTTAAGGAAAAGACTTAAGAGAAATCCAAAAATGAGCCCATTGAGGACCAAGCATGCTCAGTGAGCATGAAATGCTCGCTGACCATAGAAGAGGGGAAACAGAATATAGCATATGGAAAGAAGGCATGGTTGGCTAGCTGGAATTGTGAACAGGAATGTTCCACGCTGCTATTTTGTTGCAGACTACACTTTTTATTTATAAAGATCTGGCATACTGATCAGGTATCACTACAGTAGTTATCTTAGGTTTTTGTAAAATTTCAGCATTGTTGTTGTTCAGTCGTTCAGTCGTGTCTGACTCTTCGTGACCCCATGGACCAGAGCACGCCAGACACCCCTATCCTCCACTGCCTCCCGCAGTTTGGCCAAACTCATGCCAGTCGCTTCGAGAACACTGTCCAACCATCTCATCCCCTGTTGTCCCCTTCTCCTTGTGCCCTCCATCTTTCCCAACATCAGGGTCTTTTCCAGGGAGTCTTCTCTTCTCATGAGGTGGCCAAAGTATTGGAGCCTCAACTTCAGGATCTGCCCTTCCAGTGAGCACTCAGGGCTGATTTCTTTAAGGATGGATATGTTTGATCTTTTTGCAGTCCATGGGACTCTCAAGAGTCTCCTCCAGCACCATAATTCAAAAGCATCAATTCTTCGGCGATCAGCCTTCTTTATGGTCCAGCTCTCACTTCCATACATTACTACTGGGAAAACCATAGCTTTAACTATACGGACCTTTGTCGGCAAGGTGATGTCTCTGCTTTTTAAGATGCTGTCTAGGTTTGTCATTGCTTTTCTCCCAAGAAGCAGGCGTCTTCTAATTTCGTGACTGCTGTCACCATCTGCAGTGATCATGGAGCCCAAGAAAGTAAAATCTCTCACTGCCTCCATTTCTTCCCCTTCTATTTGCCAGGAGGTGATGGGACCAGTGGCCATGATCTTAGTTTTTTTGATGTTGAGCTTCAGACCATATTTTGCGCTCTCCTCTTTCACCCTCATTAAAAGGTTCTTTAATTCCTCCTCACTTTCTGCCATCAAGGTTGTGTCATCAGCATATCTGAGGTTGTTGATATTTTTTCCGGCAATCTTAATTCCGGTTTGGGATTCATCCAGTCCAGCCTTTCGCATGATGAATTCTGCATATAAGTTAAATAAGCAGGGAGACAATATACAGCCTTGTCGTACTCCTTTCCCAATTTTGAACCGATCAGTTGTTCCATATCCAGTTCTAACTGTAGCTTCTTGTCCCACATAGAGATTTCTCAGGAGACAAATGAGGTGATCCGGCACTCCCATTTCTTTAAGTACTTGCCATATTTGGCTGTGGTCGACACAGTCAAATGCTTTTGCCTAGTCAATGAAGCAGAAGTAGATGTTTTTCTGGAACTCTCTAGCTTTCTCCATAATCCAGCGCATGTTCGCAATTTGGTCTTTGTTTCCTCTGCCCCTTCGAAATCCAGCTTGCACTTCTGGGAGTTCTCGGTCCACATACTCGGTCCACATTTCAGCGTAGAGCCACACAAAAATAGCAGTTATAAAAAATATCAGGGAATTCTGAAAACTTGATCTTGGAGTATGAATTTGGGTTTTAATATTGATTAGGACTGACCCAAGGCATTCTGATGCTTGAGTTAGACAGAAGTCCAAATGGTATTCTAAGGCATGCTAGTCACATATACTACTTCCAGGATCAGAAGCAAAATTCTTCTGAATATCAGTCCTGGGTAAGGATAGTGGGAGAGGGCCATTGCATGCCTGTCCTCCTTGTGGGCTTCCTTTGGTATCAGGTTGGCCACTGTAGGAGACCTAATTGTGTGCAAGATAGGCCTTTTGTCTGATCCAGTGAGGTTCTTGTGAAAAATGAGTCCAGTCCTTTAGGAAACTCTCCTGGCAAGCCCCACTGAAAATGAACTCTCTTGTCGGTGCCATGTTGGTTTCAGTTAAGTTTTGAGTAAGATTTCCCCCCAGTTGATGATTACATCCCATTTTTTTTCATTTGGCACTTTGGCACTTCTGTCATCCTTAATGGAAAGCAAAATCTGACAGATGAAGCAGTCTCAACTGCCCTCGTGCTGGGTTAATCTTAACCAGGCAATTAAGGGTAATAATAATCAACACTAGTCCTGCTTGGAGTATAGAATAATGGAATCCTAGAATCCTAGAGTTGGGAGGGACCCAAAGGGTCATCTAGTCCAACCCCCTACAATGCAGAAATTCTCCCCACAGCCATCCCTAGGTGGGCTTGACCCACCAACCTTCTGGTTAACAGCCAGCTGCGCTGACACATTGAGCCACAGGAGGGCTGTAGATTCACTGAAGTTAATGGACAAGACTAACTTAAGTTCACTAATTTCACTGGATCTACTTACTTGAATACCCCCCTAAGTCATGTTCATCCTGATTCAGCCCATGCTGGCACCTCCATTAATAATAATAATAATAATAATAATAATAATAATAATAATAATAGCAGGCCAATGTGGGTGACACATTGAGGAAGGGATGCCTTCTTCAGTGTGAACTGTTTCACACTAAGATATCTTAGGTGGCATTTCTTTATATGTCCCCATTCTCACAAGTGAGGCCACTGAATGGTTAGGGAGTTCTTATTTGTGGTGATGCTTGACTCTTGAATGCCTTGTCCTGGAATGTTTTTTCATCACTGTGCAAATACATACCCTGCTTCCTGCAGGCCTTTGAAAAATGTGACTTAGCTTTTAGCTTTTATTTTGCTGCTTTTGATTTTTCTTCTACTCCCTTGCTGATTTTTATTGTTGGTTTAATTATGTTTTATTTATCTTACTTGATTATTGTTTGCCACCCTGGGAGCAATAATATTGGAGGGTGGAGTATAAAACTTTTTCATAGATAAATAAAATCTTCCATGGTTCACAGTTATGACAACTTAAGAGTTCTTCTCCTGAGCTGCTAGACTATTTTTAATGGACTTTGCATATTTTTAGCTTGCAATTGCTAACCAGTTCATCAATCATTCATAGATACTTTCTAAGGCTGCTATAAGCCTTGCTTTGCTTTAATCTTCCCAGTTAAGTCTTTACCAGACCAAAATTTTGAAGTCCCCCCCCCCCTAAAATGCCAGGAAGTAATTATCAAGCAAATCTATTTCTGCCAATGTCTGAATTAAAAGCTACAAAAAAGTTATTTGTTGATGCATGTCAGTGGTTACACTGTTCTGACATGTATGGGCTGGGTTTGATATGCATTTGTGGCCTATGCATGTAACGTGGATCTTTGAAGGATACAATTGGTATGCTATGCCCAAAGATAGAGAGCAACTTTTTTTTTTTAAAGCAAAGAATGAGGCAGCACCAGAGAGATTAAAAACCAAAAAAGGAGAAGAAGGTGCTGAAATAGAAAGTTAACTGTAGTATGCCGTATGCTGTATCATTTTGATGGATTGTGTGCTAAATGAAGTGCTCCAATAAGTAAGTGAAATAAGCTTGTAAAATGGTCTTGTTTCTGAAGAAGAAATGTAAACCAATATATTGGGAATGCTACAGCAAACATTGGGCTGGATCCAGACTAAGAAGGTTGTGTTTGTAGCATAATTCTAATCATGACTACTCCACTGAATCAGCTTTAAGATCCTGCTTCTTGCATATAAAGCCTTAAACAACTCTAGACTAGGTGAGCTGAAAAAAATCCTCCCTTCTACTGCCTAGAGAGGAAATTAAATCCAGTTAGTTTTGCCATGAGATGATAATTATTGGCTAGTGGTAACAAGGAAATGGGCTTTTTACTGTTGGCCCCAGTTTTTGAACACCTTCCTTGCAGAATACAAGGAGCCCCATAAGATTTGGCATTCTTGAAGACACACCTATTTAGAGAATCATTTCTCCTGAACTTGAACTTCTTGGTGTCATCATTGTATTTTAATTGCTCTAATTGTTATTTTTGCAAGACTACACAAGAATGATGCTACAGAAAAAATAAGCATGCCATCCTTTGAAAAGTAATCGGTCAGCAGCATGAAGGCTGTCAAAACTGTGTGTCTAGATACTAGGAAGTTAAGCTTTGGTTGCGTTTCGGGATATCACACACATTGGTGGGGCATACATAAGCCCACCCTGTTCCAGAGCTGAAAATGGCATGTGTGTTGGTTGCACTTGTGCCAAACACACACAAACAGGGAGCTGCCTGTAGTTTGTTTACTTGTATCTTTTAATTATAGTTGTTTTTGATGTTTGGATAGAACTGTTTTATTGTGTATTTTAATTATGTGTATATATTTTATAATTGATTTTATACTTTTAACGTGCTTAGAAGCCATTTTGGCATGTAAGCAGTGTATCTGTATACATCCTCCTGTTGAATTCAATGGCTCTTACTCCTGCGTCAAGTGTTAGAACTGCAGCCTTAGTTCTGCTGGAATCAGTGTGATTCAAATTATCATTACTAAAGTGCAACTGGCTTAGTCTGTCTTTAACACCAGCTTCTGGCTTTGATTTCTTTTTCTTCCATATTTGCAGTTGTATTCAGCTGTTATGAGCAAGCTGCCTTCCATTTTACCATTTATATTAATTTCATTTAGTGGATAGTTGACTAGTAGAAATGACAGAATGAATGTCTTTGCAATTTTGTACTCTGACTTCTCAGATTGTATAAATCTTTTGCCATTTGCATTTCTCTTTTACAGGTAGCCAGGATGCAATTCCAGTGGGATTGGCTGTGCTTCAGTGTCTTGCTGTTAAGTTCAGTAAGTGCAGAATCTGAAGATTCAGAAGTTGAAGTAGAAGGTTTTGACAAGAATTCAGAAGATACTAATGTTGACAAAGGCAGCTCATCTCTAGAGGTAAGATTCCATCTTAAAGAAGACAATATCTATCATTTTTTGCTTCTTTTGTTGAGAAGCAAAAAAGCTCTTGGTGAGTTTTGGAGATCTGAAATGGAAAACCTGCTCATTCACACTGATATGAATTGCACCATGTGGGCAGGGCTTGCTGACAAAAGTGATGAAGCTCATAAAGTCATTCCTACTTTTGAGGAGAAGCCACATCCAATCTGTCATTTTTGGGAATTGAGCATGAGTTCTGGAGAAAACCAATATAGCTGCTCATGCATTGCATAATCCATAGTGTGTTGTGGTGCCCTTCACATGGGGTGGGGTTGGGGAAGCTTTCTCTAGAGACTTCCTCTTTGTTTATACTCTCTCTGACTCTTAAATTTCAAAAGTCATAGTTCATAATATTTATAGTATTCAGAAACTTGGTTATTGTTGGGGCTTGGGGTGCATGTGCTTTAGAAACTTAGTTAAGTGATTAAGCTCACCACAGAAAACACGTTTAGCAGAGCTGCTTTTACTAGGCCAACACCAGCATACACCACTATACATACACAAACTATTTACAGATGTTACAAGTAGTCTTCTCTCTCTGAGCCCAGAGAGGGTTCTTTGCTTCAAAGTGCTTGCTGTGTTACAGTCCACAACCAAGTCCATGCAAAGTTCTGCAGCCAATAGAGTTCTATGAGTTCTGAAGTCTGGCAGTTTTACAGATAAGAAAGTCATAAGGTGCATTGTGGGGAATGAGTAATCTCTGCTGACTCATGGAGAATTAACACATTAACTTCATTCCTTAACCATTCTGAATGAAGAATCCAGAAGCTCATTGATGCATTTGAAGAAAGTTTAATGTAAAATGTGCTTATATCTATTGTATAATGCTGCCTTGTTTTTAACCACTGATGTGGTCTCCAAAGACAAATAGGAATTGTACTTAAGTGAATGAGCAGATTGCCAGAAGGAGGACAAAACTCTTGGCCCTTTCTCTTGCGCTTCACTGTATTGTTGGGTTGTACATGGAGGAAGGCATTTTCTTCCTACCAAGCGTAGAAGCCAAGTGAGCTTGTGGCAGAAGCATGGAGCATTTTATCCCTCTTCTGATAGCCCACTGTGGGTTTCTTGCAGGACGTGGATCCTACTCATCTAGCATAAAAACCCTGCAGACTGGTGAGGAATCAACTCCTTTGATGCCAATCTGCTGTGTTTTCTAGCCTGAATTTTTTTGCCAGTCTGCTTTTTTATTATCCATAAGCGCATTTTGGGACGTGGGTAGCACTGTGGTCTAAACCACTGAGCCTAGGGCTTGCCGATCGGAAGGTCGGCGGTTCGAATCCCCGTGACGGGGTGAGCTCCCGTTGCTTGGTCCCAGGTCCTGCCAACCTAGCAGTTTGAAAGCACGTCAGAGTGCAAGTAGATAAATAGGTACCACTCCGGCGGAAAGGTAAATGGCGTTTCCGTGCGCTGCTCTGGTTTCACCAGAAGCAGCTTAGTCATGCTGGCCACATGACCTGGAAAAACTGTCTGAGGACAAACACTGGCTCCCTCAGCCAGTAAAGCAAGATGAGCACCACAACCCCAGAGTCGTTCGCGACTGGACTTAACTGTCAGGGGGTCCTTTAGCCCATTTTAAGCCCATTTTATAAGCTAATTATAGGTGCGTAAAACAGTTTTTTAGGTAGTAACTTTTGGATGCAAATTTGCAGAACAATTTTTCAGATTGACATATTATTAGCACACACCTGCTTTTGAAAGACTTAATTCCACAAGCTATTGTACATCAGAAGTTTTGCTTCTGCAGATCAGAATTTAGCAACTCTTGGACACTCAAAACCTTGTTTGTTTTGTGCATCTTATGGGTTTGGCAGATTATGAAAATTCAATCTATAACACATCAATTAGTTATTTTCCATTAATGCAATAAATATAAAAATATTTAATTGATTTAAAACTCAGTGCATTTTACTTGAATGTGACTATTCAGATTTTGAATGTATTTTTATAAATATTTGGAAGGTTGAATACAAGACGCCAGAGCCTACTGGAGAAGTGTATTTTACTGAAACTTTTGATGATGCAGTGCTGTCTGGGTAAGAATATTTCAAAGGAAGCATTAAATCCATGCAGCATGATTAATTAAAGACAAAAGCTGTAAAGCTTAGCTTGTAATTGGTTGCATCTAGGAATACGTATTCAGATTTCATTACTTGGGCTGGTGTTTTAATCTGTTGGGAGGTGATGCTAAATACTACTTACAGAAATATGATAAACTCCTTAGTATAGTATGTCATATTTGATTTAAACTGTCAAGTGTTATTACTTCCTGAAAAGAGAAATAAATGTTCAATTTTAGTAAATACTTTTACTTGAAGATAAAACTTTTCAAAGAGTAAATTAGGATTGCAGTATTAGTAAATAAATTTATTAGATTGGTAAATCCATTTGCAATCTAATAAAAAAGTGTCCCAAATTGGATTTTAAAAATTAACTATTTTAATCCATACATTTACAAATAAGTGGAAAGAGGGAGCCTTCTTAGATGCATTCTGTCTTTGCACAAAATGAGACTGTCCTTCCCCCAGCAGGCTTAAATCTAAAAGAAGTGACATAAAATATGGGAGTTAAGAAGAAAACTAGAAATTCAGTTCTTGAGGTTACTTAGTTACTATAATGACTAGCTTGAATGGAAATAGTTCAGGGAGAAGAGAAGCCAAAAGGCAGCTGGTCTCTCAGCTGTTCCAGTTGAATGGGCCCTGCTCCAACCAGATGGAATGGCTGCTAGTAGAGATCAGTTGAGGGAGAGGAGTAGACAAAGGTAGCTAGAAGGTTTGTACCTCTCTGACATGCTAGTTTTCTTACTTGCAAGCAATCTTTTACATGAAGGAGTGTTCAGAAATGGAACCCTCCCCCACCTGCAGTTTGAAGTGATACAAAGCTTTTATTGCCTTAGGATCCTATTGCCTCATTCTGCTGAATTTGTAAACCAGGCCTAAAATTTATTTTATCAAGTGTTAGCTCTACTCAAAATCCCAGTTACACCCTTACTCAAAATTGGCATGCTATTTAACTGAAACATTAAACTAATTAACAATTAAGCGAACCTGTTGCACTATAGAAACTTGGTATGATCTGGTCATACTTCTGTCTTAACAGGTGGGTTCTGTCTCAAACAAAAAAAGAGGATACAGATGAAGATATTGCTAAATACGATGGTAAGACTAAAGCTTCGTGTTTTGATACATGAGTGACTGGTATAAATTCTCTTCGATTTTCTCATTTCTGCTTTCAGAGCTTTCTATTTTTAGTAAATATACTATCTTTTCCATTTAATATTTCAATTTTGCTAGTATTATAATTGAATGATCACCAATAAACTTCCAACTATCGGACTGAAAAGCACACAGATGCTTTTCAGTATATCTCATTTCATGTAGCTATTAGCATCTATATATTTTTAGATGACACTTTTGACCAGAAGCATAATTTTTTTTTCAATTGCTGTAAGCTAGAGATGGGAAACCTAGGGCCCTTCAGATGTTGTCAGACTCCAGTCAGTATAGCCAGTGGTGGGGGATCATGGGTGTTGTAGTCCAACAGTATTTAGAGGGCCACAAGTTCCTCACCCCTGATCTAAGCATTAGAACATAGAACACATAGTGACCTTTTAGGTGTACATTAATTCCATACCTCAATATTAACATAGCTCATATGGCAGACCAGGGCTTAGATTGAAAACAAAAAAGGTAGATAGTTTTTCTATTGGTAGCTTAATAAATGTTTTGCAAGACTACACAAGAATGATGCTACAGAAAAAATATGCATGCCATCCTTTGAAAAGTAATTGGTCAGCAGCATGGTCTGTCAAAACTGTGTGTCTAGATGCTAGCAAGTGGAAGAAAGGATTAGAAATTCCTAAAATATCCGTAATCCTCATTTCTTTTTCCTCTTCTTCATTTAATGTCTTTGAGCAATCCTGTATATGGAGCATTCATCATGGTGAATCAATTGCCATGGTTTGAGTTACTATCATAGTTCCAAACTGTATATTTATTTCCTTTTATTAAGAGCTTTTAATGATAGATATAATGTAGGGAAGGGATGGTAATGGTGGTTGACTGTGTAATGGGAAGAAATACAGGAATCACCTTATATTGAGTCAGATCATTGGTCCAACTAGCTCAGTATTATCTATGCTAAGAGTTTAAGACAAGAGTTTTTTCGAGCCCTACTTGGAGGTGCCAGGGAATGAACCTAGAATCTCATATGCAAAGCATGTGATCTTTCATTGAACTCTTCCCTCAGATATTTCGGTGCAGTTTGTACACAGTTAATCCCAGGCCAATGTTTTTCTAATAATCCACGCTACAGAGCATTAAGTATATCTAGTAAGAATGAGTTGGACTAAATTCATAGGAATACCTTGTACCACACCATAATTGTGGTTTTGCTTGTATTTCTCTTGCTGTATTTCTTTTAGGAAGATGGGAAATAGAACCTTTAAAAGAAAACACAGTGCCTGGTGACAGAGGACTGGTGCTGAAATCAGTAGCAAAGCATCATGCGATATCGGCTATGCTAACACAGCCATTTATTTTTGATAGTAAACCACTGATTATACAGTAAGTATATCCACACTTGGATGGTTTGCAAAGTGATTTTTTAAAAAAAAGATCAGGATTCTGATTTGTAGAAAAGGGGAATGGGGAATCTGTGGCCCTCCAGAGGCTGCCTTTCCAACTCCTATCAAACCCAGCCAGCATGGTCAGTGGTTGGGAACGATAAGAGTTGTAGTCCAACAACATCTGGAAGTCCATGGGTCCCCAGTTCCTAGTATTTAAGCATAATAGCAATTGCTTCTTAAACTTTCAAAACTAAAATTACTCAGCCATAGGAACAACTGGGGAGGAGCAACTAAGAATTCTGCACACAGTGGCTGAAGTATCTGAAAGCTAGTAGCTAAGTGAACTTTTAATTAGTACTTGTTTCCAGAAGACTATTCTTGTGTTTCTGTTGTGCAGGTATGAAGTGAATTTTCAAGATGGCATTGATTGTGGTGGTGCATATGTTAAACTTCTTTCCAAAAGTGATGACTTGAATCTGGTATGTAGTAATTGGGAGAGAGAGGTATGATCAGACATGTTTCAGTGTTGCGAAGGAGAGTGCTTAAATCTTTGGGTTCTTATACCAGCTATTGCTTGGATATGTCCCAGTATTTATAAGGAAACAAGTGACATCCGTACCTAGTCCCAGATTATATGTCTGAGAAAAAAGTATTGTTCATGTAAAAAAAAAAAGTGACAGCAAGACAGCAAGTGACAAGAAGTGTTGGACTCTCCTTCCTTGCAGATTTTAAGCAGAAGTTGGATGGCCATCTATTATGTATGATCTAGTTGAGATTCCTGCATTGCAGGGAGTTGGACATAGATGACCCTCGGGGTCCTTCTAACTATACAATTGTATGTTATGATTTTCTAAGCTTTAAGATACACAGCTCATAAATACCGGTAATAGGTTAGGTATATTTTAATCTTTGTAAGTAACATGCCTAATACAGTGGTACCTCATGTTACATACCATCCCCTTGCAAATGCTTTGGGTTACGCGCTCCGTTAACCCAGAAGTAGGTGCTCCTTGTTGTGAAGTTTGCCCCGGGATGCGAGCGGAAGTCACACTCTGGCGGCGCACATGCAGCAGGAGGCACCATTAGCGAAAGTGCGCCTCATGTTATTTCCAGTTATGAATGGACCTCCAGAACCAATTAAGTTTGTAACCAGAGATACCACTATATTCAGTAGTTCACACATTTATGTGCACTCAGTGAATTAACCTGGTCTGCTATTGATGGGTCCTCTTCATAAATTTCTTTTGTTGGAATATTGACTATGTATCAGTATTTTTATACTGCTCAACAACCCTATTCCTAGAACAAATTGCAATGTGGACTATGGGCTCATCCACACATCCTTTTGTGCTGCTTTTTCTGGGTGCAGGTCCAAGATTTCTAGGGCCATGTCCATGGGGATTATTTTGTCACATTGCCTTCACCAGGAAAACTCACTGTTTACCACTGAATCAAAACAAATGGCAGTTGGGATTTCTCTGGGTTGCTGTTTGTTCTGATTTAGCAGTAAACAGCAGGTTTTCCCATGAAAGCAGTGGGACCAAAACAAAAAACCACTCAGAGATGGACCTAGAAATCCCAGACCTGTGCCTAGAAAGCATGGCACAAAAGGAAGTGTGGATGAGGCCTGAAATTGAAATACAGTGGTACCTCATGTTACAAATGCTTCGGGTTACAAACTCCTCTAACCCGGAAGTAGTACCTTGGGTTGAGAACTTTGCCGCAGGATGAGAACGGAAACCGCACAGCGGCAGTGGGAAGCCCCATTAGCAAAAGCGTGCCTCAGGTTAAGAACTGTTTTGGATTAAGAACAGACCTCTGGAACGAATTAAGTTCATAACCTGAGGTACCACTGTATATATAAGAGAACCCTTAGCAAACTTAAAATGCCACTGTCACAAAAGCAGCAAGATCATCTAAACTTGTTTCTAAAAAGCCTGGAAAAATAAATAGGTTCTTGCCTGTCACCAAAAAAGGCAATAAGGTACATGTTGGGCTACTTTACTGCATTTAAACTGTCTTTCCCCCAAAGAGCTCAAGACAGCTTACTTGGTTCTACCTCCCTCATTTTTCCCCTTGCAACAACCGTGTGAGCTAGGATAGGCTGAGAGACAACAATGTCAATCTGCCAAAAAAAAAAAATTACCTGGGGAAAAGTGGCAAGACAAGCAGAAGTGTAGATGAGCCATAAGTGTGGTTTTGAACTTGGATCTCTCGTCACACACTAACCACCACTACTTATCTTGGTCTAGAACAGCATTAGTAGAGAGAGAAGATAATAATTTGTTTAGTGATTGAAAATACAGCAACATTTTCTTTTTCAAAAAACCACTCATATATTAATATTTCCTTCTTGTTTTTGTAACACAAGAAAGTCTTTAATAAAAACCATTTTTAAATGAAAAAAAACACAGCTTATTTTTGTCTTGATTATTTATAATTGTGCAAGCCTAGTGAAGATTTGGGTTATTCAAATCTTTCCTTGGTGAACAAGAAAAAAATTGGACTTGCGGTTCCAGAATGGTTAGAGTTCATGCTGTATTAAAGTTGCTGCTTAGATGGCTAGTTCTAAAGCTTTAGGAGCAGACCCAATTATTCCCTTATGTATGTCAGAGCGGTTCTGCAAGCAAAATTCCTTGCTTGGAATAGGGCTGCTGATGAAGGGATGAGGATGGCATCAGGAAACTCCTATGTAGGGAATGGAATGGAAAAAGGTCTGCCTGATTGTGCCCCAAGTATTGAAGCAGCATCTGCATGACTAATAATAAATATTGTGGTGGTGTTTCAATAAGATGATATTATTTTAATGTGCTACCTAAGGTTGCAGTGTTAATTATATTTGGAACTTCCAGTGGATGTTGAGGCATACTATCAGTCAAATCAGAGGAGGCTGTTTACTAGTTTAATAAGTAAGTAAAACAAATCTCCCCTGCCCCCTCTGGAATGTTTTCCTCTTGTCCTCACTGCATGACCACTGTCATTAATGGCAGCCTGTCTCTGGGCACCATTCAAGTCTAGAAAACGGACTGTGGTCTGAAGTTGAAATTCTGAGAAGTAAAGCAGCATAACCTCTGGTATGAAAAGTTACTTCCACGTACATAACAGATATAGTTCAGAGGCTAATGCACAGTACACAAACTGAGTCTCAATACCATTATTTTAAATTGGAAGCAGCTTTGGAAAAAGTGTAACTTAGATTAAAGTAGTAGAGGGGGAAGAGTGCTTAAATCTTCTCAAAATTATGGAGCTTGACATCTTCCCTTCTCCACTCTGTTTTCAAAATCATGTATCTCTTTACTTTAAAATGGTTTTGGAGCTCATTTACACATATAGGTGTGTAACATATTAGCCATTTAAACATCTGTTTATTTCCCTCTGCTGTCAGAGACGGTAACTTAGAGGGAGAATAAAATACCAAATTTCACATGAAAACTGCAGAAGGACATTAGAGATACAAGGCTTGTCTTTATGCTGGATAGTCTAAAACCAGTTTAGTGCTTTTGATTTAATCCTGAATATTGGTTGGTTGTGCATACTTTTCCATATTGTTCTGTGAGGGAACTAAGGGATGGTTTATAACTGAGAGCAATGTTTCTTCCATGTCATATGTAGTAATTTATGGCAAAGTAGGAAATAACCAACTGCGTGCCAAGTGCCAAAGTAATGGAGTGCTAAACTTTTTTTGCTATATAAACTAAGAATAGTGTTCATTTTCATCCTACAGGAATACTTCCATGATAGAACATCTTACACAATTATGTTTGGGCCAGATAAATGTGGTGAAGATTACAAACTACATTTTATCTTCAGACATAAACATCCTAAAACTGGAGACTATGAAGAAAAACATGCTAAACGCCCTGATGTAGACTTGAAAAAAATCTTCACTGACAGGAAGACTCATCTATATACTCTTGGTATTCCTAAATTTTTAAGTTGTTTAGAAATATAAGAACTGAAAACATTTTACAAAGCCAGTCATGTATATCCATATTTTAAAGATGCTTTTAAGCTGTCATTTCTGGGAACCCCATATGGTGTAAGTAGGGGGTGTCACATGGCATACTGGGGCAGATTTGGATAATAAATGGAACTGGTCTTATAGCGGTTCAAATCAGGGAACTTCTATAACTTCTTTGCATCATTTCTAACTGCTGAAATTGGAAGATATTTCTAAAACCATTATACTATTAAACCATTATACTATACCATTATACTAACAGTAGTTTTGTTTAGTCATGAAAGCAATGAGGTTTATTCTGCTATTAACTTACTCTAACCATGTAAAAAATATTTTTAAGTATGGATAGGACGTTAATCAGTTGAACTGCCATATCTTATCAATTAAGTGCCTATTACAGACTTGTAAATGAGATCCACATACAACCAAGAATGCTCTTGTTTAACTTGCATCAAGGTATCAACCACAAAGGAAGTCCTGCATGTTCTAGGGTCCAACACATTCATTTTCATTTAGAATGAATCAACCTCTTACCCACTCCTACAGAAGGCTTTAGCCCTCTCCCACAATTAAGCCACATGGCCATGTCCTGTAACTAGTTTGTACTTCCGTAGGGTTTGGAAAAGAAGCATGAAGCAAATGCATACGAACAGTAATCCGAGTGGCAGTTAAGGTTGCTAATTAGCCAGAATTTTACTCTTGACAAGTTGCCAGAATTACTGCATGCTAAATAGGTGAAACCAGTCCAGCTACTTGCATGTATGTTCAAGCTGTCAATGGCATAATTGTGGTATGATGACTTTTTTGTTTTGTTTTTTATTAAAGATTTTCTTGATTTACAGAAGTGTGTGCAATGTCTCTCTCATATTTTTTCCATGTAACATTTTTACAAATCAGTTCTGTTTGTTGAGACATAAGGGAGAGGAGGGGGAGAGAGGTGGCGGGGATGGGTGAGGTGGGGTGATGATGTTTCTATTTTCCTTAATATATGTAGGGTTTGGTGTCAGCGTTGTTTGTGTAGGTTCTCTGTTGTTTGCTTGTGTTTCTTTGGCGGTGAGAGAGGTTGGGGTTGGCGTAGGGTGTGATTGTTCATTTGTGGTTGGCTGTGGTGATCTTTGGTTTCCTGTGTGAGTGGGGTGGGTGGGTGTTTTTGATCAGGTTAAGCTATATTGATTTGTATGCTGTCGATAGATTTTTGTCATTGTCTTGTTGGGCTGTGTGTGTGATGAAGGGGAACCATACCGGGGTGAAGGTGTCTTCTTCTGTTTGTCCCCGTGTCAGTTTCAGGTTACTGGTTAGTTTTTCTAGTAGGGCTGTTTCCCATACTACTTGGTACCATTGGTCCATATTTACTCCTGCCAGGTCTTTCCAGTGTCTGGTTATGATGTTTCTGGCTGCTGAGAGTAGATGGATTATGAGTTCTTTGTGATGTAAGTGGGCGCCATTGTCTTGGAAGATGTTTAGTATGGTGACTTTTTGTAACATTAGTTCCTGTGCATGTGTTATAAAAGCTGTGTCCTATCCAACACACGGTGCTGCTCCATGCAGAACTGCCCTGTAGAAATTGATCCATGTAGGTGGCTGGCATGGTGCATTTTTTTTGAGTCTCCATATGTGCCACCCCCCTATTCTCAACATAAAGAGCAAAAGGGGCATCTAGGCATGGCGTATTGAATCCTGCTTACTGCTTACCTTCACACAGCCATCCCATTTTCTCTAGTTATTCTAGTCAGTATCACTTCTACTTTTGGGGAAAACTTAGCTATATCCTATATTAAAACATCAGAAGAACTCTCTATGTTGTTCATTTCAAATATGATGATGGTTTAGTTTAGAGTGACTGAAATTCCTTTTAAAATGAAGTTCATTTTGTGAGAGGTTCCAGCAGTACACAGATGAGAAACATGTGGCTCTTCAGATGTTACCTTCATTATATGTATATTTTATTATATTTTAGTGCTGAAACCTGATGACACTTTTGAAGTGCTAATTGACCAGGCAGTGGTTGGCAAGGGAAGTCTCCTGGAGGATATGGTTCCACCTGTGAATCCCCCAAAAGAAATAGAAGATCCCAATGATAAGAAGCCTGAGGACTGGGATGAGAGGGCTAAAATTCCTGATCCTGAGGCTGTCAAGCCAGATGACTGGTAAAGAAAACCTACATTGTTCTCTTGCCCTTTCCCTCTTATTACCAAGTATATGGTATGAACATTTTCTTGGGTTTGATTTTGACTTTATGTAATTGATCTTTGAGCTGCTAAGTTTGTAGCTGAAATACTAATTCTGATGGGGAGTCATTCATAAAGTAGAAGGGAAACCTCCAAACTATTTCTGTATTGTAAATATGAATTAGTTTTTCACTTTGCACCTAACTACCTTTTTATTTTGAAGTTTTGAAAAGGATAGACAGGTTTTGTCTCTGAAATAATGTACCCTTTAGTTCATGCTTGGGAAGAACTTTACCAGGCTTTATCTATCTACTGCATTTTGTCCATCTCCTGGTAACGTTGGTCTGTACTTTAAAGGAATGAAGATGAGCCTCCCAAAATAGAAGATCATGATGCTGTTAAACCTGAAGGTTGGCTTGATGATGAACCAGAATACATTCCAGACCCTAATGCAGAAAAACCAGAAGATTGGTAAGATTTCTCTGCTTGTTGCAAAACTTCAGACAGGCTCTGATTTCTGTAGCAAATTAGACTGACACGTCTAGATATTCTTATTCATGACTTGATTAGCTGTTTTGTTCTCCTGTGCTTTGGTTTATGAAGTAGTTTTATTTTATATCTTTGCACTGCTTTTATATTTTCAAAATTAAATAATATGTAAGCTGACTTGAAGACTAAACAAAGGTGGGATATTTTTTTTAACATTGAATGTGTTAAAATGTTAATATTGATACATCATACAGTTGCCCCTAACCCAGGGGTAGGCAACCTAAGGGCCAGGGGACAGGCGCCACCCAATCACCTTCTCAATCAGGCCCATGGACGCTCCAGGAATCATTGTGTTTTTACATGAGTGGAATGTGTGCTTTTAAAAAAAATGCATCTCTGGGTTATTTGTGGGGCATAGGAATTCATTCAATCCCCCCCCCCAAATATAGTCCGGCCCACCACATGGTCTGAGGGACGGTGGACCGGCACATGGCTGAAAAAGGTTGCTGACCCCTGTCCAAATTAGTGTGTGCTATTTCACTAGATTGTGTGCTAATTAGAGGCTAATTCTAGTCTGCAACTTCAAGGCCTGGATTTCAAAAGTATGTTTGCAACATCTGGTTTGAGTGTTCAGAAGCCATAGAATTGTAGAGTTGGAAGGGACCCTGAGGGTCATCTAGTCGACCCCCCTGCAATGCAGGAATCTCAACTAAAACATCTGTGACAGATAATCTGGGACTAGGTATAGATTTCACCTGTTTCCACTGTTGAACAGCTCTTACCATCAGAACTTTCATTCTGATGTTTAATTGGAATTTCCTTTCTTGTAACTTTAATCCATTGATTTGGGTCCTACCCTACGTATGTAATTGGGGAGGTTAATAAATGTGTTGATGAGTGTCTTAAAAGCTGAAGCTTTTGGCAGTTAGGAAATGACATTTGAATTTCAGGACCTAGACAGGTGCAATATGTAGATCCACAAGAAAGGAGCACATTTTCTTGTACTTGGAACCACATTTCAAGCTATCTGAAAATATAAGGGATTGTTTTGCTATTCTGTAGCCATATTTTTCAAAGAATGTTTGTTATGTTGAAATCTAGGAGATGCTTTTTCTTCTAAGCTACTAGAAGTTGTTTGGTGATAGGAATAAAATACACTAATTTACAGGAGGAGTTTGAACAGACGTGTTGATCATTTGTACAGGGATGAAGAGATGGATGGTGAATGGGAAGCTGCACAGATTCCTAATCCAAAGTGTGAGACTGCACCAGGCTGTGGATCATGGGTACGCCCCATGATGAGCAATCCAAATTTTAAAGGAAAATGGAAACCACCTATGATAGAGAATCCTAATTATCAGGTAATAATTATTAGGTAGTTCCAGATACTTCAGAATGACATGTGCGTTAATGAAATACTTCATTTTCATCTTACTGATTTTTGCTGGATAAGTATAAATAGGGTTTAGTTAAGTTTTTTCTCTACCCATTAATCAGACTTAACAGGGTTGGGTTTTTTTTTAAGAGATGCTGGAAATACTTTCCTTTCTTAAACTGTAAACTAAAGTCAGTGACTCAAATCACCAATGACAGTGGAAGCAAGTGTGCTGTGGAAGTGCCCTATGCTCTTAGAAAACCACAATCTTTTAATTGTGTTACCTGTTTTTAACAGATGTGGTATATTTAAGAAATTTACAAGGCTGCATGCTTTGCATGGCTGAAAGAGTGGTTCTTACTACGTGATAAGGAACTGTTAGACTTAGAAGGGTTTGATCTCCGGTACGGGTGGCATGCATACCTACAATATGGAAAGTATGCAGTACATAAGAATTTTTCAAGCCATATAGTGAGGATTGCACTATTTAGAATTTGGGAAAAACGTAAAAGGCTATTGGAGCCGAAAACTCCAAAATGGATATCCCCATTAGAGGCAAAAGCAATTAAAAAAAGGAACATGAAAACTATTTGGCTCACATATAATGCTTTAATAATAGAGGATGAAGGGGAAGTTAAATTAAGAAAATATGAGGAGATAAAAGATCAATTGGGAGGGTGGCTGGACTACCATCAACTATATGGAATGTTTCAGCAAGACAAAAAGATGGCTTTTCCTAAAGAGCCTACGAGACTAGAAGTGGATCTGATAAATAATAAATATAAGATAATTTCGAAAATTTACCAGTTACTCTTTGAATGGGAAGTTAAGGAAGAAATGGTTAAATCAGTGATGGTGAGGTGGGCACAAGATATAGGACGCCCGATAATGATGAGCGAGTGGGAACATCTGTGGAAAGTTAGCATGAAATTTACCTTTTCTTCTAACATAAAAGAAAATATGATGAAAATTCAACACAGATGGTATCTCACTCCCACAAGACTATCAAAAATTTATAAAGGATCCACAAGTTCATGCTGGAGATGCAGAGGGAACAATGGGAATTTATTTCATATGTGGTGGATATGTCAGAAAATAAAGATATTTTGGGGTTTGATTTATGACGAACTTAAAAAGCTGTTAGGAATCACATTCCCCAAAAAGCCAGAATCCTTCTTATTAAGCATTATCGATAAAGAAATCCCAACTAAATTAAGAGAGGTTTTTTTATATGCCACGGTGGCAGCTCGAATCTTAATAGCAAAAAGGTGGAAGGAACCAGAACCACCTTCAATATCAGAATGGCAAAATAAGTTGCAAGAGCTTACCGAAATAGCCCAGTTAGCTAATAATTTGAGGGGGGGATCAAAACAAAAATTTCAAGAAAATTGGTCCAGATATATAATATATGTTCAGAAATACAGCAAGGGTCGGATAGTCATGCCAGCATTTCAGTAGCCCAGGAAATAGAAGGAAGGAGATAGGAGAAAATAGGGTAATGGTTGGAAGGGTAGTGGAATAAAGATCTAATTGAGGATACGTGGACAGGTTGAAATACACTCATAAGTAAGAGCGATATATACGGTTGGGTTTGATTGGAAGTCGGAAAAGATAGGAAAATTTGTTGATACTGGTTTTCAATTTTGGGATGTGTCAGGGGAGGGGTTAGTTTAATTTTCTTTTCTCTTTTGTATTTTCCTTTTGTTATCTTTTTTATGCTTAATGATAAGCTATTCCTGACCGATATTGTGTAAATTATTTTGGATTAATCTGTAGTAGTTTATAAATATACAGAAATGAACACTGGTTAGGGGTAACAACAAAAGAAGCAAATACAGCAAAAATTGTTTAGGTTCGTTTTGATTTTTATTTGTATATGTAACAGTTAATGCACGACTTTGTAAAATATTGCATATATGATAAATAAATAAATAGGGGGGGGAAAGAAATTTCAATATTTTTCAGAACTGAATCAACCTGCCTTGCTGGCCTATTTAATATTAAATGTCTATTTTAATGTGGCATGTTTTTATTTTATCTCTTACAGGGAATATGGAGTCCACAAAAAATCCCTAATCCTGATTATTTTGAAGATTCTCATCCTTTTCATATGACTACTGTTGGTGCTGTTGGCTTAGAGCTTTGGTCTATGACATCTGATATTTACTTTGATAACTTCATCATCTGTTCAGAAAAGGAAGTTGCTGATCGATGGGCAGCGGATGGTTGGGGCTTTAAAAAATTGGTTGCAAGTGCTAATGAAGTAAGAATTTACTATATTTTGTTCTGCCCAAATACATAATGTTGCAAAAAAGTTTTTTTGTCTTAACCTTCCTATATTGGGATTGTTGTGAACCTGAAGGTGTTTGAAATACTTGTAAATATTTTTAACAAACCAGAATGACCTCATACACAATGAAATTATTAATGGTTATGGGTTCAGTTGTCCCAGGGTGTTCATCTCTTATGTCCTTCTCAATTCGTTAAATTATATTTAACTTATTAAAATATTAGTGGTCCAATTCACTCCTATTGAAAGTAAAGGAAAATGAAATTCCCAAACTAACTTTGCAGGAACTTACCCAAATAGAGTAGGGATAACATCATTCCTTGTCATTGTATCAATTACAAGAGCATATTGTGTGGTTATACCACTTCTGTTTTTCCTCTGGTACAAAATATAACCTACAAAGGACTGCAGGGAACCATTGCACCCTGGATGTAAATGTTACCTTCATTCTTTTCCAGTTTGATTTTATGTTGACATAGGAGCTGACACTCATAATGGAAACTTGCAACTCTGATTTTAAGCAAGAGAGGACTATGCCCCCCCCCATGTTGTTGGACTCTATTCCCATGAACTCCAACAAGAATGGGCAGTGGTCAGGTATGATGGGAATTGCAGTCCCAAAATCTGGAGGTTCATGGGTTTCCCATCCCTGACAATATAGGCATTTAGGATTTTTTTCTTTTTTATCTTATGGTAATATACTACAGGGATGCGGGTGGCGCTGTGGGTTAAATCGAAGGTCGGCGGTTCGAATCCCCGTGGCGGAGTGAGCTCCCATTGCTCAGTCCCTGCTCCTGCCAACATAGCAGTTCGAAAGCACGTCAAAGTGCAAGTAGATAAATAGGTACTGCTCCGGTGGGAAGGTAAACTGTGTTTCCGTACTCTGCTCTGATTCGTCAGAAGCGGCTTAGTCATGCTAGCCACATGACCCGGAAGCTGTACACCGGCTCCCTTGGCCAATAAAGCTAGATGAGTGCCGCAACCCCAGAGTCGTCCATGACTGGACCTAATGGTCGGGGGTCCCTTTACCTTTAATATACTACAATGTTTGTGATAGGCCACATTTTTAGAACAATATCAATAAAACATCCCCCCAGTTAAACTAAATTAATTTTGCAGTCAATCATTATTTCTATTTCCAGCCAAAACTTTAAAGGGGTCTTTTTAACCATCATAGCAGATTTTGGTAGGGTCAAAAATAAAAAAGAAAGCCCTAAAACTCTAATGTTCAAAAGTCGAGTCATAATGTCATAGCTTAACACTTAGTGGTTGTGAATATTTTGTGGTTTAATTTACTGTTTGTATGAAAAATGTAAATCCCGCAATAACTTAATAAAAGTACATGATAGAACTGTGAAGATGCCCACGCTAGAAACCTGCTCACATGCTCCATTATCTGCCTTATGTGGTGTTCCCTCTGTTAGCTCCCTTGACTGTGTTTGCGGGTATGTTTTATGGCAGTCATATAACATTCACTTTGGCTACTTCCAGCTAAGGCTCTTGTTGCAGTGTAGTTACTCAGGGCTGTTTGCAGTTCTTCAGGGGCCCTGAACAGCTTCTTTTCTCTATGTCCTCTCACCTGTTAGTTTCCTTCCTTGGTTGCTGTTTCCTTCATGCTGTTAAAAAAAAAATACCTTATGGCAAGACTTGGCAAGCTCTATAATGTGTGTTTTTTTTTTCCATGCAGCCTGGTATGTTTAGTCAGCTGGTGACTGCTGCGGAAGAACGTCCATGGCTTTGGATATTTACATCTTGACATTAGCACTACCTATAGGTTTGGGTGTACTATTCTGCTGGCCATCCAAGGTACAGGAGAAACTAATCTGATATCCTCAATTTTTGCATGATACTTAATGTGCTTTCTATCCAAATATTTTTTCACTCAAAAAATCCATTGGGGTGAGAGGGAAGATGAAGAAAAGTTGGCAGACATGCCTCAATGGTGGGTGGGTGTTAAAAAAAGAGGGCTATCGGCTTTTTTTCATGATTGTCCTTCTATTTTAGAAAATAGATGAAGATATAGAATACAAAAAAACTGATACAGCCAAGCCACTTACAAAAGGAGGACTAGAACAAGAGGTACAAAGGAAAGATGAAGACCTAGAAAAACCAAATGAAAATGGTGGTGAAGATGGTAAGGCATTTTAGCCATACCTATTTAAAAAACTGTAGTGATCAATCCTGAAAAATGGTAGCTAAATGAAAAAACAAATACAATGCAGTTCATAGCACTTTGTTTTGCTGCCTGAATTCTTTACTTTACAGCACTCAAGTTAAGTGTATTTTTGTTTCAGCAAGATCATAATTGTGTAGTTGTGTCTTGTAGCTAACTGCTTTCTTAGTTAGTTCTTTCCTGCATTCCAGACTCTTGGAATTGAATATTCTGTGTGTTTTTCTCCCTAATCATATGGCACAATTATTTTCATATTTGGGAGTATTTAGCTCTTTGCTTGATTTTTTTTAATTTTTAGTTTTTCTTATCAAAGCTCCTAGTTCTGAATAATTTGGGTGCCAATATTTTGGACTTACTTATGAATTGCAGAATGATAGCTTGTCATACCAAAATGGTGGTGGATAGAAATAGTAAGACATTTCAGCAAGAACAACTTGAGAGAACTGGAGTATTTTCAACCCCAATACAAAGATTTATCCCTAAATGTCTACTAAAGGGTGATATCTGACCTCAGTCATACTCAGAGTAGACCCATTGAAATCAATGTCTATTTCAGTGGGTATGGGTGTGCTCTGAATATATGCTACTAACGTTGGATGTTGCTGGAAGGTGTTTGTAGGCTTTTTCTGAATGTTACTGTTATTTTTGTTAATTCAGAATGTTACCAAATAACATTCTTAATTTGAAAAAATATTGTAATTTAAACTCAACATTTTTCCTATGTCTTCATGAAAATGAGAGAGATACTTAGGTGCTTGTTAAGAATTCACATTGATCTATTCCAATAACTTGTCCATTATGGATAGATACACAATTTTCAGCACTGTGCAGCTCCATTGTTGACATGCTTCACCAACACAGGCAATGTGGTTTCTTCTTATTGTTAAGGGTTTATCCAACCAGCATGCTCTTCTGTGCCATTGCTGTATTTCAGCCTTTAGAGAGCTAAACTGAATAACCGACTTGTGTCTTAGAATATGAAGGTGGTGAAGATGAAGAAGATTATGAGGAAGAAAATGAAGGTGGTGAAGGAAGTCAGGAAGAAGAAGTTAATAAATCAAATAAATCTGGCTCTGAAGAAGATGAGGTGAGCTTTCCAAGAATGAGATAATATACAAAGATTATTCCATAGGAATGTGAAATGTTGCAGCTGTGTCAAAACATGGGGTATAACAGTAATTTTCCCCCATGGTACTAATATAGGGCATTATATTTCCAATCCTGTGGAACTCCTTCCCAACTGAGATCACAAGCCCCTTCCCTGTTTAAACTTCAGGCACTAGGTGAAGACTTTGACTTTATTTAAGCAGGCAGTTAAATTAGACTTTTCTGATTTCATTGATAATTTTAATTGGGTTTTTTAAACCGTTAAGCAGTATATAAATTGTTGAAATAAACATAAAACCAATAATACAGTGGAATATAGAATTGTTCTGGCTTGAGATTTTAATTGTCACTCAGTATCTGAATTCAAATATTTCCTTTATATTTAAGGCATCCTAAATTGTTTTGCTGGGTATTTGTGTAATATCATAGTTCTCGTAATTTTGATTTTTTTTAAAAAAAATACCAGTGGTTTGCTATTGATCTTATTTGGAAGTCACAATCTCTAATATGGTATACAAAGAAAGTATTGGGTGTTAAACCGATTATGATACACCAAGACCAAAACACCAACTTTCGCCAAGGGACAGTGAGGAGGTGTCTGTCTGCGTCCGCTACTCACGCATGACCCCTGCCTCTACATATGGCTATGTGAAGAATCCTTTCCTGGACCGTTCCCATTTACATGACATTGCGCTTCTAATAGAGAATTTATTCTGCATGAAATTTGCGTGTTTACACTGCGCTATGACATTATTATTATATACATTATTGGCAGAGTTGGGCCATTAGTTGACTGTTTGTCTATAAGTATCTCCAGGCTTTGACATGCATATTGCACTTTAGTGTGTTTAATTAAGTAAAATTGTTCTATAGATTTGCAAGCCGTGTTGGTGTTTTGGTCTGGGTGTATCACCATCTCTATATGCATAGTGTATCAGAAATTGATTTGAGGCAGTGGACTTCAAACATGAACTCCAACATCCATAGCTAGCCTCACAAGACTTTGTGTGCAGCATTCTAGGATAGTCATGTAGAATTCCCCAGCAGATAATCAATTTGGAAAGGTTTTCATGCAGAGACATAGTATTGAGTTGGGAGGCAAGCTCAATTCCCCCCCCCCCCCCGCCAGTCTGGTTGACTTCAGAAACTGAGGTTCAGGAATATGTGTTAAGTTGTAAGAAAAACTGCATCATAAACTCAAGTGTTCATATCCATTTATTGTGTTAAGAAAGAACAAAACATTAAAGCTAAAAATTGAGTACTTTGAGAAGCAAACATGGGCCTGAATCTGAGCAAAATTAAGTTTCCCTAGGCACGGAAATCAGTCAGCCTTAATTGTGCTTAGCTCCAGTTAGACCATTGTTTTGGTAGAGGAATATGCACTGTATCATATTTTGAGAAAGATGATTGCATCTCTCTCCCCATCCCCACCCCCTGCAGATGAAAGAAGCAGATTAAGCACAGGATCTGGTGATGGGCCGGCAAAATCAGTGCGTAAAAGAAGAGTACGAAAGGACTAACTAGTTTCCACCTAGTATTGACAGGTCCAGGTTACAGAACATAGGCATGCAGTTTTCCACTTGCCTAACAGCATGCAAGTTGTGAGTCTTAAACCAAAAGACTGAACTCAGCTTAGACTCCTCTGTTTCCATTCTCCAGACCATCTTAATTCTTGTCAGACTTTTCCTTTATTTGAAGAAACCCTCCGACTTGTGAAGTTACCTGTTTTACTTCATAGAATAAAAATGGTGATATGTCTGATTTATTGTAAATATTATTTGACGTTGTTTAGATCATAAATATTTGGAAATGCTTTGGCTTCAAAATATTACCTTTTTTAAGCTCATGTAAGATGGATTTCCAGCTTTAGCACAAATTACACTTTAGATAAAAGGCATGAACAGTAGATGCAACATCCACTTGATGCCTTGAAAGAAGGAGGTGACTGCCAACTCTTTGGCTGAGCTGAATGCAAGAACTGTTTGGCTCCTTTTTGTATCAACCTTTTTTTCCCTTTACTGCAATGTCAACCTACAGTTTGTTGTGTCACGTTAGTTGTGTTAGCAGTTGCTGCTGTTTTGTTTTACAGAGAACTGCATTGTCATAATAGCATGCTTTACATTTAAATGCAAAAAAAATGTTAACTCTATTCAAGTACAAATGGTGTCCAAGAGAATTTTTCACATTTTTATAGTTTCATGTTTCAAGCCAGAATGGCATAACCCGTTTACAAAATATTTGCTAAGTGTATATTGCCTCCTGAATAAAACTTTTAATATAATCTGTTCTGCTTAAGTTAAAACTCATTAACCCCTGTATTTCTTGAGATGACTCTCTTAGAAGTAACTAGTAAATATATACTGTAACCATAACATATTCAGCATAGCCCTCAAGTGTTACTTTTAAAAGAAGCTATATGTACACTTCATTGCAGGCAAGTTCAGAGAAGATTGATTTTAAATCCTATTTTCCATTGATACTATATTTCCTAAGAGCAGATGTGACCACTAAATCACCTGAATACACCACCATTAATTCTTACTGTAGTTCAAAAATAGTTGAATGTTTGCATGCTTTACTTTTACCTGCTAGAGGGCAATCCTATACATAAATCCTATTACATTCAATGGAAGTTTACAAATGGGTATTAGGATTACAGTCTAAGTATGGGAATATAGGAATATGGATTGTTGCAATGTTGCTGACTTTGTTTCATTATCCTAACCATTGAGACCAAACTATTGCTGAGAAAACAACTTCTCTTCCCTGTTGAGAGCCTATTCTCATAGTGCTATGATAGTGGTGGGGTTACTGACAAGCTGCAGACTTCCTGTTCAGATAGGGGACACCAAATGCAAGGCATCTTGAGGACATATCTGTTTTCCATTAGACAAGATGGTGAGAATAATACCTAACTGCTTGAACGGGCTCAGTAAATACACATCTGATGCTGCAACATTACTAAAACCAATAAGATATAGGTGGAAGAAGCCTCATGCAGACTAGAATATCAGAGCAGAATGCCTGTTAATAAGCCATTTAGGGATCAGGTGGGCAGAGGGCATTCAATGAGTATATATCCCCAACAGCAAGAGCCGAATTGTATCATACTACTACTTGGGGGAAGATACTCATTCCTATAATTAAATGGCAGCAATGGTCACTATCATTTTCAAAATCCCAATGAGACATTCCATATTAAACCTAATAATAGGTACTAGCTATATGCATTATAGCAATAAGCTGTTAAAACAGTTAAAAGTGGTCCTTTGGTCTAAAATACAAAGACTGAAAGCGGCAAAGGTAGGCACAAAGGACAGAAGGGCAGCTCTGATTTCTTATAGGAGCCTATTTTTGCCTACTTAATGCAAACTACTAATGCTAAAAAGAAAGGACAATGCTTCTAGCACACTTCTACTTTACAACTATGGCACATGCTGTAACTAATAAAACTTTCAAAAAGATTCTAGTAACAAGACCAAATGAGAGAAACTTGAAAGCTTTTATTTCATACAAGTTCCAAATACAGCACAACTGTTAGTTTAACAAAGGCCACAGTAGTAAAGTTCTTCACATTAAACTATCTAGGACACCAAAATTCAGCATTACATTAACAATCTTCTACCTGATCATGTCAAGATGGCACCTTCCCACACACTAGTGTGAGAAGAAGTTCCTACAAAAAGACTAGGTGGTGTATTTCCTTGCTTGTGTACTACTTAGTAGTTCCTGCTAATCCTCAATTGCCTCTAGAAAGAAGATAACTGCAATGTCTAAAGCCCACTCGGGAAGTCCTGAAAAAGCCTTGCCCCACACCAACCCAAAAGTTATCCAAAGCTCTGAAAAATCAGATCTCTAATCACTACACAAGTTACCGATTTCCTGACCTGTCCTTCTGGGAGCAATCCTCTCTTGCACCAGTTCGTATCTTCTCCAATCCCTTCTCCTTTCCAAATTTAACTACTGAGTTGAAAGAAATGGGTAGAGAAAAGAAACTCTTTCCAAGGTCTTTTGCTTTATTCAATAGCAAGAAAAAAATGCACACTTTCTAGAATACCTATTTGCAACAGAGGCTTGAATAAGCTTTATTGCTGAGAGTAAGACATACTCCTCAGCTTCTCACCATATTCTGTAGTCCATCTCCGCCCGCCTCCAACTCAGAGTTGGGAAGAGAGGAAGTAAATTCTGAGCTGAAATTAGGGAGATCGCATTAGTTGAGTTTACAACCCACCCTAATTCTAAAACCACCAGCCTTGGCACCCTCAAGGCTAAACGGTGTAACAACACATGCCACCTAAAGATTTCACAATTTAGGTAGGGCCGTAGAACGGCGTGTTCCAAACTATGTTCTAACAGCCACAGTCAGTGAGAAAAGCCTTAACGTGGACAAGTTTCTTTACAAAGACAGTTTACCATTTCTACAATGCATAGCTACAGAGCTGTGTCACAGGTGCTTATATGGAGTCTTGACTCAAGCACAAGCTAGGCTTGGTTATGCACCATGAAACATGTTCCATAACGTTCCCCAAAACAATTTCTGTGTCAGATGCACAAAGGTTATTTAGCAAACAAGTCAATGTGTAAATGCCAAGTTGGAAAGCCACTTCCCTAGAGTGGTCATCACACTCATCTGTTTAAATTTATCTTGCCTTGATCTTTCACTACTCTCGTTTTAGGAATGTTTTTACAGTATCTAAACCCTTGTTATGCCAGAGAAAGCTTTAATTTACTTTTGTCAATTAAAAGTATGTCCAGTGATGGGGATGTTTTAGTTAAAATCTAATGCCTCAAATTAGGTTTCATTGTTTATAATACTGACAGTTGGAATGCAAAGACACTACTAGCTTGTGCTATATAACAGTGAATCCTGAAGGTAAGAATTATTCTGTGATGAGCTCTGACTTCTACTGGACATATAATCTCAGACAAATATGCCAGCCTGCCCACAAAGAGGAAAGTGACCTGTTGCTTAGGGAAGAAATGAAATTCCCTTAAACCAGCAGTAAGGAAGCAGCAATAAGATTCCAAGCAAAGCTAGAACTGATCCAAGTAGAAACTGTTTTATTCCACATAGTCCTGTCCCCTACCAGCAGAACTACCTAATCTGTCAACATGTGATGCCTGGCAACAGCAACATTTTATCAAAAGTATGAGGCTGTCATAATTTATCCACTTCATGGAATGTGTATTCACAGACATGAGACTGCTGCTATGCATACATGATAGTGATTAATTCGCTTGTTCATCCCACTACGTAGGCATATCCAAGTAAGCCTTGTTGAGCCTATGCAGAATGAATGGCTATGTCATAGGTTGAGAGTAACTTGGTGCCTTCTTCAACAACTAATATTTCTTTAATTTTTCAAAGGTACTCTTGATGCTTTGAAAACCCCAAGTATTCTAATCCTGAAAGGCTTAACATTCTGTGTCAGCTAAAGGCTAGCAGCAGTTAATAAGGATTATGCAGAAAAAGAACTATAGACTGCATCCATGTTTAGTGAAAACTCTTAAATACCTACTAATTGTTCACAAAGATACTTCCGTTCAGCTTGTACCACTTGTACCACTAATGACCCTGGCAGATAAATTACCATGCTACTCAGGACACTCTTAAGAGATTGCAAATCAATGAAGGCCAAGATGTGACTCCCTTTTCTTGCAATATAATTTAAAGCAGGTGTGGTTTTTTAATGTTAACTTACCAGTTCTGAAGAGTTATGCAGGTATTGCAGTGGTTTTTCAACCCTTTACAATTTTGCAAGCAATTATGTAATAATATTAAATCCTTCATTTGCTTTCAAAGTATTAAAAGCTAAGCTTTTTGTGTTCTTAACTAGAAGAAAGTAGAACGTCATTGAGGAGATGAAGGATGAGGAGTGTTACAACTTTTTTGGAGCCCAGGGAAAGTCATGCAAATAACTCATTCCAAATAAGGATTTTCACATCACTCTACACAACACTGTATTTTTGCTAGTGAACAGTAGTACCACTGTAAAAATTAAGATAACTAAAGTACTTGGCAGCTTATGACATGTTTTGACTAACATAAAAGCCGAGCTGAAAACTCTTGCCTTCAAACTGTAATAAATATTTCCTCTACGCTACCTCTGCACATTGTTGAAAGCTAACACAATAGACTTGCACTGCCCAGTTGTTCGTTTAAAACTTTAAAATTGTCTAGCACTGCCAATAAATCTTCAAATATTCAATGATGCTACAAACTAACTTAAGTCATGTATCCATACGCAATTTAAAAATTAAACAAAAGCAGCAGCAATACCATGTTACAGTTTGGTTACCAATGCCTTACTTTCGTTTGCTTTTTGTGTCAGTAGTCTGAAAAACACTAGAGGCAGACATGAGATTTTCTATATATTGTCCAAGAACTTGATTTTCTGATTTCAGTTTCAGGTTTTCTTCTTTAACAGCATCTACTCTTGCAGACAGATCTGGAAGGGAAAAGTGAGGCAGTTGAATTTTAGAAGCAAATCACATCTGCTCTACTCTGAGTTTTAACTAAATGGTAGAAACAAGTCACATGAAAAGAAAAGCCCATTATGAAGACATCTGTATAGTGAAAGTTTATCCAATGCTTTCCAATAAAATGTTCTTAAAACACACAGTAACCCAGTGTCAAAAAAGATATTAGTCCCTGCCCCAAGCAAGCCTCCTAGGAAAAGCATTCCAGAGTCAGGGTGCCACATGCATTGCAGTTATTTAAATGGAACATTATTAGAGTGTGAATAACTGTGGTCAATCTATCTCTGTCCAGGAAAGGTTGTACCCAGCGTATCAGTGCTAGTAGATAAATACCAGTGTTAGCAGACGAAAAGCGCTTCATGTCTCAAGAGGCCATTCAGGCCCTTAAAAAGGGGTTGGGTCTAATAACATCCCTAGGCTACAAACCCGGTACAAAACCTGTCCTGACACAGTTGAACCCTCTAACCAACACCATCGGCAACTTATCAGGAATTACCAGCATAGACCAGTCACACTTCCACAGCTTCATCTGAATTTAATGCAAACAAGAAATACAGCTGAGAGACATCAGCCTACTGATGATACTGTGTTCCAAAACCCCAGATGACCTTACTCAACAGTTTTGTGTACATGCTGAACAAAATATAGAATGCTAAAGCACACTATAGTATAAATGGCAAAATGCACTTTCTGGACTGCACCCATAGTCGCAGTGTGAAACTCCTTGCTGGCTTCTATGCCCCACCAGATTAAACAGAATTTGCAGGTACATCTTAGCTCGATCAGAACTGCAGTCTGTATTAATGATATGTTTCTACTGTACAGTATCCTTAAAGTAATTCTGAATGTAGATAGGTTAACCTTATGAATTAAGAAACTAACCTTCAAGTGTATGCTGGAGTTCCAAAACTTGATTAATAAGTCGTGTCTTTTCTTCCAATTCCACTTGATTTTCAGCCTCAACAGCTGTAAAAATGAGATATTTAGTGCAGCCAAGTATTGCAATGCACAAAGGGAAAACATTAAGTTGAAAAAATGCTTTATACCATCCATATCCGCATTCATCATCGTTGAACAAATCCAATCGACTGGTGAATCTTGTACTTCAGAAATGTACTCTGCTTAAAGAAGATAAAATTTTGTCAATGGTATGTACAAATGCAGAAGCAGGTTTTTTTAGCTGAATGTTTTAGAAGGGTAGCATTTGTTATCTAAACTTCAATGTGAACAGCAACCAACAAAACATTGCTGTTAAAATAGGCAAATCTGCTTTTGTCTGCTTTAAGAATAGTAGTAAAATTGAAATTTTCCAGAAAAAGGAAGCAAAACAATATTCCTAAGGAAGAAACCACAGTTATTTTTCCAGCAGCAGCCAAATCTGCCACATTTTGAAGTGGCTTTGTCATGCTGGCCACATGACCCGGAAGCTGTCTGCGGACAAACGCCGGCTCCCTCGGCCAGTAAAGCGAGATGAGCGCCGCAACCCCAGAGTTTTCCACGACTGGACCTAGCGGTCAGGAGTCCCTTCACCTTTACCTTTACCAACTGCACCAACCTATTTCAACATTCTTGGGACACACTTTGCAAGGTAATATTGCTTTGAGCATCTTTGTTAATAACTGATCAGATGGGCATCTGTTGAGTGACTGTTGGCTGCTTCTACCAGCAATTCAAAACATACCTCTCCATCCAAGTTTTCTCTGACTATTAATACTGGCTCTTGGCATCTCTGGTTCCTATAACTGAAAGGATGTTTCACTGACTTTCATTGACTCAAGCCAATTTATTTTATACTGTTTGATTGCAATAAAGCTTCTAAATGTTTACCAAAAAAATAAAACAAAACAAAACATTGAAATTATCCATAAAACATGTGGCTATATGTTATATGTTGTTGATGTTTAACTGTTCTGAAAGCCATCTTGGTGTTTCCCTGAAATGAAAGGCAGTATGCAATTTGTTTTATTAATAATCTTTAAATTATGAATATTGATTTAGCTTCTATTAATTTACTATTTTAACCAAATTATACTACAGCCAACAGCAGGAACAGTTGAATGAAACAGCTGAATGAAAAACAAGAATGATTTATGTCCAATTTCAAGCTTGTTGCGTGTGGTGGTCTGGGGTCCCACACTATTGGGTGCAATGTAATTTTGTATGTTGTTTATAAGCTCACACACAGCATCCGTATAGTACCATAACATTTCACATGCACATCTTCGAAGAAACTCATAATTTTAATGCTGTATATTTCTGCTATACAGGGGTGCATTCCCTACTGCCAGGCAGGTGAAAGGAGAGAGAGCCATCCTTAAACAGGAAATGGATGGCGGTTATTAACGTCAGGGGATGTTGGGTCCCTCATAAGCAAGGCTGGCGTGTGAGAGAGGCTCGTTCATTTTCATTCCACCCACAACGCCTCGTTAGGAGGCAACGTCGCTGCTACCGGAAAGGCGGAGAACCCAGCGCACTCCCCAGAAAAAGAAGAAGAAAAAGCACCACCCAGCAATCCCTCCCAAAAAACCAGATTAGATGCTGCATCCTGAAAACGGAGCCTGAGAGGAGGAAACCCTCAACCTGCCAGCACATCCTCTCCACACACCGGTCGCCTCGCCCTCCCAACCCGCAAGCAGGGAGCCCCGCCTCCCGCTCAGGTCCCCAGGCAAAGGAAGCGCGCGCCTACTCACCTCTCCCCCACCTGCCCAGGTTGCCCTCGGACCCCAACCCTCGCCTAGTTCAACAGCGGCCAACTGCGACTGCGCAGCTTCTCCTTCGCCCGGCCGGCAGCGCACGCGCTTTGCTCCATGAAAACAACCGGCGGGGGGGGGGGGGGGGGGAGGCAGGAGGGAGACGGCGGGCTTAAGGGGAAAGAGACGGCCCAGCCAGCCATCGAATCACAGCAAACGAAAGCGGACGGCCCTTCGCGAGGCAGCCAATAAGCGGAGGGAGACATCGGCAGACGCTTCCATCGGCTGTCGGGGCGGAGTTTCTTCGTCTTTGCCGGCCTGCTTCCGCAGGGCGGAGTAGAACAGGGCTGACAAGGGCAGACTCCTCCCATTGCTAGGCCCTTCTCTCTCTCCCTCTCTCTTTCCTGTCCCTCAAGTCGTGGGCTTGAATGAAGGCTTTAATTCATAAGAGAGCAGAGCAACACCGGCTGCAAAAAACACGTCCCAAACGACGCTGCTTTCCCCGGGCTGCGTCATAAGCACCTTCCGCTCCAGTTACAAGACATCTTTCCGCAACCGACAGAACGACGTATGTCAGAGGTTGTTCACCGACAAAGGAAATGAAGGAACCACCCACTGCCATGCTCTGAAGCGAAAAATGCTTGTTCCTATTTTGTAACTGCATTTATCTCCAACATTTCCTGTAGTGAGGTCGATGTGGCGGACGTGGTTTTTCCCTCCTTTTCATGGTATCTTCACTACAACCTGGTTAGGTGAAAGAGATAGTGGGTGACTGACCTAAGGTCACTAAAGGAGCTTCATGGCTGAGGGGAGATTTGAAACCTAGTCTGGGTCCTAGTCCGAGCTGTAATCACATTTATTTCCCACTCTTCTAGAGAGCTTTGCCTCACCTTTAATCGTCACAACAACATGCTGAGAAGAACCAACGCTGCAACCACTTGCTCATATTTATTTCCTACTCTCCAGAGTGCTTTGCTTCACCTTTAATTGTCACAACAACATGGCAAGGTTGGTCAACATCATGACCAAGGGCTGCAACCCTACAGACAGTTGGGTCAGACTGAATGCTGTGGCACTTTTGAGGAAGCATTGCAAGAACTAGCTAGAGGAGACCAGAGAACAAATGCAAAGTTTGTTCCTTACACAGATTTTATTCGTAGGATAAGAAGAATAAACAAAGCAAAACAGGTAAGCCTAAGGCCCTCTTCAGTTCCCTGAGTTACCTCTATATGGCAGCAGGGTTAAACTCCTGACAGCCAAGATGCAACACTTAGACTGGCTCAAGCGCTGTGATGGGATTCTCTTTCCAGAAACAGGTCACGTCTTTCCTTTATGTACTGCCTTTCTATGCTTGCTCGAGTAAATTGATGCTCAAGTAATTAGCTTGTTCCTTGGTTTACATTCACCATGGCCTTGAGGATGTTCTTGCAAGGCCAGGAGAGTACCCCCAAATAAACATGTGATCACCTGAATGAACTAGGACCAGAGGGACTTCAATGGTTGGCATGCAGCCACTATCCAGTACTTAAGTGGGTTCCAATGACACTCTCAGGCTGTACACTCGCTTGGCATAACTTCTACATGCAATGCTGCCTACAAGAGATGGAATTAACTCCTTGGATGATTCAGGCCCATACCTAGGAATGAATTTGGCATGGGAGGAGCAGTTGTTAGACACAACCTAAACCCTTATTGAAAATCACAGTGGTCTTCCATGATGTTGCAATACAAGGGATGGGTACATTTTTCTGACTAAGGGCCACCCATCTGGGCCACCTTCCAAGGGCCACATGCCAGTGGTGGCTTGGGCCAGAGGGTAAAAGCGTACAAAGCAGTATATGCTAATTTTAACTTTTTTTTTCAGTAGGCTAGTTTCTACACACACTCACACTCCCCTCCCATTTGCCCCCAAGCCTGAGGTTCCCCACTCCATTATACCACCATGGAGTACAGAGAGAAGATTTCTAGGGCAGTACAACTGGACAATCCTGTGCTTCAATAGGGTTAGTAAAGGGTTGGGAAAAGATGCTGAGTTCTCAGTTACAGTGCTAGCGAGGCTTAATGGGTGAAGAGAATAAAAAAGCTACCGGTATTGGCTACAGGGTTTTAATCGAATAGAGTAATTAACTGCTTCCTTGAGGTGTCTTAGTTTAACATTAATAGTTGAGAATAAGCTTTTGCTATTTAAAGTGTCATGAACAAGTTAACATAGTATGTTCTCATTTAAACCTAACAATATGATTTTAAAGTACAGTAACCAGATTAAGCGTGTGCACTTAAATCATGTAATGTGGTACAGTATATAAATGTAAATGCCTTTGTTACATCTCATCTGCGTTTGTACTATTCCTGCACCCAACAGTTACTGGGTCAGTGGTAAGTTAAGGGTTCACTGGGAAAAGGAGAGATTGAATGGTTAAAGTGACACAGATGTAGGTCACCCCTGTGCTGTGGGAGCTGAATTTTCTTACTAGTGTGTGAGTTATGAAATACTCTCCCTTCCCTCCACAGTGCTCAAACTCCGTACTGTATATCTATAGAACCTTCTACACTGTAATGTACAAAAACTGCTGTTGTAAGGTGAGGTGGTGTAAGCATGGGGCTTATCTTAGAGGGTGTGGAGCCTGTGTCCCTCAAGGTGTTGTTGGACCAGTCACCAGAACATGCACCATCCCTGACATTGCTGTGCTGCCTGGGGCTGATGGGAGTCAATTCCAAAAACATCTGCATGGTCATGGGTTTTTCAGCCCTGTTTTTTCCCAGCAAACTGCTAATTTTCAACACTCCTCTCTGCAAACTCACAACTTAGCAAATGTATAAATTCTTATAACCAGAAACACATTGCAAAATACATGTCAAGAAATACTGGTGGTTATACTATTGCTTATCAGGATAAAAACAATATGAATATACCAATATATTTATTTTTAAAAAGAATATATTGTTTTCCCCATTTCATTGAGGAACAACATTTCAGGCGGAATGAAAAGAGAAATGTGAAAATTACCGGAGGAACTTATAAAAAGGGCAGAGTTAGGGAGACCTCTGCTGCCTAGAGAGGGAGCTGCAAATGCATTTTTTTCTGGTACATAATTTCAGTTGTTTCCAGTATGTAGAAATGTATTTGTGGCCCCAGTTCTATAAATCCCACAGTCGTATGACGACTTACACCCCTGTCCTAAATTAACACATATCATGCCAAATTATTTCTGTGGGTTTAGGTGGGCCTATAACAGTTTTTCCCCCCACTGCTACACCGCAAACCGCTTTTGAAACTGAGGTGTCAGTGGTACAGTGAGATTACTTTAGACTCTGGACTCTTAGGATATCTCTCTCTTTAGCTGGCCAGGTGTATTGACTTACTTACTTAAAAATGTGGTCAGCCAGCCATACTGCATTTGGAGAGCCTCCTGGTCATTCTGCTGGACCAGTAGGGCACCATAATGAGGTACATTGGAACTATGGCATAGTGGTTTGCTAGTGAAATTTTAAAAGAAGTTATTGACTCCTAGCCATTTTTGGAAATAGGTTTGCACTGATTTCAGTGGAACTTAGATCCAGATTAAGATGTCAAAGATTGCAACCTTGTACAGCTGGACATTTTTATCAGCCTCTTTGTGAAGGCTGTTTATGTGTACTAGCCTCTGGAGAATTTAATGTACAGGGTAAGTGATGTAACTTTCTTCAAACCCTTCTTTAACTGTAAGACCTATGTTTTCTTTCAGGTAGGTTGTTTATGCACTTCTAGTTATCAGCAGTTCCTTACTCCCGTTTATCTAGAACAGGGATGGGGTGCTAGAGCTGATTTTGCAGGCCAGATTATTATCCCCCGACTCCTCATGATCCAGGTTTGGCAGGTGGGCAGAGTGATACCCACCTGTCAGTTACCTGATATCAAAATGACACCAAGCTATCTTTTTTGCCCATAGGCATCTTCAGAAGCCCCTTTCAAAGTGCAAGCGAGGAGGGAGGCTACGTCTTGGCTGAGCACAGTTAGCATGACTTTTCAGAAGCATTTGCTATTACGTATATCTGTCAATCTCAGTCCTGTTGTAAAGTGCAGTGCAATAAATAGCTCAAGCTGGATAAGGAAGATTGGTTAAGGATACCACAATACTCCACAGCACTCCTGTCAAACTAGTAGGCAGTTACCTAGTAGAAAATATATGGCCCACTTAAATTACACAATAAGTAGTGCAGCAGAAAAGCTATGTAGATGGAAATTTGCTTTGGGGTTTTTGTTTTACCCACTTCCAACAGTTTATAAATATATAAGTAATTCAATATATGAAAGGATTTACAGTTGATCCTCGCCATTTCTGTCATACAAATAATATAATTAGAGCTGCTTCAAGCTGTTTGCCTTCAGAAAAGGCCCTTTTAAAACCTACATACCGGTAATCCTTTTAAATCCCCGCAAACAGGCATCCAGTTCTGTAGCTGTGACTTTGGAACTTGTCTGTGACACTCTCCCATTGGCTAGTGAAATGTTGGTAGAATGAAGGAAATCTGTGTTTCCCCCTATGAGATGGCTTGCTTCACTGGTTGCTAAACCAGCTTAGCAACCAAGAGGTCATTTTAGGCTTCTGGCCATTGAACTACTTCTATGATATTGTCAGAGCACGCCAATTCCCCTGTTTCCAGTTCATTTCATTAAGGACTCAAGGAAAAGACAATAGTTGCACTGAATATTGCTGGACCGCATGTCAGTGGTGGGTTGGGCAAGAGGCAAAAGTGGGTGGAGCAACAAATGTAAATTTTACCTTTGTACAGTAGGCTATTTTGTACACTCCTTGGTGTCCTGCACCCAGACAACCAAGAGACATTATTAGAGTTGAAGGAAGCATTCCAGCCAGGCAAAAACATTCATGGAGGGTGTAAAGCAGGGCTGGCAAGGATTGTGGCTGGAGAGAGCCGCAAAAGTCTCATGATGGGGGAAAGGAAGGGCTGCGTTTGACCCCCATGCCTGAGATTCTCTACCCTTGTTCTAAAGGACAGAAGCATGCTGACAGTCTTCTAAGTTGCTACCTTAGATGTTGGGAAAGATGGAGGGCACAAGGAGAAGGGGACGACAGAGGATGAGATGGTTGGACAGCGTTCTCGAAGCTACTAACATGAGTTTGGCCAAACTGTGAGAGGTAGTGAAGGGTAGGCGTGCCTGGTGTGCTCTGGTCCATGGGGTCACGAAGAGTCGGACACGACTGAACGACTGAACAACAACAACAACAACAACCTTAGGTAGAAACAGTTTCTCTACTAAATCCAGTAGAAAAGAACATGAGATCAGCATACTAGGTTTAGGCCAACATTCTGTGTTACCATTGCACTGCTGTAACTGCTTTGCTAGTGGTAAATGGCCAGTGCAAAAGGAGAATCAACAAAACTGGGGAGGGCAGATGCGGAATTAATCAAAATTGTATGCTCACTCAGAGCTCTGTCTCCCCAGAGCAGAGTGAGGCTATACCAACAAAAGGTACAGGATAAGCAAAAACACCAGAAGCAGAGTCAGTGGAGAGTCCAAGCAACTGCATGTGCCTCCAAGTCTCCCAGCACCACCCTGACCACATCAGAAGATGAGATTTTAACTAGTTCAGCAGCCAGCCATGCCACAGCACTAGGAATATGCACACCATTGAGGTAGTAGCCAATCATGACACAGCACAAGAATTTCAAGTACACTGGGGAAACCAAGATGGTGGCATCAATGGGCTCTGAGTCTCCTGTTGTCTCCAAACAATGGGAAGGATTAAAATAAATGGGGGAAAGGTGAAATTCTACCCAGCCTGTGGATAAGTCTGTTGCCATTGTCATAAGATGATGGACGACTGAAAAAACATAAGCATAAACAGGAAAGGGGGACCTGGGTGGTCACTGGCTGCTGGGATACCAGAGTTGGCCCATGGAAAGAAAGAAGTAAAGGTGTAGACTTCACCACTACTTTTTCCCATGCCCTTTAAAGGCTTCACGTACTTCATTGCTGCATTAGGTTGCTATTAAAGGCACAGGTACAAGGCCAGTTGAAAATATGGTAATCCTACTCTATCATTTTTTTCATAGAGAAAATCAATATAATATAGTTATAATTGTATGAGCAGTACACTGAATGTAATATTTTATAAAGCAGCTCATCAAGAGATTAATGCCCTGTCAGTGTTGCTTAAAGAAAATTAAGAGAACTCACTCTGTTCCTGGAATGACTTAAAATTGCCATTAGTAATGTACTGCTCATTTACGTGTTCATTAAGACATTATACAGTTAGCTCTTTCACTTGAGATATATGGATTTTCATATTACAGTCTTACAAAGAGATTTTTTTTTAAAGAGCAAGGCACCAGAAGCTCAGAAGTCAAAACTGACTGAAGCGTAAATATGAAACAGTGCTAGTTCATTTATTTTCCTCTTGATTCTTTTCTTACATTTCTCTGATAGTACAATCCTATATATGAAAAAAGTAAGTCTCACTGAGTTCAGTGGGGCTTGTTCCCAGGTATAAGATTGCTTTTGGCAGAGCAATTTAATCTCTGGCTGGGAGCGGGTGGGACAAGGCAGGGCAGAACTGCCACATTCAAAGCCCAGACCCTCCACGTGTCCCTATTTTCCAGGGATGCCCCTGATTTAGAGAAGGCGTCCTGGCTTCTGATTTGATCCCGGAATGTCCTACTTTTCCTTAGGATGTCCTTATTTTCATTTGAGGAATGTTGGAGGGTATGCAGTTATCCGACCCCTGAGCCATCTGAAGGCAATCCTGTATAGGGAAGGTTTTTATGTTTAATGTTTTATTATGTTTTTATGTGTTTTGGAAGCTGCCCAGAGTGACAGGTATCAACCACCTTACAGCATTATGGTGTCAGGTTACTGACAGATGAGTGGTCTCACCCACCTCTCAATGTTGATCCTAGCAGGTGGGGGGGGGGGAGATTTGTCCCACCAGGCAGATCCAGTTACCCACTCTAGGTGTAGACAGTACAGAGCTAGATGGTCCAATGTTTGAGTCAGTGTAAGGCAGCTTCCTGTGCCTAATCCTGTGCTCAGCTTGGCTCCGCTGCACCCCACCTCATCCCTGTAATGTTCCAGTTTGGGACACTACACTAGCAGAAACGCTATCAGTAGTAGCATATCATCCACCACACTTTCTGCAGCCACAGTGGAGGCCTCTGCAGTGGCCAGCATGTGAACATATCCACTATATCCTTCCCCCTCCAGCAGCAGCAGTCAGTGGTTAAGGACTACACTCTAGCCAGGTATTAATGGTATCATAACCTGACATTATCTTCTGCCTATGAGAACAGCACGTTTTCATAGCACAGCAATAATTAGCCATAGTTAAATGTATTCCAGGTTCTAATTGAAATTTCCTAAAGCCAGCTGTCATTGCTTTCAATAGAAATGAGAGGCATAATCAGGACTGGTAAAGACTTTCTGGCACTTTTGCATGAATATCTGCAATATACCACAGTTGCATCGACAGAAGCTCTGTGTGATGTTGCCCGTCATATAGCAGGCAAATAGTATAACCTATCACTTCAGGTGGGTGGCACTTTAGAGTTTTATTGCAGATACATTTTCTGCATTGGGCAACTTTCCACCATGTGCATCCTGAGAGATAGTCATTTATTGAACCATAGTACAGGCTCAAGAGGAGTCAGAATGCAGAGGCAGATCTAGGGGAGTCAGTTTGCCCACACTCAGTTTGCCCACACTGGGCACTGAGCCAAGAGGGTGCCTCAATAATGTAGAAGTGAAGGTGAGAGGCTGGGGGGGGCACTGAATTTTGGTGTCACATAGGGCGCCACTGACGTTTGAAAGCCCAAGTGTGCCACTGTGGAATGAAAACTGTGCATTATGCATACATTTTGCTCTTTTGGGGGGTGCAAAAGTTTCTAATTGCCTTGCTGAGGAACTTCCTATGAATCAATGGTATTAAGGCTAAAGTATCTCTAAATTCAAAGTGCCTGGCATTTCTATAGTCGGCTTTTTATATTCAGAACTATCAGGTGACCATTGAGGACAGTGATGCTCTACTGCACATCCACAAGCAAGAAGAATAGTCTAGAATGGTATACCACTGGAAGCATTTGGGCTTGCCCCTACCATGTCTTAATGTGGATTTTGAACCCCTTGCGCCTCTTTTAATTCTTCCTCATCCATGCAGCATTCTCCTCCAACTACTGTTGTCCCATACTTTCTCCTCCCTAAACGTAGAGAGTCCCTGTAAAATCTAGATAGGAGAGCTAGGGAATATCTGGATTTAGGAAGTGTGGGACAGCAGTAATTGAAGGAGAGGCACGAGGGATTCAAAATCCACTTTGAGCCAAGACATGCACTAATTTATCAGGGGCAACGGGGGGCAGAATTTTTAATTCAACAATAGCAACTGAGTTTTCTAAAACAGTATTATTCTTTTAGAACACTCTCCCTTTAATACATACCACATATGCCTATTTTGAAGCTCAGTTGCAAACCACGCTGAGAACTTCATAGTCAAAAGTATGGCATATCTCAGTGCCATAATAAATAAATAAATGCCTGTGACAATCCCACGCCTCTACAAAGCCATCATCAAAGTTTACTCCAAATGCTTTATAAAAATGCTAGTCCAGAGATTAATGATTAACAAGAGATGTGCATTGTTATGTGTGAACACACATTCATGTAACAGAATGGATATCCTGTAAGGCTAAATATATTTTTAGCCCTTAGGTTGTACATGTTTATAACAAGCCACCTACCTGTATGTTCCCTTACCTGAGTCATCAGCCAAGGAAATGTTAGTAAAGCTGTCATCCTCCTCTTCCAGAGAACCTTCCATTTTGTTTCAGTAAGTTTTTTAAAATTTCAGGAGTGTGTTAAAGAGAAAGCAGCATATCCTATTTTCCTCTTGTTAAATCTTTAATGATTCCACCCACCCACCAGAGGCTACTTGATCCTTCCACTAAAAACGAAACACTTCTTGTTCTTACTAACAACAGCACGCTTGTGCACGGAAGGATCGCTGCAACCCTGAGCTGCCTCCCGGAAACGATTATGGTACAAAAGTTAAATAGTTACAAGTTGCAACGCCTTACGCCAATAGGTGCTGAGTAATCACCATTGTTTCAGTTTTGTACTGTCTTTTCTGTATGAGGGAAGAATGGAAGAACCAGATATACATGGGCCATGCTGTTCAGCTCAGGAAACAGGCAGATGTGCCATTCAGAATCTGAAAATTAGAAGCCCCATCCAAAACACACTTAGAAAGGTGTATAATTTTATTTAGTGACGCAACAAATTTAGTATGATCCTATGCACATTAACTTGGAAATAAATCTAACTGAGAACTTGTGAGAAGACATTTTCTTAGGTGTATAGATGAGTTTGCAAGAGAGAGGGCCTGTGATTCATGTAGTGCTTGATCTGTGATGGCTCAAGTCAAGTCTGATCTAGACATTTCACTTACCAGATATAATTATCTGTTTTCAAATAGTATTCATGTTGTATCATGTGCAATTGGCATGTTGGGTTCCTGGATTGCCACCTCAGCAAAGTACCATCTGATGCCCCCTCCCCACATTAGTTCCCTGCCCACCCACCTCGCTAGCTACGGGCTGTAAGCAGTGGTAGGTGGCTGGGAAGTCATTTCAAGTTCCATCATAGTTTCTGGATAGCCAGGACATTTTTAATATTGGGATTCATCTGAATCCAGTGCATACCCCTACCAATTACCCTCCCCAGCTGCATCCTCTCGTGATCATCAAATTGTGCTTGGGCATTCCCCTGAGCATTAGCATCAATTTTTCAAGGTGTGTATGTGTTTGCAATGGGCAGGTATGCCAGAAAAGTTCCAGAGTTGCCCTTTGGCTCACATACAATGCATTTAATTTTGTTCTGAACTCCTAACCCTAAGTAAAAAATCATGTAAGATTTAATTAACAGCTGTCAATACCTTTTAAAATAAGTATTCAGCCTCATAAAATAGAGCATGTAATTTTGTGTGCTTCATTCTGCAGGGCCAACACAAGCATAAAACCTTATTATCCATTGGGCTAAAGCGTCTAAATAATCCTGTTGACATATAAATATATTTGTCTTTGGTTAAACTATATGCCTGTAGAACTACAGGATATGCACTGTTTGAACTCTATAGATCTTATCTAAAATGTTTAATTAATATTCCTTGCCACTATCAATAGTTTTCTATTATTTGTGCCATCTGGCCTCTCTCTGTAAGTAATTGACATGAATGAAATGTATTGGCTCCTTATAAACTAGATTAAATTTTGTCGAGTGAACACAGGGCCTCTTAGCCTTCCTCGCTTTATCAGCAATGTGGCAATGGATACTATAAAATAAATGCAAATATACACTTGTACATATAATGGGTTGTATCCAACTAACAGCACTAACCAAGCCCAAGATCTCACCAGGATGAGAGAATTTGGATTCAACAGATCTTGATCTTTGTTGTCTGAGCCTCAGATATCCTGGGGTAAGGTTGACCCTCACCCTGCGTCAACCAGGGGTCAGCCAGTGGAATTTAAACTGGTGGAATTTACATCAGCATCATACCTTTCAACGTTTTCAGACCCAAAACCAGGACACGTGTTTTCCAGGACATGCTCCCGGTTGAGTCATGTGACCTACACCTCGCTCTCACTCCAGAAAAGCACTTTTTTCAGGCAAGAGAGCAACGTGAGAGATCATTGCAACAAAAATGGTCGCTGTGATATTGCACATAAAAATGGGGATATCCCATTTTTTCTGGGGCACCTGGCAGGTATGCAGAAGAAATCCTAGAAAGGGGGCATTCTATGTAAGGGGTGGGGGTAGCACAGGGTAAAGAGAGACACCTATTCCAAACCCTGTTCATCTCAGTCATGTGACCTAGAGACCAATCCTCAAAACTCAAGCCCATGCACACCTGCCAGAGCAGCCAGCAGCATCCCCTCCCAGAAGCTCTTGAGCAGAGTTTAGAACAGGGATAATTTATGCCAGAATACCGTACATTACACTGGCTTCCTATAGTTAGGATTGTTCTGTAGATTATACTCGGAAAAGAACCATAGACATCAATTAACATTACTAATTTAAGGTGCAATCTTAATCTTAGGTCTGCTGGGATAAGTGAACTAGGATCCAGTGGATCTCTGGATCAGCCAGCTGGTTCTCAGCTCAGCTGTGATCTGCCAGTATAATTCCCCCATCCCAGCTCAGCCAGGACCCAGCTTTCAGTAGGGTGCTTTCAATAAAACTGTCATTTGGCATCTCCCCATGTATGCTGCATGTTCTTTGGGGTGTCTGCAGGTGTATCTTCGGGGTGCTTGTGAGTTGTGCGAAGTGGGACACAGGGTGTGCTGGTGTGCTTCATGTGCACTTGTTTACCCAATCATCTGTTGTTGCATGTGGCTGTGGGATTGGTGGAGCTTGTGGTGGGCATTCCTGGAGTATGTGGCGTACAGTGTGTGCTGATTGGCTGCCTCTTTGAGCATTGCTGGGGCATTTGTGAGCTCTGTCCCCTATTTGTTTGTGCTGGCAATTTCAAGCCACTTCCGATAAGCTGTCTCTGAGAAGTCTCTCCATTCATACACAACTGATAATGGCACTTAAGAACTCTCCTGTGTGTGTCAACAGGTGGGCTTGTCCCCATAGTAATACTGCCTGAGCTGGCGCTCTGGGTTTTGGTGCCTACTTTTCTCTCTGCTGGGCTGGGGCCAGCTTACCCAGCTTTTACCCTTCCTAGGACTTCCTGAACAGCATACTTTACACCAGATTACCTTAAGATAGCTTCCGTTAGGATTGCTTCCTGTCCATTAACTTCAGTGGGTCTACTCTGAATATGACTTAGTTGGATACATTATTGTACTTATTCATTGGTTTTTTTCTGATGCGTGATCTCATATTAGGGTAAGCCATCAGCAGTGAGGTAATCTTTCAGCACTTTAATGCTGGAATCCCCTTTTCACAATGAATAACGTTCAGTCTTATATGCTGAGAAAAACAAAGCAGTGCAGTAGCAATTCTCTTGGCACTTGAGAACTTGACACAGTTCCTACTGTTCATTCAATTATATGATTACTCTAATTTTTTAAATAAAGTTGTGTATTAAGGAATTATATAAAATGAAATAGTAAAGTTCACACATGAAAATTAAAGGGTTTGTAGAACTGTGACATAAATTAATTGTCTCTCTGAAAGTGATGAAATCAACTTGTCTATTAGTCATTGCACTTCATTTTTGTTCATGTGTGAATGAAACAATTGCATAACCCATCCTCATAGCTCACATGGTAGAGCATGAGACTCTTACTCCCAGGGTCATGAGTTCAAGCCCCACGTTGGGGGGGGCATCCTGCATTGCAGCGGGTTGGACTAGATGACCCTCATGGCCCCTTCCAACTCTACAATTATTTGAGTCTATGTTTCTATGATATATATCCAGGTACCTTGATATGTAAGAAGTATGTTCTCTTGCTGGGGCTTATATACTCCCAGTGCTGTGCCATGACTGGCTACTTGAGTTATTTGGAACTTAGGAGCTGGATGGTGGGGGAAGAGGAGGTTATAGGGGCAGTTATCTTGGGGTTTCCAATGACTCTAATAGGAGGATGAGATCCAGTTCCTTAATTCTTGTAGGTTTAACATACTCAGAGTAGAACCACTGAAATTAAGAAATTTAAGTCCATTGATTTAATTTGGTCTATGCTAAGAGTGTGACAGAATGTTTTACTTAACACCACCTGTTTTGTTGGTGCAATTTTGCACCATTACAGAGGGTGGGAATGAACTCTGAGCTGGCATGGGGTCCCACTTAAGCTCTGCTTCTCCCTTGCCATATCCCCACCTTGGCCATTTTGTGCCCAGTGAACTGTTGGCTTCATCACAGAGGCAAGGATATTGCTGCACTGGCACTTAGGAGCAATGCTATCATTTTTTGGCCTTAGGAGCAATCATATCTCACTCAGCAGACTTAACTAAAGGATCGGATCACTCTGTAACTCTTCTGTATCTGTGGGAGATTAATGCCTACCAGCCTCATTAAAGTAGGCATCAAAGTGACATTGAGACTCAAATCAGAGCGGACTTTTTCTTGTTATGCGAGACAAGATATAATGTAGCCTTTAAAAAAAGAAGTGTTTTGCATACTTTTACATCCAAGGAAAAATTATGCTTTATCGCTATCATTATAATTTATTAATAAGAGTTCAGCTGTGATCTGAATGCACTTCTGTTAGCCTAGTTGGGGTTATTTATTGAGGAGGTTTTGCTATGCTGCATGTCAAGTTCTTTTCATAGTAGTCAAGTCACATAAAAATTGTTCTGAGCAGAAAAATGGTCCTGTTAAGCCTTGCAGAATCATGCCCACGACATGCATCGAATATATATGTGTGTGTTTGTTATTCAGCATTTAATTAGTTCAACGCAAGTGACTATATTTACTTTTCTTCTACATAATTGAGTGAAGATTTTCTAAGTTCTTGGTCATGAACAGAATGCAAAATGCAGTGTTTCTGAAGAATGTGTTTTGTTAAAAAAGAAAAAGAAAGAGGCACCTGCCAGTGGATTTTTCTTATAATTAGCTATGAAAAAAGTATCTTCTTAGTGTATACTAATAAGGCAGTGATATTTCAGGTAAAATGCACAGCTTGTTAAAGATGGATGGCGAGTGGCAATAACCTACTTACAAGTGTGTAGTCTTGCAAAGGCTGAGACACAAAAGCATCAGATGTGCCAGTTTCTGTTTTCACCAATGAAATTGGGAGATGCTAAATGTTGTCAGTCTCTTCTCTCCATTTTCCAATTCCTTTATCTATTTATTTAATTTTTGTTCAATTCGTTTAATTATGTGTCATCCCTCGTTTACTATGCTGCATTCTAAAAATAAAATAAAACCAGAATTCAATACATTTCCAGTATTTATAAGTACATGCAGGACATGGGATTACTTTTGAAAATTAAATGCAACATATGGATTATAAATGGGCATGAAGCCCAAGAACTCCAAAACTGAGTTATGCTACCACCAGGCTCCTTATCTCTTTGACTTTCAGGGGAGGGCAATTCTCAAGGTTATGAGTAATTAGTATTAGGAATGGAGATAAGGGAGCACCCAGGAAGCAGAAACAAGAAGGTCAGAAGTCAGAGCTCTGCCCACTGAGGCTCTCATGTAGGAGGAGCTACCAGGACTGTGAACTCCCAGACTGTTGCTGAAAGCAAATCCCTACTCACGTGAGCTAGGAGACACCATGTTCTTTAATTCTGTGTTGCCCACCTCACCCTCCCAACCACTATCTTGATGGTTGAGCACAGGGTCGTAGATCTATGGAGAGGACTCAGGTGGACAGCCATGTTGAGCTATATTGTCTCCTTTAACATGAATAAATCTCTGGTTACTAGGAATGCTGCCCCTGCTTTTTGGAACGGTATCCCTGTTAAGATTGAAAAAGTGCCCACAACCTATATTTTCCAAAAACAATTCTGATTCAACAAGCTGGATGTTTGCTTTAGGTGTCTATTTCGTATTGCTTTTAAATCTACCTTTAGCTGTTCTATGATATGTTTGTACATCGCCTTGAGACACATTTAAATGGATATATTATTAATAATGATAATAATAATGATGTGGCGTGGGTGTTTGTTCAGCTGTTTCTGTCTTGCTTTTTCCTTGAGACTTGTGTGTTTATGCTTCTTCGGCAGTCAGGCAGTCAGCTTTTCCCCGATGCAAAGATGTCTGAAAAGATGGTTGATGATAGCATCCATGTCTGAAGCTAACTCGTGCTTAGAGATTAATTATTCAAAATGACAGATGCTTTAAACTAGTGTGATCAATAGTGTTATCATAATACACAGTAAAGGACGAGTCATCGCTGAGCTAGAATGCGGGAATTGGTTTTTAATTTGTTATCAAGGAAATTAAAGTAAGGCAAAAATGAACATAAAACACACCCAGTAGAGCCAGGAGACATCAATAGCTATTGCCTTCAGTTTCTCCTGCTTCATCCAGGTGATGTTTAGCTTTCTGCTCTTAATTACAATTTTTCATGTTATAAATGCAGTAGTGACCTGGGTATGACAGCAACATAAAGAACTCCAAGCTGATCCTCGCAGAAAGGGTATTTTGATATTATTGCCCCCAGAGAGTTCACAAGGAAACTGCTGCCTTTTCCAATGAAGATTGATAACTACTAAAGAAAAGCAGAAGGGGGCACCTTTGTCATTACAGTCCCTATAAGCAAAGCCAACTAACAGAATAGCAGTTCTGACTGTCACTGGCAGTGGTAGCCTTGGCAGAGCATGGGCAGAGGATGTCCCAAGCTATATTAATTCCTATTGGCAGCAATTTTGAAATGGTATACCTCCACTGACTACTCCCTGAAGAACAGTTCCCTGCAGACTCCAGAAATATTGCTTGCTGTCAAAACAAAGGGACAGAGGAGATGTTGTCATTATGCCTCAAGAAGCATTTCCCATTTACTTTAAGCACTTCTGCTGCTAGGAGAACCAAGCTAGCTATATATCAAAGGACAATGTAGACTTGAGGAGTATGGTCTGGCTGATCAGAAGTCACAGAGCTGGTGCTCCAGTTTATATGGTAAAGAAGAAGAACTCCTGAATGTCAGTCACTGGGAAACAACAATGGAAGAGGGCTATTTCAGGCTTCCCCAGAGCTGACCCTACTATTAGACATGGTGAGGCAGCTGTCTCAGTTGGCAGATGAGGGGAGTGGCGGCAAGGTGTTGGAGGGCAGAGCTCTGCTAATCCTGTCACCAGGGATGTCCAAATGTCTTCTGTACATGCATTGGGGAAGGGCACCATCTTGTCCTTTGCCTTATGTAGCCCTGGGATTCCCACTGACATCTTGTTGCCCACTATGGGAAACAGGATGCTAGACTGCATAGACTTTTAGTCTGATCTGGCAATGATCTTTTTTATGTTCCTTATCTTCTCCCATCCATCCAACATACAGCATCACATGTGAGACAGACATTCTATGCAAAGTCCCAAATATACAATGGACAGAACTGTGGAACCATTCTCTACCCTCCCCTTTTTTTGGGGGGGGGAGGAATTGCACAAGTATAACAGATCTGTGATGGAAACTAAAAACCACCTTGGATATGGTAAAAACCCTAAACTATTTGACTACCTCATTTTGTTCTACATCACATCAATATTAATGTGTGATTTGACCAAAAAAAGTGCTCTATTAATTAGTTTCCTTCACCTTCATTCTTATAAGTGCATTTGTCATTTAGAGAACATTGTTATGCTATGTCTCATTCACTACATTTATGTATACCAAATCACTCAGAAATAACGTGTTTATGGGGGGGGGGCAAAATCGTATGACACAGCAGCAGTGAGGTTAATGGAACTCTCTGTTACAATTTCATTATCATCTGTCACTCTAAAAAAATAATAATCAAACTTTATCTCAGGGTCTTTTTAGTTTTGGCAAATCCCAAGGTAATCATCATTCAATGTTTTATTAATAAGACCGGCAATGGAGGTGATGAGAATTACCCAGCCACGATAGGCAGAGCTTAACATTCCTGCCTACTATAAAACAGTTGCAAAGGGAAAAGGAGATATTTGATAAGTGTCTGGACCACCACATTTCAAAGAGGTACTTGAAGCCATACTTGCAAAGCCACTTACACAACACCTAACAGCACTTCAGTAGATATGTCCAGCTTAATACATTGGACGGGGGCGGGGGCGGGTGCTATTGTCCTATGATGGTGACACCCAGAATGCACCCAAAGCTTCATTTTTAGAAAGGAAGTTGGGAAGCAAAAAACAAACAAACTTTCCTACAGGCAGTCCCTTAGTTCACAACTGAAGTTTGGAAGGAGCAAATTCAGCCAAAGGCTGAAAAACACTGAAAATGCTTAGGGAGTTGTGAAGGGCAGGGCGCACTGGAATGGGTTCGCCCCGAGAGAGGGGCCCAGGAAAAAAATGCTTAGGGAGGGGAAATATATGGCCCTCCAGATGGTGTTGGACTCCGACTCCCATCAGCCCCAGTCAGTGTGGCCAATGGTCAAGGATGATGGGAGGTGTAATCCAACAACATCTGGAGGGCACCTGGTTTGCCCATTGTTGCCGTTAGTAAAATAACTAAGGAGAACATGTGCCTATAATACTTAACTTCAGTATACTTATTTTAAGAACAATTTTGATTCTGCTTACAAGCTGCCCTGTACTTTGTCATTCTGAAGAGTAGATAGCAGTCTTGAATTTAGCATGCTGCATTGTCATAAAATATACTGCTTTAATCAAATCTGAGCTCTAAAGTTTCTATAGGAGAAGACCTTAGTCACATTTGTACCCCACTCTTCCCCCAGTGAGCTTTGAGGCATGTATTAACAGCCCCCAGTATTAACAGCCCCGTGACACAGGCTACATTCAGAAATAGTTATTACATAGTTCAAAGTCACCCAGTGAACTCCATGACTGAGAGGGGATTTGAACCCAGGCCTTATCCATTCCTCACTAGTATTTAAGTCACTGTAGCAAAGTGGCTCTCCTCCAGCTGTTGTTCAACACATTTCTAAGAGTTCCTACTGTTTTGTGCTTCTTTTAAAATGTGCAACATGTTTTCTTCCCTCTAACCTATTTGCAGATGTCACTTTAAACATTATTTTCCAAGGTTTTATTTTTCCATAGAAAACAGATGTCTGCAATTATCTCTGCTTTGACCTCTGAGACTTATCAAAGTCAAATAGGCAATCATCCAATCAGATGAGCTATCATTACCAGAAGAAAAGTAATTATAATCTGAATATGTTTGAACATGATTATTATAAGTCTAAACTGTTGTACTTCTGATTGGGATTGAACTGAAGAAATTATCATTTTATAATTTAAATGATATAACTTCATTTGTTTTTGTAATTTTGAAGAGTGGAGAGCAGAATGATTTAATAATGTAATCCTTTAACTAGGAACAAAGCATGCAGTGATATCTCTAAAGCCACAGAAAGATGTCTTAATTAAAGAAAAGAGCTAAAATCAGACAAACCGCAAAATGAGTGAATGGGGTTTCTGGAAACAATGGGAACACCAAGTGCAGAACATTTCCCCCTTCTTCAGATTATCCAGGAACAGCTGAAGCAGTGACACAGGCAAAGGTTTGGATAAACAGGAGTTCTAGTTTCATAGGTTCCATGAGTAGCAAAGATGGCCACTGAACAATCTGGTAGTCTATTCTATTTACATGCTTCTGTCAGGGCATCCGAACTAAACACCCAGTGGCATATGAAGGTCAGCCTTTGTCAACCTGGTATCATCGAGGTATTTTTTTTTAAAAAAACTCTAGGTCAGTCTTTACCAATCTAATGCCTCCAAATGTTTTGGACTACAACTCCCATCAGCCCCAGTTGGCACACACATGCTGATGGGAGTTGTAGTCTAAAATATCTGGCAGGCATGTTTTTGGCAAAGGCTGCTCTACAGCATGTAGCTTGGGGGCTGAAAGCGAAAAAGAATTCAGTTTAGGAGTAAGCATCTTAGAGGCCACCAAGATCCACTTGTGTGAGATCACATTAATCACATCGTCATCCCAGTAATGGTTGGATATGTTTCTAGAGCCTCATCATTTAGGAAGGGAATGTGGGGAGCCTTTTTCAGCTCGTTTTTCACAACCTTCCAGGGGCCACATGCCAGTGGTGGGTGGGGCCAGAGACAAAATGGATGAAACAGTGAATATAAATTTGACCTCTGTGCTTTTACTTTTTAATGTTACTTTTTAATGTTACTTTTACATATATTCCTACAATGCTCTCTATTCTCCTTCCAAGGAAGTTAGAAGCATGATCAAGGATACATTCCAGCAAGGCAGAATCACTGGATGAGGAAGGGCTCAAAAGGGTTGATGGCCTATGGATGGTCCCAAGAGTCAGTTAAAGAGACCTGTCACCATCACTCCCTCACCAAAGCCTCTTAACATGGGTTGCAATGCAGGCAAAGTAACAGTATTTTTAGGTCTGAATGATTCCAATGGGAGAATTAAGCATATCCTTAAATATTTTCCATTGAATTCGGTGTTGTTGAGAAGTGCCCTTTTGTATAGGTCTGAATTCTGTATCAGACCATCAGCATATAGTGGAACCACAATTAAGTCTACCTTGTGAACATAATATTCAGAACTTTATTCCACAGATCAAGCTATTGCCCATGCTCTTAATGATAGTTGTGAGCTTCAGATTTTACATACTCAAGCCTTCTCCAGGGACCATATGGAACAGATTTTGCAGCAGCATCCTTTTGACCACAGTGCTAAGAGGGCAGGGAATACAAAGGTGGCTCTGCTGTCATATCCAATACAGGCTTGAGCTGACAAGGCAGAAGGGAAGATGGCGGGGAAAATAGTGAATAGCACCAGGATTTTTTTCTCCACACTAAAGGCAGTGCTGTAGCCCCCACCCCACCCCCACCACCGCCTGCATATCAGGGATATTCCAGCTACCACCCTGAAGTCTCAGGTTTCATGTTTATTTTTTATTTTTAAGTAAGTTTTTCTTCTTTTTAAAAACTTGTGCTGATAAAAGCAAAAAGATGCAAACAGGATTATGCCCAGTATTTCACTGAGAAGCATCTCATCTTGCCTTCCAGAGTTCTGGGTGCAGAGACACCAGAACAACTGGCACGCACTAAACTATCCTTATTATTCATGTTTATCAAAACGTAATTGGATATGGTTAATATTTAGTGCAATTAAACAACTTTGAACATATTGACAGAGGCATAACTTAGGCTACCTTGTGCACTAGGCAAGGAGCCATATCGGTGCTCCCACACACATAAGGAGCTGTATCAGTGCCCTCCCCATCACTTGCTCCCTTGACAATGAGATATATTGGTGTACCCCCCTCCCCAAAGCAGCAGAGGAGTGGCTCAGGGAGCATGTGGATGGGCGGGCAGTCTCCTAGCACTCCAAACCAGAGTGGAGAGGTGCAATTTTTGCACACACCCCCAGGCCTATGCCTTTGGTGGGGGCCAACCTGGGCAACCCTTCCATACGAATATTGGTCAGGTCATGGAACACACACATCATTGCTTCCTGACACAACCATCACTGGTTCTGATTGGTTCTGGTTGAGGTGCCGCCCCCACCTTCTCTAGGGCTCTGTATGACCGTAAGTGAGAAAGTTCAGGCCACAGAGTTTGTGCTGTTAGCTGCCTCAGAGCACTCTATCACTCTATATTAAGCAGTATATCATTTGTTTTAATATTTTAAAACTGCAAACTGCCTTGGGTGCCTTGGCAGAAAGGCAGTACAGTGGTACCTCAGGTTAAGAACTTAATTCGTTCTGGAGGTCCGTTCTTAACCTGAAACTGTTCTTAACCTGAGGTAACACTTTAGCTAATGGGGCCTCCTGCTGCCGCCGCACTGCCGCCATGCAATTTCTGTTCTCATCCTGAAGCACAGTTCTTAGCCCGAGGTACTATTTCTGGGTTAGCGGAGTCTGTAACCTGAAGCGTCTGTAACCCAAGGTACCACTGTATACAAATGCAGCAAGTAAACAAACAAAGTCATGAAAGGTCGCAATTCTTAAAGTTCCGACCATTCTGCATTCATTTCACACACACCAGACTCTTCCTGCCCTTAAAGCCCCTCCCCATGTTTGACTAAAGCAGGGGTAGGCAACCTAAGGCTTGTGGGCCGGATGTGGCCCAATCACCTTCTCAATCTGGCCCGCAGATGGTTCAGGAATCAGCGTGTTTTTACATGAGTAGAATGTGTCCTTTTATTTAAAATAAACTCTGGGTTATTTGTGGGGCATAGGAATTTGTTCACCCCCCCCCCAAAAAAAATATAGTCCGGCCCACCACATGATCTGAGAGACGATGGACCAGCCCACGGCTGAAAAAGGTTGCTGACCCCTAGACTAAAGGGGTCCACCAAGTTATTGTGCTTACATTACAGTAGTGTGGACAATAACATGTGCTATTGTAGCAGAAAAATTGAGAGTACGGTAATTAGAATGCAGTTGGGGAGCTCATCTGAGAGTAGATGAGCAGATAGGCCCTCAATTTCCTAATGCCTGCTAATTTGGCGGAGCTGCCTGCAAATTCTCAAGCCAGAATGAAGACTTCCCACCCTCATCATCTTTGACAACTGATAACTCACCATTAATGATTTAACATGCAGTAAATAATAATTTTACAGTATTTGTAGATTCAGGTAGGTAGCCGTGTTGGTTTGACGCAGTCAAAATAAATTTAAAAATTGTCCAGTAGCACCTTAGAGACTAACTATTGTGTATCTGAAGAAGTGTGCATGCACACTAAAGCTTATACCCAGAACAAACTTAGTTGGTCTCTAAGGTGCTACTGGACAATTTTTGATTTATTTATTTTTTTAATCTGAATTTTATTTGTAGCAATGGACTGACCACAACAACTTCTTGTTCATTGTGAAAGGTCAAAAAATGAGTCAGGTAACCTGCTTTTCAAAGCATGCTCATAAATCTCTTCCATTCCAACATATCTCATCATTTTCTGCTTAAGAAATTCAGCTTTATGATTTAATTAACCTTTGGTTATTAAAGAGACCCAATATAGGATGCTTCATGTGGGCTGTGAGAAAAAATAAATTTAATATAACCAAGAGGTCAAGATTCAAACCACACTTTGGTCAGAAAAACAGCAATAGTGCTTCATTATTCGCCTGACTTTGAAATTACTATGGCTTTGTTTTCACTGGGATGGTAAACTTATGTTTTGGCTGTGCCACTGTAGATTGCAAGAAGCAGCTTGTATCAATGAATACTCCAAACATAGAAACAAACAAATCCCTCCATATAGAAAGCTAAATTCTAGGCCAGCCTTTCCCTGACATACTAATTTATTTTTATTGATTGATGTATTATTTAATTTCTATACTGCTTAATATATTTAAAATATCTAAGCGGTGTAAAAAAAAAAAAGGAAGCAACAACAGACAACTTAAACAAAATATTTCAAAAATACACTGTTGTATTTTTGTATGAAGGAAGTAATTTGAGCCGCCTCCTGCTATGGTACTGTCCAGACAAAAGTTTGGTACCTCAGTGAGAAACAAACTTATTTCTCGTTAGTGTAAATAATTCACTCAATCGTTTGGAGTCAATATAATTCACATCCTTGTATTTTCTGAGTTGCAACGAAATAAACATACTAATTCTAAGCCAGGGATTGCCAGTGTGGTTCCATCTAGGTATTGTTAAGCTCCAGTTCCCAACTGAAGAGTTGGAAGGGACCACGAGGGTCATTTAGTCCAACCCCTTGCAATGCAGGAATTTTTTGCCCAATATGAGACTTGAACCCACAACCCTGAGATTAAGAGTCTCATGCTCTACCAACTGAGCTATAGTATGCCATACACATTGGCTACCCTTGATCTAAGCTCTTTGGCGTGTATCACATTAAGTCACACTCTGATTAGACTCATTGAGATCTATGGGCATAAGTTGGTCATTGCTAACTTATCCATAAATTTCCGTAGATCTACTTTATGACTTAATGGGATACAGCCCCATGATTCTTGTTGCATTTCCCTTATGTATTTAGTCATTAAAATGATATTTTCTTCTTTTTGAACATACCTTCAAAGTAGCTGCTGAGTTGTGACATAATAACATTCCAATCAATATAAAACAATCCTGCTTGAATCCTGCTTGAATTGGGTTTCTCACAGGCATCTGGTTGGCCAGATCCTGAGAACAGGATGCTGGACTAGACGAGCCAGTGGCTTGATCCAGTAGGCTCTGCTCATGTTCATCAGTCAAATGCCATTTGCACTCTTAAGTTTACTATCTGAAACTGCTTTAGTTCAAGAGTTCCAGAACATTACAAATTTAGAACATTACAATTATGTAATTTCAGTTTACCTTAGCAACAAGAAGAAATTAACGATGCAAATGTAGGATCCCAGTTTGGGAAAGACCAGCTGGGAGATATGGAAACTTCTTTGATGTTTCCTGCAGCCAAAACTGTCATGGAAGTACTTTTAAGTTGAACAGGAACCTTGGAAAATTAAGGGATTGTCTAGGCTAGGGTTTGATCACGTTTATCCAGTTTGGGTTTGCTTTTCCCCCAAAGGGAGTAATTTAGGTTTCAGCGGGTGGCGCTGTGGTCTAAACCACTGAGCCTAGGGCTTGCCGATCAGAAGGTTGGCGGTTCGAATTCCAGCGACAGGGTGAACTCCCGTTGTTCGGTCCCAGCTCCTGCCAACCTAGCAGTTCGAAAGCATGTCAAAGTGCAAGTAGATAAATAGGTACCGCTCCAGCGGGAAGGTAAACGGTGTTTCCGTGCGCTGCTCTGGTTTGCCAGAAGCAGCTTAGTCATGCTGCCCACATGACCCGTAAGCTGTACGCCAGCTCCCTCGGCCAATAAAGCGAGATGAGCGCTGCAACCCCAGAGTTGTCCGCGACTGGACCTAACAGTCAGGGGTTCCTTTTACCTTTTAATTTGGGGGCATTGCATTTCTTTCTTTGTAACATTTACATATCTTATACTCTTACTTTTATCTTTGCAAACCTATTATTTCATAAAAATTTGTGTGATCTCAGATTATTTTAACACTCTCATGCCTATAGCTTTAACCTACCACTACTTAAGGAGGTTTCAGAAAGACCCTAGCCAACTTCTAGAGGCTGTTTGATCTGGTATGTAAAATTTAAATATGGTTTTCTTGTGCAGTTTTCTGATTTTGTGCAAATCTGAGGAATCAAAAGGAAAAAAAATGTATATAAGCATAGGTCCTCTGTTCAGGAGCATACCACAATTAGCGATGAGCATAGCCAGAAAACAAATGAAAGCATTGAGGAAGTAGTGGGCATGGAATGGGGAGTTGCCGAAAGTGACAATTTATTCACCCACCCCAAAACACTCAGACAAATTTTCTGTGACTCCAACTGGAGCAATTTGGAGACTGATTGTCCACAATTTTTCAGATCATTCAGGCCTGAATTTTACAGGAGATAAGCATCGAGCTTGGTGTTGTCCAGGGGTGCCAACCTGAATAAAATATTGGGGGAGCCTAGGAAAGCCCCACCCAAATAATCAATCACATGACACAGTACACGCACCATTTGAATGGCAATATCCATCAACTTTGGGGGGGGGGTCAGTCCCCTCAAATATTTTATTGGGGAAGCAAAAGACCCCTCAGCCCCCTAGGAGTTGGCTCCTGTGGTGTTGTCTGAGGGTAACTGAGGGCAAAAACACAGTAAACTCTGGAGTGGACAAGATGTAAGCTCAATGAGTAAAACCAGCCTCCCTACTTGTATGTCATTACATTGCATTCCATATTATTTTCCACATCAGAAAGGGACGGCATTTTAATGATGAAAAATATATCTCTGTGTTTTAAAGATGAACACAGTGTGAGTAGAAATTATATTTAATTCATTGGGATGGGGTGTGGAATCAGGAATGTTTTAAGAAGCAGAATTCTGGAAAAGAAAACTGAGGCGAGTTTGACATACTTTGCAAGTGAAGAGGTTTTGCTTTTACTTGGAATTCCGAGGTGAGATGCCTAGGGGGAAAGCGGGGGTCTTTTGTCCCCTGGAGACCATGATCCACTTAAAATTCACCCAACATGACTAGCTCCTGTAGCCTTGCAGTAATTGTGTTTGGCCAGTAGATGGAGCAGCTGCAGCAGGTAGCAGCAAATCTGTAGGGACACTCCTGAAGCATTCAAAACAACGGAGCAGCCCAGCTCCCTTGACTCCCCCTTTGCTTGTCAGCAGCTGGACGCCTGACAGGGACTGGGGAAAAGAGCAGCATGGGAAGAAGGAAGAGGAATGGCGCTGAGCCAGCGTTCAACACAAAGAACCACCAGCAGGTTGAGACTTTTTCCTGCACAGTGTGTTTCCTGCTGCTGACAGCTCCAACTCAAGGTGGAGGATGGGGACCCCAATGCCTCTTTCAGGGCATAGCTTCAGGATCCTAAAACCTACAGCAGTCAGGATGGTGTCAAAGGGGTGTAAACAAATACGGGTGCATGCTTGTAAGAACAAAGAAAGGCAGAAATTCCAGGGGACCTCCTCAGTCCTTCACTTTTGAGATGGAGGACATAATTCATGCCTGGGAGCAGACTTGGATCTGCTTTTTAATGCCCAGGTTCATGGCCCATAGCTCAGTGGTAGAGAGCATCTGCTTTGCATGCCAAAGATCCTGACATCAATCCCCAGCATCTCCAGGCAGGGCTGGAAGAGAACCCAGTCTGGTACACTGGAGAGCCACTGCCAATCAGTGTTAGACAACCCTCATAATGCAGCTTCCTGCCTTCTTAATAATGTTTTAAAATGTGTACCAAGTGCCTTCATGGAGCAGCAGACAGTGACTACAGACATCTCCATCACTTACAGAATGAAGGAGAATGGCCTTTTGGAGGGGCTTAAACCCAGGGTTGCCATATTTCAAAAAGTAAAAAAACCCTAGTTGAGCTTTTTTTAGACAACCCCCAAATTGTTGAGCTTTTTCTTCTTCTTCCAGAAACTACTTGCCTAAGATCCAGGAGAAAGTGCCACCTTTTGGAAATCCCTCCCAAACGTCAATTCCGCCTTTGAAATCCCGGTAATGTAATGCAGCCCTACTTGAACCTAACATCTTTGAAATTAAGCGCTGTCTGTCTCCACTTTAAATCTATCTATTCCCTGCCTTTTCAGAATAGACTGAGTATTCAGCAAAGTAACTTTGTGAGAATAGGATATGGAGAAATGTGGGGAAGGGCTGTAGCTCAGTGGTGGAGAACTCTGCCTTGCATGCAGAAGACCCCAAATTCAACCCCTGGCATCTTCAGGTAGGAGATGCCAGGAGAGCTGCTGCCAGTCAGTGTAGAGAACACAGAGCTGAATGGGCCAGTAGGACTGACTTAATGTAAGTCAAATTCCTATTTTACTATGTGCCTACATGCTTAGAGTTGCCAACTATATTTCCATTCCATTTTTTTTAATGGTTGTGTATGACAGAACTCGGAAACACAGCTTCATCTGCCAAACTTCAGCTGGTCAACAGCACAGCGCAAGCTGCCTGTCAGACAAAAGTAATAGCAACCTCAAGTGCAGTGACACAAAGGTGCTTTGCAAAATGTTTTAAAATTGCCTATATTGTACCGCAGCCAGGAAACACTAAACAGAGATCAGAAACATGTGAGCTAAGTGCCCAGTATCTGGGAATGGGGCTGCAGCTCAGCAGTAGAGCATCTGCTTAGCGTGAAGAAAGCCTCAGATTCAATCTCCAGCTTCTCAAGTTAGCACTGGGCATGTCCTCTGTCTGAAACCCTCAGGAACCATACTGCCAGTCAGTGTAGGCAATACTGAGCTCAATGGGTTAATGACTCCTGTTCCTAACACACAGCAGAGGAATTATGTGCAGCAACTGTCACAGCACAATCCTAACCATGCTACTCAGAAGTCAGACGTACTGTATTCAGTGAGCCTTACTTCTAGGTAAGTGCGGATGGGATTACAACCTAACATCTGTTATTAGATGATTCATTTATAGCAGCACATTGCAAATACTCTTTCAGTATAGTTCACATGGGATGGGAGACATTAAAAGAAGAATCAAGTTAGGAAACTTTGCTATGAGCAGAAAAAGTCACAGGCCATAGCTGTACGGAAGAGAACCATTATTAAATGTGAAACTCTGAATTAAGATTCCATCTCACATTTGACAGAACACGAATTCAATCTTACTCCTTTTTGCAATGAATGTAATATTGCATCAGAATAAATACAGTGGCTTATGAGTCTCTTACAGAGTGCACTATTGCTACCAGGTAGGCTTCCAAAATAAAAAAGGGGGGAGGAGACTTACTTTGTCTGACCTAGTTCAGTCCCTATCATTCCCATCCATTTATAATCCCTGGACTCCCAGTATCTTCAACATAGTACCTAATTTACAGTGCATAAAATTTACACCATCAAGCAAAATCCCAGTCTATATCTACAGGACTCTGAATCTCCTTTTAAATAAGACATTAGTAAGCAGCACACCAGAAAAACTTCCATTAATACTGCTTCAGATCTCCTGTCTTACAGAGCCAGTGATTAAATTCTCTACCCCCGCAGGAAAAATTAAAATATGGCAGATAATATTGTCTTCTCTCAGTGATTCTGTTTTCTGCTGGGACTATCATCAGGAGTGTTGTGTTACTTTTCTCTGAAAACAAGAGCAAAATAACACAACACTTCATATAATGTCTAGTTGCCCAAAGTCCATTGCAGCCAAGAAAGGATTCATGACCTCAGGGCTTTTTTTGTCAACAATTATCATGCCCATTACAGGTGTGGCATGGGAGGGGTTTTTTTGTTTTTGCTTCTGCTTCTGCTCACATCTAGAGGCTGGGAAGAAGTTAGGCAATTTTGTCCATGGTGAGGTTAATGGGCCCTACTGTCAAATTAGCACCAATTGTGGCCACCTGCAAAACCTGCAATGGTGGCCCTGCAGATGCAGTTTGTCTACCGCTTTCATCATCTCTGTTCATTGGCCATGCAGGCTGGGGCTGATGGGAGTTGGGAGTCCAGGGCCGCGGGTTCCCTATAGCTACACTAACTCCTATTATCTATGGGCGCATGCATTTGCTGTCCCATAGGTCAATTACTAGGGCCAGAGGAAGGAAACCACAAACATGAAAGAGTTAAACACCATCCCACTGGCCCTAAAACAGAACCCCCAGCACATGGGATCAATTCTCCAACTTCCTTGCCCTAGTTAATCATGTTAAGTGTTGCAGTGCAAGATATGATGCTGGCATGCTTTGGGGAGAAGGGGCTTTGGTCCTTGCTCTGAACATTTTCCACCTCTGCTATGGAGAAATGCACCCACTCTATCATAGGACAGCTGTAAGAATTTCTGTGCGGAGTCAGGCTCCTAGTCCATCTCGCTCAGTCTTCTGCGCCTGCCCATAAAGAGCCAGGCAGGCAAGCCAACAAGCCGGAAGGGCATCGTCATAATATCTTCCACCTGCTGCTTATTCCCCAGTGCCTGGTAGTCCAAAGTATAATGCCACTGAACAGGAAGCTTGCAGAAATAGTGCCAACAACAAGGAGGCTGAGTGCTTATGTTGGTTACAGCAGAGTCACCCTGACTTGGCAGCAAGTGCCGCAGAAGGAGCTTGCACTGCCTGTGTTTTAAGCAAGCCGGCAAAGCCAGGAGACCAAAGGCAGATTCCGGAGAGGTGGCAAAACCGCCTTGTCCACTTAACACCTCTGTTGGTACAGCAAACATGGGGAGTCACTGCTCTTGTTTACTGAAATATTGAGAGGGCTTCCTGCAGCTTATCCACTGTAGCAAAGCCTGGAATGGGGAGGAGGGGCGGGTGGGGGGGTGGCTTTCAGTCTCTGGGCATGAAGATTCTGTTTGGATTGCTCTCAGACAACCCTTAACAGCTGGTTATAATTATGTGCTGCAGCTTCAGAGGAAGTCGCTGGCTGTGGGGAGTGTGCAGCGCTTGGCTGCAGATCAGCTGCTCTTAAGGGTACAGCTGAGAGATGGAGACTCGGAACAGTGGCACTGAGTGGAGGGGAGGGGGGAAGCCTAATTATCTGCCACTTTAGAGCAGGGCTCCCTTGTCGAGTCATTACATGTTGGTGAGAGTCCCTCAGCATACATATACCCTAAACGATGTTCGAATGAAGGAAGGGCTGGGTTTGGCTGTCAGGAATCTGTACCATGGAGGATTGAAACTTTTAAAAAGAACAGAATCATCTGCTTCTATCTGAGAGTTTTGTTTTATTGTTCTAGCCTGTGATTTGATTTAAAGCTTTTGGAAGAAGGGAGAAAATATCCTAGTAGGGAGATGATGTTGGAATAGTGACTTCTGGCCTTAATGTTTCAGAACAGAGCTCATTAAAATGCAGCTCTTTTGATTCTCACCAAGTTTCCTAAATACTTTCCTGCACTTAGTTTTTCCTTAGGTTTATCTCCCCACCTCCCACTCCCTCATTATCCCACTCTGTGTTTCACACTGGATTGTTGGAAGGTGCACTCCTATACCTTTATGCCTGGGAATAAATTCTGTTGAACATAATGGGACTTACTTCTGAGTAGATGTGTATAGGATTGCACAATAAATCTCTGAAACAAGATTTTAAATAGTTTGGCCCACTTGTCCAAGATCACTTTAAAACCAGGCATTATTGGTAACTCTTAACATTCTATTTACACTCTGTTTTATATTGCAAATTGGATGGAAGATAAGAGCTCTAGTTTCGAATGGCACAATCCTATACGTGTCTACTGAAAAGAAAGCTTTGTTGAATTCTACAGGACTTACTCGCAGGTAAGTGTGCATAGAACTTCACACTAATTGCACAAGCCTAACTATGTCTACTCAGAAAGGGGTGTACTCCTGGGTAAGTGGGGTTAGGACTGCAGCCTAAATCTCTGCAAATCAGTATATCCAGTGGAAGTGATTAGTGAATCATTTATGTAGTTTATAGGGTTGATCATGCAACATGAATTCTGTTAATAAAGAATGTAACTAAACTGTACTACGGAGACATACTGTTTCTTAAATTGCTTTCTAAAAGTTTTATTGTAATAACAATGAAATACGTTTTTGATTATGCAATACTTTAATAATGCGATATGTTAATATTCCAGGTAACATTGAGCATTTTTAAAGTTGTTTATAAAATAAAATAAAATGTAATATACATTTTCCTGTGGAATTACATGGTATTTCAGGAGTTTTATTCATGGAAGACAGCAGTTGTGCTTGCACATCATTGTAAACCATAGTTATTTATTTTCTGTGAATATGCAGGTGGCAACCACTTTGCTCCTTCCCAGCTTGACCAGGCGCAATAAACCACAATGCCTGGCTTAGTTACAACATAAATGGAATCTGGAGCCCAGCTGTTTTCATATCATTGTCTGCTGCACTAAGTTCTTTACTTTTTAGCTACGTAGTTTGAGATGTTTTAATCACAGATTTGTAATGGGTGTATTTTCATGTTTTCTGAACTGCCAAAAATAATTATGTAATTTGTTACTTCTGAATCAGGGATCTTGGTTTGTTTCTCTCAAACAAACCATGATCGGTAAGCCCAATAACAAACCTTGTTTCCACAGTGGCCTGGTTTGCATAACACAGCAAGTAAAAATATGGCTTCTCAGGACTGTGCAAAAGATGGACTCCTGGAGAGTAGCTTGCAGTCACTTTGCTCCTCCCCAGTCCTTTTTGCTCCCACATTGTACTGAACTAAGTCAAGTTTTTGCTGTGTTATCTGAACCAAGGCTCATGGTTAAGCACTGTCCTCACTGGCCATGTGATCGTCTCATGCACAGTAAGTCATGCTATATGCTTTATGATTTACCATTATGAGCACATCTGGCCATACTCTCCATTGCAACCACTTACAAATCCAGTTATGATTGAATTTATTTAATAACCTAAACAAAATAAAAAATAAAAAAATTCCTTCCGGTAGCACCTTAGAGACCAACTAAGTTTGTTCTTGGTATGAGCTTTTGTGTGCATGCACACTTCTTCAGATACACTGAAAAGAAGAAGTGTGCATGCACACGAAAGCTCATGCCAAGAACAAACTTAGTTGGTCTCTAAGGTGCTACTGGAAGGAATTTTTTTATTTTTTATTTTGTTTTGACTATGGCAGACCAACACGGCTACCTACCTGTAACTTTAATAACCTAGTAATCTCTATTAACAAAGTGTTCAAAATGTAAGTTTGCAGGAGCAAATGAGATTGCTACATGCATAATTGGGAAAAACAAAACACAATGACACAATTTCTCTTTAAAAGCTCTCCTGAGCCTGAAATAAATCTTACTTCCTCATTGGCAATGTACAGCATAGCTAAAAGCTCAGCTGGGTGCATGGCCAACCCAAGGCATTGCATGCTGCCTGTTAAGTACACAAGTTTGCAAGGAAAGCTAGCTTTTGTCCTGCTATTCTTCTTGGTGTCCTTCAACACAATTCTTTTCAGCATCTCCCAAAGCCTCACTGCTAGAGTATGTGTAGTGGTCAATAAATGTATTGTGGTTGCCTCTGAAAAGGTTTACTCAACAAACAGTAACAGAACTGTTACATTGCACCAACAATTCACACAGAGTTGTTTTGAAGTTGGTTCTAGGTGGAACAGCTGGAGGCATCTTCTAATCTTCAACACAAAAGATTAAAGCAGCTACAAGGCTATAAACAAGCAGCTGAGAGCCTTTGTTATAATGGCTAAGAGCATAAAATCAGCTGTGAGTAACACCTATGAACTAGCCTACGCATCCTTTACCAGCATTGAAGTAAGGCATCACCTTTGTGGAATTTCGCTAGGTAAGTGTTGACTATCTTACAGATTCCTTTGCAAATGGAAAAGATAAGAGCTTGGCAGACTCCGGTCACTGTTTTTCTCACATTTACAATCCACCCTTTCCTCTCCAAAGGGTCCCATGGTGGCATTACAGGACGGTGTTTCTGTGCGCTGCTCTGGTTTGCCAGAAGCGGCTTAGTCATGCTGGCCACATGACCCGGAAGCTGTATGCCAGTTCCCTCGGCCAGTAAAGCGAGATGAGCACTGCAACCCCAGAGTCGTCTGCGACTGGACCTAATGGTCAGGGGTCCTTTTACCTATGTGACTGAGTAAAGTGCATCCTATGAGCAACATGGGGATTGGAACTCGGGTCTCCCCAGTTCAAGTCCTTCACTCTCACCACCATGTTAACTGTTGATTAGAGTAGCACAGTAGAGCCAAAATGTCCTTTTTTAAAAGCAAGTTGCAGCATTTTCAAAGCTATGATTGGTTCCCACTCTCTCTGCTTTTTAGAAAAACTATCAAGGCACATCTTTTTTAGATTGGCCATTTAAAATTGCTTTTAGTAGTACTGTTGCTTATAATGTTTTAATGGTGGTTATTGTTGGTTTTAAGATTAATTCTGCATTATTCCCCATGTGTCCATTTGAAAACAGATGTAGGCAGACCCAGCAGGTGGGGTGTGTGTGCATCCACAACTTCCCAATTATGTTGTCTGTGGACATATACCAAGATAATAATCACACCTTCATTCACCTGGGGCATGTGCAGGAGAGAAAGGGCTTGTATTACCTAATCAAAGTTTTCCAATGTGTATCAAGCAACCACACCCACCCTTGTGGGTGCAAGATCTAGAATAAATCCAGATTAAAAGCATGTAGATGACAAGCACAAACTATTCCAAATTTAGAAAAGCTACATTTTTGTCCAAATGGGTCAGTGTGTACACAGTCTCAGTCTTTAAGACTGTTTTCTCTGGAAAAATGCCTCTCCTTAAACACAAGACAATAAGTATTATGTTCACAAGTATAGATTTAACAAAAGGACTGAATCAGATTGAGCGTTGTTTAGTAATAAACACACACACAACTGATTAAGATGTATGTGTTTTTTAATTCTGTTTCACGGGGTCCTGTTTTTTAACAGTATTGGGTGAAAACAAATTTAGTGACCCCCCCCATTCTCTACCGAAATATGACTCTCATTTGCTATGATGACTGTCAGACAATAATTCCGTGTTGCCATGTGCCTAAGTATACAAGCATTTATTTACTTAACCTTCCAACTTTAGGAAATTCTAATAAATGTAGAATTACCTTGTTGCATTTGTTTTATTGTTACATGCTATGGGCAAGAAAACGCTGTGCAAACAAAATTAAGTTAAAACAGAATTTCGGTCAATAAAAGCCTGATAAACCCTCCCTTAACAGCTCATACTGTTAAACTGGAGGCAAGGCTTCTAAAGAATTCCATACCGCCCCCCTCCCCAACTAAATAAGTTTCATAGAATTTCAACAGATGTCTTTCATTGACATTACAATAGACCACTTTTCTACTACTAGGTGATCTTCTATCACTTTCTCCCCACATCTACAAACACCCAGGTCATGCTCCTCACTGGCCCTGAATTGTGATAATATATCTTTCTTGCTTGGATGGGGAGAGGCATTTGTTCATTGAGTTTGCATAGCTCGAATGCAGCCTATTGTAAGGTTACCAGACATCCCAGTTTCCCAGGGACAGTCCCCAGATTTACAAATCAGTCCCGTGACAAAATCCTATCATTCCCACTGAAGTTGAAAAGTGTCCCCGGATTCATTGACCACACCCACCACTGGAATTCAGGTGCTGAGAGGTTGTACATGTGGTATTTCAGAAGCAGGTTGATAACTAAAGCAGGGGTGAGGAAGCTTTGGCCCTCCATATATTGCTGGCCTACAGCTCTCATCAAGTATGGTCAATGGCTAGGTTTGCTGGGAGTTGTAGTTCTGTAACATCTGGAGGGCCAAAGATTCCCCACCCCTGAACTAAAGCTTTAGGTTGCAGTACTGCTCCTTTCACATATGTGCACACATGTAAGGAGCAGGTTGTGGTGGATTTTTTTTTTCTCTGAGGAGCAATGCTTACTTTGGTTAAAAATAAAAAAGTGGTGTTGGTATTCATCTCTTGATAAAAGTGCTGTAGGTGCCAGCACAAAATAACTGCTGTAGGTAGCAAAAAATAGGTGACTGTACTCCTGAGTAGCCTGTGGGTAACTGTAATTCTAAGTGGCCAAGCAAAGCCATCCTCTTCCAATCCATGCTATGTGTGTGGTGAGGCACTACTGTGCCATGTGCCCTACCGTGCCATGCGCCCTACAGCAGGGGTTGTAAAGAAGCAGCAGCAAAGATCACCAGTGCTGAAGCAATGATTCTTCAACATCAACTTTGTTGGACTTGCCATGTTGTTCCGATGCCTGATTATTGTCTTCCAAAACAATTACTCTATTCCAAACTTAAAAATGGAAAGTGTAATGCTGGTGGTCAGCAAGAGGTTTAAAGACTCTCTCAAGGCAAATCTAAAAAAATGTAGTATAAACACAGACAACTGGGAAACACTGGCCTGCAAGTCTCCAATTGGAGAACAGCCTTTACCAAAGGTGTTGTGGACTTTGAAGACACTCAAACTCAGGACGAAAGGGAGAAACATGCTAAGAGGAAGGCATGCTTGGCAAACCCTCACCACGATCACCTCCCACCCGGAAACCTATGTACCCCACTGTGAAAGGACGTGTGGATCCAGAATTGGCCTCCACAGTCACTTACGGACTCACTGTTAAAACTGTGTTTATGGAAGACAATCTTACTCAGCTACGAGTGATCACCAAAGAAAGAAGATAGCAGGGGTTGCTAACCTGACATCTGTGAACACCCATGTACCTGGAGAGGCCTTCCCTGGTGCCTGCAGGGTTTCCTCCCCTGACCTTGAAATTCAACTTGAATGAATATTGTAGTCAATATAAGAGATTAGTCTGCACAACAGAGCCTTGAGAGGAAGGCCAATAGCTCAGTGTGATGGAGCGCCCATTCTTCATGCAGAAGATCTCTGTTTCAATCCACAGCATCTCCAGGTAGGACTAGGAAAGATCCCTGCCTGAAATCCTGGTGAGATGCTGCCAGTCACTGTCAACAACACTGAGCTAGATGGACCAAGGTCTGATTTAGTATAAGACAGTTTCCTATGTTCCTGTATTTGTAAGTTGGCTGCCATGTGGTTCTGGCAGAAAGTACTTCACTAACTTGCCAGACTGCAATAAAGTGGACCTAGTACTAGGACCGGGATGCAGGTGGTGCTGTGGGTTAAACCACAAAGCCTAGGGCTTGCTGATCAGAAGGTTGGCGGTTTGAATCCCCACGAGTTCGAAAGCACAAAGTGCAAGTAGATAAATAGGTATCGCTCCAGCAGGAAAGTAAATGGCATTTCTGTGTGCTGCTCTGGTTCACCAGAAGCGGCTTAGTCATGCTGGCCACATGACCCAGAAGCTGTATGCCGGTTCCCGCAGCCAGTAAAGCGAGATGAACGCCACAACCCCAGAGTCATCCATGACTGGGCCTAGCGGTCAGGGGCAGAGCCGTCTCAAGGGGATCTGCCGCCCTGGCGCGGCTATCCCTCCGGCGCCCCCACCATGCCGCCTCTCCGCCGCCTCCCTCCCACGCTTGCCGCCCCTTGGGAGGGGGGTGGGCGAGCGGGGGATGAGGGGCGTGGCGCTGGAGCGGCGCGGGGCTCTGCGCGCCCTTCCAGCGCTTCCGGGATGGGAGGCGAGGGCGGCCGGCTCGCGCTCCTGCGTGCAGCTGGGCAATTCGCGCTCCGCGCGCAGCCGGACGGCGCGGCGGGGCTGGGTAGCTCGCGCTGCATCGGGCGGCTGCGCGCGGGGCGCGAGCTGGCTGGCTGCGCCGCGCCATCCGGCTGCGCACGGGAGCGCGAGCCGGCTGCCCTCGCCTCCCGTCCCGGAAGCGCTGGAAGGGCGCGCAGAGCTCCTGTGCTCTGCCGGGCAGCCAGAGGGCGTGGCGTGGCCGGCCAGCTCCCTTGCTTCGCTGGGCAGTCGGAGGGCGCTGCCGGCAGGCGCTGCCAGCGGGGCTGGAGGGCGGAGGCGCCCTCCAGGCCATTGCGCCCTGGTGCGCCGCGCCACCAGCCCCAATGGATGAGACGGCTCTGGTCAGGGGTCCCTTTACCTTTAGTATTAGGACCATGCAGCAGCAGCATGTGTGGGATGTGGAGAAAAGAGCTCTGATTGGCTCCTGTGAGAAGCCAATTGACAACATGCTCTGGAAGCACATCTATTCATGTGAGGCAGCAGGGCTAGGACAGAATAGTGTTCTTTTTAACACCGTAAATTAAAATCATATCAAGAAAGGTCTTCTGAGTCTCTCCCCTTTACTGCTAAATAGCTACTGGCAACATCCCACATTTGAGTTTGAAGGATTGAAAGGATGCTTGCAGATAGGGTTAAACTCCAGCATCTCTGTCTGTCTGTCTGTCTGTCTGAAAGCAAATGTGTGACAGCATGGGAAAAAAATCAGTAACTGGCAGTGGGAGGACATTAAATACATAATACCAAACTTCTACATGTACTACGAAATACCTGTTGTTACCTTATTAGGTAGTCCTGCCAAACAGTCATTTTCTTTCTGTCTTAATTGACTTAAAATATGGAGATTCTGCGCTCCCCTGGTGTTTTGCTAAGGCTTTTGAAAGCATAAATGAAGAGCTGCAGACTCATACACATTCTAATGGTCTTCTCATTTAATAACAGCGTTGTGCGCAAGAAGACTCAAGGAAAATAATTAACTCTGACAGTTCAATTTTTATTTTTTGTTATTCAAGGATGATGCACTCTATCTTTCTTGGCTTTTGCTTTACCATTCTCTTACTCACAGGGCATAGATGTATTGATAAGCATGCGCCTACTTAGCAAATGCAGGGACGTGGGTGGCGCTGTGGTCTAAACCACAGAGCCTAGGGCTTGCCGATCAGAAAGTTGGTGGTTTGAATCCCTGCGACGGGGTGAGCTCCCGTTGCTCAGTCCCAGCTCCTGCCCACCTAGCAGTTCGAAAGCACCCCAAAAAGTGCAAGTAGATAAATAGGTACCACTCCTGTGGGAAGATAAACGGTGTTTCTGTGTGCTGCTCTGGTTCACCAGAAGTGGCTTAGTCATGTTGGCCACATGACCCGGAAGCTGTCTGCGGACAAACGCCGGCTCCCTTGGCCTATAGAGCGAGATGAGCACTGCAACCTCAGAGTTGTCCGTGACTGGACCTAACCTTTACTTACCGGTAGCTAATGCTTAGGCTTCTGCTGCTGTATCCTGAGACAGAATAAGCCCCCTAGGAAAATAAGTTGTAGAAGTATTGGCAGCAGAGGTTGGTTCATACATGCATGAATCAAGGTGTCATGTGGTAACAATAGAGATGGGGAAAGTCTAGAGTGACACGCAGAATGAACTTTTGGTAAAACATTACATCTGCCTTTGCATTAGAAGTTGTTATGGGAAAGATGGTGTGACTCTAGTCTTTGTATACCCCTTTAGTGGTTACTTTATGGTTACCAGACGTCCCCGTTTCCCAGAGATGGTCCCCAGATTTACAAATCTGTCCCCGGACAAAATCCATCCCCGGAATGTCCCCAGATTTCATTTAATGTCCCCAGATTTATATTTTAAGTGTTGTACATTTATTAGTAGGGAATGAATGTTGTGTGATTGGTTCAACGGCACAAGATACATCATATGGGGACTTGTGGCGAGGCAAAATGACAGGCGCCACGGAAGCGAGCAGCTCCAGAAGCCAGCCAGAGCCAACTGCGCTACCAAGCTGGCTCTGGGCTGCTGAGACTGCCACTGCCACTGCCGAGGGGGAACTGGGGGCGCCCAGCGTGTCAACAAGGGGAACTGCTCCCACACCCACACCCACCCGCGACCCAAATTGAGCCGGGAGTGAGAGCGCCTGGCCACCTGGCCGACTGCCCAGCGGCGCTCCAGGGCCAGGAAAACCCCAGAGCCAACACAGGGAGAAGGAGGAGAGGAGAAAGGGGAAGGGAGAGAGAAAGAAAGGGGAAGGAGAAAAAATTGGGCAGCCCCGACCTTGCTGCACCACTGCCGCCACTGCCGCTGAGGAGGAGAGGTAGGAGAGCACCAGGAGGGCAAGGTCACATGGCTGAGCACAGGCCCAACCCGAACCTACTCCACAGCAGCTAGCGCTCCAAGAGAGCAGGCCGGGGCCCAGAGGAAGGCCGCGTGACAGAGGAGGCCACAGAAAAGAAGATATTACTTCTTTAAAATAATAATAATAATAATAATAACTTTTTAATAGCTTTTTTTCTCTCTTAAAAAAAAGTTTCCCCAGATTCTTTGAAAAAAATATGGTAACCTTAGGTTACTTGCATATGCAAATGAGACATCAACAGAACACACACACACACCGCAGAGGGGACTGCCATAACATTTTACATTACCTCAAGAACTAGCGTGTTTTATATTGTCTCAAGCACAATGTTCACACATTCAGCTGTGGCTCATCAAGTCTTTAGTGATCAAATGGTGGGGTGCACAAATATTTATTTATTTGGAAGTATTTATAAACTGCTTAAGATTTTTAAAAATCTTCAAGAAGTGTACACTATAAAAAAGAAAGAATATTGTTAAAACAGTACTTTTTTTTAAACAAAAATTTATTGGTTTTCCAGAACAAACATAAACAAATATACCACATCATAAAAAAGAAAAACAAATACAAAGACTAAAGCAAAACAAAAATAAAAGAAAGAAAATACATACCTACATACATACCTAACACCTACACCGGAACACACCAATACTTCTTTAATTTAGTTATAATCTTGTTTCAATCTAATTAGGGGGACTTCCCCCGTTCTCTCCTCTGCTTTCAATTCTAATCTACTTTAGTAACTTTCTATCTGTCTTAAATTCCGTCACTTAAATTCTTAATTTCCATAAAATCTTATTTCATTTAACATCAAAATAACAAAATTATTTTACTTCTTCATACAAAACTTTTTAATATTGTTAAAACAGTACAACCTGAAACCAATTAAAAGTATAAAAGCATTTAAAAGGCAAATAAAACAAGAATTCATGGATAAGTGAACTAGCCAAGTAAATCTAAAATGAAAAAGTATGCAAAACAGGCTTAATAATAAAATTTCTGGAGAGCTTCAACCAGACTGCAAGAGTATTACTAGGAAAATGTTGTTATTAATTTTTGAATTTATATACCGCCCTATACCCGGAGGTCTCAGGGCGGTTCACAGAAAAGAAATAATAACTGACTTGCAGCTAGACCTATATCTTCCATGTTTACCTAATAAATAAGTAGAACTCCTTTTCTTCTTTTATAATAAATAAAAATGTAATAAATTATTGCTGATTGTGAGCTGCCTTGAGAAACCCATGGTCTTGAGAAAAACTGCATAAAAGTCACTTAAATAAATATAAAAAACATTTTTCTCATGGTGTGTATTTGCTTCTGTAGAGGATTCTTGTAAAGCTGTGCGGGTAAAGATCATTTCATGTGATCCATTCTATTGCTAGAGCTCACTTCTACTTGTTTAATTTTTTTTAACAGTGAAAACAGGTGACCTCTGCATATTTGCCCAGCATACCAGTCACCACTACACCAAGCCTATCCCACTTATTTTAAGTAGAGCTCTATTTTGTTATTATATAAGAGTAGTTTGTATTGGTTTTAACTTGCACGGTTTTTTAAAAAAGTTGCTTTATACTTAAAAAAAAAGGAAATAGACAAATACTTTTTTTTAAACTAAACATTCCCCACCCTATAAGAGAGTGCTATTTTAGGACAACAGAACAGATCTGGTTGTTAGGGGCTTTGGAGACAGGTTTTGTCTGGAAAGATACTTGATCATGTATGTTTCTGAAAAGGATCAAATAATTATGTATGCTTGTGTATTCTCTCCCCCCACCCCACCCCCACCACATCTAAGTAATGACCAGCAGTCACTCCCAAACTGGGGCAATGGTACCCTTGGGTGTACTGGAGCTTTCATTAGGAGATACTTGAGAAAAATCCAGTAATGGCTGCTATTATTTCTCCAATCTCATCTCTAAGATGCATATCCAGAATTATGGAAAATACACAAATAGCTCGGACATTAGCTAAAAACCAAGACGGCACCACATTGTGTAGTTCTTGGTATCTATTTGTCACATGTGGATTTCATCTCTGTACTGGTCTTGGACTACCTGGTGATTCCTTCAGTCTGCTGCAGGGACTTCTGCAGGGATTAGTGTATAGGCCGTCTGTGGCTGTCATGTGTCTGGGATGAGATGCACTGATTTAGTGCATCAGAATAACACAATGGTGTAGTTAGAAGATTCTGCCTCAGTACGGTGGCCCACTTGGATGTCCTGTAAGCTTGGGCCTATGAGACTTGGGTTCATATTTCGACTCAGCTTTGACTTCATTTCCCAATATAAAACTTAGGCTGCAATCCTTTAAACATGTATATGGGAGTAAACCCCACTGAACTCTAAGGTGCTACTGGACATTTTTTTTAATTTTTTAAAAAAATATATTTTCACTACATTGCCTTATGTTTGAATTTCTCAAATGATAATCCATACTGAAGTTTTGCAAATGGAACCAATGAGTTAATTGATTGGGTAAAAGGCAGGTGATTAACCAAACTTTTTTATTAAAAAAAAAAGAAGAAGAAGAGAAGGAGTGACAGAAACCAGTAAAACTTGCAGCCCATTTTGCAGGAGTGTTGTAAGAGTAAAGGATTGTAAGAACCCATATTAATATTATTGCTGATGATGATCAATCACTTCTTCCAGGTCTTTAGCCCTACGATTTCATGAATCCTGACTTAAAGGAATATACATAAAACATATTTTAGTGGTTCCTGAAATAATCCTCATCAATTCAATCACATAGGCAAGAGGCCAAGGACTGTTATAGGGCAGCCATTACAGAATATTTATCAGGATGTAGCAATGTGTCACCTCATTTTTAATCCACATGACTTTTTTTTTTTTGCCTCAGTGTTATCCTGAAGAGTTAACACTAGATTTTAGGTGTCAAGTTAACCTTCCAGCTAGAACAGCCCAGGCTGTGTCATCCAATGCCAGAGCCATAAGCCACTTAATTACTGCAGCCTTCTGCACAAGCAAGCACTCTGGAGGTTAATCTCTTGTTTGATGTGGACTGAAACTGTCTTAACAATAGCTATTTGCAACCTGTCTGGCAGCACCTGGATCTCTGGCATGTAGTAAATTGTATAGGTTAGCCACATAGTGACACTGTTAAAGTTGTTTAAGTAGATAAGCTTTATATACAGAGAACAAGAACCTGGCCTAGTCTGCATGGATTTTGTTTTATGCTACCACAATCTCCAAGCGGTGCAAGATCCCAGGCATCCCAGGGTGTGGGAATATGTTTCATAGGTGCCTTCGCACCTGTGTTTATTTATGTTTATGTTTATTTTATGATATCCTTCCGCCCTTGGAAGGAAGGGTATAAAGGATCCAACAGGCAGCTCACTGCATGGATCCTTCCGCGGGTAAAAAAGGCGCTCTAGTTTTAAATAAGGTAACGGTCATTAGTCTGCTTCCCGCCTAAACTTAGCACAGTAACAGGATTGTAATTGGTTGATATGCTTGTTATGACGTTGGTTGACCCTTTAATAAATAGTCGCCGCTCCCTGTTGTGGAGTGGAGAAAGCGCGAGGCAAGCCAAGTATTCATTGAGTATTCATCATTGCGTGGCAAGCACAGAGAGAAAGAGAAACTGAAACCAACCACGCAGGGTAGCGGAAGGCTTCTTCACCAGACTGCAATCTCCGTTGTATTTATTTCATTTTCGTTTTAAAACCTTTTATTTGGCCGTCTAGTTTTTGGCCATCGTTTAGTTTGGTTCTTTTTCTTCTCCGGAACTTTTGGAACTCACAGGCGCTCGCAGAAAACTTCCGAGACAACAACATTCAGCGAACTCACAAGCTAAACCTTCAGATCGTAGCCAGCGGACCCTTTTCACGGCGCGGTGGGAGCGGGACTCCAGCATTACCGGCCATCCCATCTGCAGGCTACCCCCACACCAGGGTTTGGTTTCCTTTGGAATGAGGTACATTGGAGACCATGGTGTCGTTAGGATATACAGTATATGTGTTTGTTTACACATGTGATGGAAGGGTTCACAGCATTAACACCCCAAGTGGATTTCAACCAAAATCAGGCATAGCTCTGTCTCTCAGCTGCCCAGCCTCCAGTTTACCAGCTTCTACATTCTAGTTCACATAAGTATTGTAACTCAATTCCCAACTCTGGTCTACCAATGAGTCGAGGGAAGGGGGCCACCCATTAGCACAGCGCCACTTCCTTTGTTACCTTAAGGGCCCATCCTTAGAGGGCCATTACCCCTTACCTTGAAGCTAGCCTGGCTATTCCAGGAATAGAATCCATGCTAGATCCAGGAATTAGAAGGGAGTTCAGGCATACAACCTACCTGCGCCCCCAAACTAATAGTGCTATTATTTAGCAGCCAAGCTCTCCCCATTTGAGTGTGTAAGTAACAGAGCTCCACAAAGTTCTCTTGAACTTACGGTAGTTGGTTTTTTCTTTCAAATTACATGTTTAGAATTAGAGTGACAATAGATTACGATATAAGAGGAACAGGGCACTCATGGTCCTTCCAAATGTTGTTCAAGTTGGGCTACAACTCTCATCATTCCTGATAATGGGCCATGCTGGCTGGGCAGATGGGAATTGAAATCCAACAATTCTCTTCTCTGTGGTTATGGAACAGACCCTCTGGAGTACTCTCTCCCTCCTGCCGTTCAGGCATCAACTTTTGGCAGGTTTTAAACACCCACTGAAAACTCATCTGTTCAGGCAGGCTTCCCTTGATCATTACCATTTTGTTTAGATCATGCTGCTCAGTATTTTGTTTTAATAATTTGTTTTAATATGCTACTGGGTTTTGATATTATATGTTCATTTGGTTTTTATCACTGACTTTATAACTGTAATGCTCTGCATACCGCTTAGAAATTTTTATATTATGTTGCATATAAGTAAATAAAATGTGAAGAGCCACAGGTTCCCCATAGCTGCTGTAATTGAATAATTTGATATATTTAAATCCAGTATTGATTAAATACAGAGACACAGATGAAATCGGCATGATTTTCTGAAAGAACGGCAGCATCTTAATTTTCAAATAACTGAACCTTGTTTCAGAAGATTCACACACACACTTCAAATCACTTGCAATACATTGATTCGCTCAGGCACAGAAACATATTCTATCTTCATGTTTCAGTGACTAATATTTGTAATCTTTTTCTAATTTAAAAAGAAACCCCTGCATATTTGATATTGCTGTACAGGAGGATCCAGAATATTTACATTTCAGTTTTCTTCATAGCTTCAGTTATTGGAATTAATGCTTGAACCTTCCCTGCTATAAGTCTTGGGTGCTAGTCACCCTAATTTCAGTGAGTCTACTCTGAGTAAAACTTAGTTGAAGACTGCCACTTACATTTTACTTTCCAACTCCATAGTGTGTCAGCCTTTCCCAACCTGGTGCCCTTCAGATGTTTTTGACTGCAAGCCACACCATCGCTGACCATTATTAGCTTTACAGTCTGGGGCTGATAGGAGATGTAGAGCCCAATGATATTTGGAAGCTTTTGGGTTGGGGGAGGCTGGTGTATTCCAAAAAAGGATGCCAAAAACTCCAGAGTGATAAGTTCTAGTGTTTTATTAAATAAGGTAGAGACTTACAGCAAATCAGCCTGCCAGTTCTCCTAGGTTTTGTAGATGCAGGACGGACTCAGCAGCAAGGAGATGGCTTTTCCATGCCGAAGCAAATGTCCATACATTCTTTATATACAAAGCAACATACCATACCTCACTTTGTATCGGACCTCCCATCACTTCACCTGCCCAGATGAGGTCGCAGGTGGCAAATACCCAAGCCTTACAAATAGTTCCACTTCCTGGACTCAGAGCCCAGCACCCCAAGACCACAGATAAGGACAACATCAAAGCAAACCAATTAGCTTATATCTAAGCAAGTGACTATAAACATATATGAGCTCATTGCCACAACAACTACCAATTAATTGTGGAGTTATCTTGACTACCAAATAGTGTAAGCAAAGCTTCTGGAACAGTTCATCTTTGGTTCAACACACTTAGATACATGTGTGTGTCATAGGCTATGCTTTCTCTAGAAACAGGGTGTAAATCTTATTCAGCATCTCCACCCTACAGTGCTGCCTTTAACAAAAGATAAAAAGTAAACAGCAGCACAATCCTGTCCCTGAAGTATGTCCGCTCACTTGACAATAAGATGGTTGCTAAATCCTCTTTGCACAAGTGGAACGCAAACATATGCAGGATTCAAAAGCCAGTGCAACATACCGCTGATAGAGCAACTTCTATACCAGTGTGACACCACTGACCCAAGTAAAGAAAATGAAAGGGTTTGGAGCATGATGGGGTTCCTGTGAACTTTGTTCATAATCCTAAACTTGCTGAGAGATCAGGCCTTCCCTGTAATGTCAGCATAACAATGATGCCTGTAAAAGGGTGGTTCAAATTAAAAATGTTTATACCAACAGAGTTCCAGATGATGATGACTTGCCGCCCATCTGACTGGGTTGCCCCTGCCACTCTGGGCGGCTCCCAACAAAATATTAAGAACACAATAAAACATCAAACATTAAATAAATAAAAAATCATATACATGCTGTCTTCAGATGTCTTCTAAAAGTCAAAAAGTTGTTTATTTTCTTGACATCTGATGGGAGGGTGGGCACTAATACCAAGAAGGCCCTCTGCCTGGTTCTCTAATTTCACTTCTTGCAATGAGGGAACCGCCAGAAGGCCCTCGGATCTGGATCTCAGTGTCCAGGCTGAACGTTGAGGGTGGATATGCTCCTTCAGGGTCTAGGCTGCTTAGGGTTTTAAATCGTCAGCACTAACACTTGACAACTATCACTTCCTTCCCAGCCCAAACTGGGAATATAGGACTGAGCATACCATCTACTCTCTGAACAGCTGTCTTCCAGCCAGGAAACACAGATCTCATATATCAAGGTACATGGCATAGGGCCACATGTCTCTGTCCTGATGTTTTGAGAAATTAAGACAAGCACACATGGGAACTCTGGTCAAAGGGCACTTTGCACAAACAAGTAACCAAGGACAACAAGAGAAGCACAAGTAGGGCATATTACTAACATTCGTATTCTCATGCCTCAAGATTCTAGATGCCAACACCAGGTAGGAACCCCAGTTCCAGATGCTGGAAGAACAAAGTAAGCCAGGAAAGGTAAGCTGGGACACCAACAGTATGGTCCATTCATCAATACAATTTATTTTATTCCAAATTCTATATTGTTTTTAGTCTGTGTTGTACACTACATTGGTAGGTGTGTGTGTGTGTGTGTTTGTGTGTGTTGTTAAAAAAAAAGTTAAGCAGTATAGAAATTTATATAAAAATAATTAAATTAAATTAACAAGGCCGCAGTGAGACTCACCATTTGAGAGTGTCTCAAAGCAGGATCCCTGCATACCTTCCATTTCCCCAGTCCCAAGAAGAGAGGTGGCTGTGTAAAATGCAAACATGCTGACTCTTCTTGTAAATACCTTCCTTCACGCAACCAATGGAAAATTCCCTTCATTCTCATAAATAAGAGACAGGTTACGTTTGCAGTAAGCGTGGGGGGGGTCCACCACATGTGGATTAAGGGGGGTGCGGGTGAGCAGGAGAGAACCCTTTGTTGGCGAATGCTGGGCATTCTGCTCTGCCTGTTGTTACTGCCGGCCATACACATGTGATGTGTTCTTCCTTGCAAGGTGCTCTCAGGGGAAACAAACAAACAAACAAAAAGCTACTAATAACTTTGCCCTAAATACTGCTAATGTATGTCTTGGCTAGCAGTCTGACCTTACATGTGTTTACTAGTCACAAGTAAGTTCTACTTAAGTCAATGGCACTTACTATTACACAGGCATGCATAGGTTTGTAGCCTAAATTGCATGACAAAATAATGGGGAGCAAACCTATAGTATGGTTTTATACTGTATTCTGTTGTAAACCACTCGATATTTTTTAAATAAACAGTGGTATGCAAATGTTTTTTTAAAAAATAAATAAGTTTCAATGGGACTTTGGCCTAGTAGTCACTGGGGTGGTAAACTTGTGCATTAACTGTACCACTTGAAAATGCAGGTGAGGAGGGTATGTGGTTTAATGTTACTTTATATTTTAAAAAATTCCTCACACATAGAAAATTAGCATCTTAGGGAGAAGGCTAGCGTTCTTTCCCCTAGCATCTATTATTCTATGTGGATTTTTATTTTTATGGAGAAGCACTTCATAATGTGAGGCCCCTGCTTCAGTCTCAAGTGGTACAGTCCAGAGTTTGCATCATCCAGCACAACTAAATTTAATTGGATCAGGGCAATCATGCCTAGCATTCATATAACACATTTCAAGTGTCCAAAGCCTCCACATGTATATTATATTTGTAATCCTTGCAACCAACGTGTAAGCGTAGGTCATTCTTATTATCCCCACACAAGAAATAGAGTGAAGACTTGAGTTCTTAAAGCCACTTCCTGTGCAATCCTATGAATCATGGTCAACCCAATACTTTTTGCTGGCTGATGCACAACACCCAATTGCAGTACCTCTCCCAAGTCAAGATCCATAGTACCCAGTCTGACCAAATTATTTCAGCATCTGAGTCAGAAAATTCCACAATTACCTCCCCACAGCCTAGGAGTAGCAGCAGCAATAATAATAATGATAATGATAAAACATTAAATCACAATTTGCTGTCCTTTTATGCCACCCAAATTCATCTGCCTGAGGCAGCCACCTTACTCTGCCTAATGGTGGGGCCACCCTGCAATCCACGATTACTAAGAAGGAAGTTCCATGTGTTCAATGGAGCCTCCTCTATAGGATTAGAGTTGCAGCCTCAGTGAGTTGAAGATGAGGAAAGGTTTGACCTGAGGAATGTCTAGCTCATGGGCCTCTGTGTTACCAGCTCTCAGGTGGGCTTCTTAATGTGACTTAAGAATTGGGAATTAACAAGTTGGGAAGCTTGTGGTCCTCCAAATGTTGCTGGACTCCAACTCTCATCAACCCCAGCCAGCATGGCCAATGGTTGGGGATGATAAGAGTTTTGGTCCAATAACATATAGAGCCACAGGTTCCCCATCTCTGCTTTAAAAGGTATTTTAGGACAGTTAATAAATGCCAGCTTTATACCATCCCACATTAGCTGTACGTTGACTTATACATGTTGTTTTACCACGTTGGCAATAAGCATCTAACAAATTAACTTATATGCAAGTGATTAAATGGTGATTAGTTCCCCCGCCTCTATCTCCTTTTCAGAGGAGGTCACTGAAATACACTTAGGTGCTGTCAGAGCAGTGGTGGTGCTTTTTGGTCATACTCTAAATGCCTTTTCCTCAACTGGCCCTTTTCACATTTCAGCATTAAAACAGAACTTTCTTAATCAGGCAGATTTCATTTATGACAACCACACTGAGCGCTTATGTGGTTATTTTTACATCATATGTCTTTTTCCAATGTTGGCCTGTACTCTCTAATGTTTCAAAATTGTACCTCACTTAACACATCCTTGAAAAGGCAATCACCTAGTACAACTAGTAATTAGTGCTCCGTCAGCTTTAGCACCATTAGTTTCCAAATGCTAACATCAGCAAGCCTATTGTATATCACATATGAAACTGGAATGTGTGTTAGTGTCTACATGTAGGCGTTTGCAACAACTTTGCTTTAGAATACTTTCTGTATAGGTAGGTATTTCATACGCATGCATGCATATTCTGTAACCAATAGCATTTATATGTGCAGTAGCTAGTTTCTTACACTGTAAATCTCTTTTTTTGTATGTCCCAGTGTGTCAAAGAAACAGGAGACAGACAGCTGGATTCAGGGCATAGGGTGGGCAACAATGTGTCGGGAATGTGTCATCTCTTTTCCCAACCCTTGTATTCAGGCAGGCTTTCCAGGAGGGAGAAGTGATGTATTGAGGGTGGGGGGAGATGACTAAGGAAGGGAAGAGCTGAAGACTACTCCCCCCCCCGATATTTCATGGTCTCTCAACTAGTTTATCAATAAAATGCTGATAGGCTATTCCATTTGTTTTCACCTTTACTTTCTACTAATTTCAGCATTTACAATTATTGATATATTTTCTTACTTTGGCCGTCCACCAATAAAGGTGCTGCCACAGGTAAGCCAGTAACCTTGTCCATCGGTTGCCTGCTGAAGACGGTCCTGAGAATGACTCTTTGAAGATGCTGGAGGTGACTCAGTCAGGAAGCCACATAAATTCCTTGGAATTCATGTCACCAGGGTCTTCATCAAAAGAGGAGTCATCCTGGCTCTGGCCTGACCATCCCGTTCTATGCATGCTGATCACTCAGCATGGAGCTAACAGCCAAGTGAGTAGGTATCTGATTGTAGCCTTAAATCTCTGTTCTCAGCCCTAGCTGCAAAAAAGTAGGTTGTTGTTGTTGTTGCTTGAAGGACTCCACTGATTGCCATTCTATGGTTGTTATTTCCATGTTACACCACCACTAGAGATACTATGCTTTAGCTGTTTGTTATTGCTGCACGCCACTCCAATCTCTGAGTGGTGTGAGATCCCAGGGGTTCCAGGCACTTACTCAGTGTTTCCTTTGGAATAGGATACATGGAGACTGTAGTGTCTTTGTGATATACAGTTTATTTACCGGTACATAAATACACAACATGAGGCTATGATGGAGGGGTTCACATCATCAACACCCCTAAAGCATCCTGCTTTTCCCATAACCATAGTCTTTGATTCTAGCAGAAATCAGGCATAGCTCTGATACTCTACCTTCCCAGCCAGCTGCCTTGCTTCCAGCTTCTGGCTCACACCATCCAAATCTCCACTCTGGCCTTCATCTTTCAAACTACCAGTGAGTTGAGGGAGGGGGCCCTACTCATTTACCACCTGGCACAGATCCACTTCCTTTAATTGCCTAGGCTATCACCTCACCAGGAATTTGCACCCTTATATTTTAACTTCCTGGATCCAGGGATTAGAAGAGTCTCAGCATACAGGCTACTTCGCCTGCCCCCCACAAACTCACGACAATATCTTAATTGCTGCTGACTTTGGTTTTTCACTTGTTGTAGTGTGGACCAGTGACACTTCTCAAATATAAGACATGGCTAGATGGTGTCACAATTCAGATGCGGAACAGAACAAACTCATCTAAGGTTTCTCCATTCCTACTTTATGATGTGGAGCCACTTCTCAGAAATCCACTCATTAAATGGCTTATTTTTGACTTATTTTACTATTCATGTCCCACCTTTCCCCCCGGTGCAGGACCCAAGGTGGCTCACGCACCATGCATTAAAAAATAGAGCTTTAAAACAAAACAAAACCACTGATCAGTTATAAATATTAATAAAAAGCAATTAAATAAGTTGTTATATCAAAACTGTGCTGAACCAAAACAACTTAAAACCATTCAAAAGCACCAGAGGAGGAAAAGATATGTGGCACCCAACATGAGAAGACCCTGCTGGCAGCCAGCTAGTGGCTAAAGACCTGCTAGAGAAAGGAAAGCAGCGTATGGGTGATTCTCACATTTCCATTCCTCGCAATAACATTGTATAGATGTTACTGCATTATATACAGACACTAGGCTGTATTGCATCCACACATACTGAAACAAAATGAATAACCCAGAATCTTATGTTGCTTCTGACCTGCAGTACTAACCAGAAATAGAAACACACACACACACAAATTACCAACATTACATATTTGCACTGGAGTTATGCTTATTCAAATGCATAAAACGAATAATTTCTTGCCTCAAACCCCTTTCCTTCCAATGGTATTTCTTTCTTTCTTTGAATTATGGAAATAAATAATGTCCTATTACACACCAGGAGCAAATTGCTGTAACACCCTGAGTAAAGCAAATGTATTCTTTTTGTCTCCACATGTTACAGCAACCATAGTTGCATTGTCAGGCTTTGTGACAGTCAGTGTGTAATCAATATTAATTTCTGCAGATTTCCCCTCACAAACTAGCCAGTCAGCTCTAGGGGGCACTGCGATTGAAGTGCACAAAATACTTGTCAAAGGCTAAGTGAAACCTATTCACACCTGGTCTCTGGCCTACTTAACTGTAATTTTGCTAAAAGTCTTATTAAATTAATGTCATCATCCAATTAGCTGTGCAATAAAAACATTCACAGTGGGCCTTAACTTGACTCCTGAAATCCTTTGTGTCCTAAAATCAATAGGATTACAGAGGAAGGGAATAGAGTGGAGCACCCACATAAATCTTTTCAGGAGCACCTTGGATCATAAACTGTTTGGGCAGGGCCCTGTCTTCAAAATACCTCTAAAAGTCTGACAACAGGGGCTGCACCAGCTCATAAGCAGCAGATAATGAAAGGCAAACCACAAAGAGGCAAAGTCTTGAATGTGACATGGTGTAGCTGTAGAGGATTTATAAAGTGTCTCCTAGATGACATTACCAACTTACTTGCCTTTATAGTTTGCCACTTGTTGTTTATTGCTTTCATATAGTTGTTACACACCGCCAGCACTCTGGACAGCAAATATGTGGTGTTGTGCTATCTGGTTCTGTCGAAGACCTGCAAGGCAGAGGTTCATTTTAAATATTGTATCTTGTTTCAGAATTGACACACAGGAATTGCTGTTCTCAGGAAGTGAATGAAATATAGCTACTCTGCTGATTCCTTGACCTCAGGAAAGAAATCCTATATACTAATAGCAAACTCATTCTCCAAGTGTCGGTCCTTATATAGCCAAAAAGACACCACCTATGTAGAAGAGGGGGATACCTGCAATCTTGGGAAAACCCCGAAGTTTTGAAAAGTACTGAAACACACGGAGGGGAACCCTAGCCCAATGAAGACAGGTAGGTTAGGACTCCTGACTGACTGGTGTGGGGCAGGGGGTGGGATGGAAAACCAAGGGAGGAGGAAGAGTAGAATGGAATATCCTGGAAAAGGATATGACTGGCAGACTGGAAACCTGAACAGAAGGACTTCATACTGCAGTGTTTTGTTGCAGGCCTCAATTGTATATAATAACTGTCAGTTTGATGGGCAGAGCAATCTGACCAGGGAGCAAAAGGACCAAGGTAGAAAGTGTGAGTGTGGTGGTTAAATCCGTATATGTAGTGCTTTCTTTCTGGGGGGGATGCAAGGGTACGCATACCCCTAAACATTTTGTGAATCTTAAGTTTGCCCTCATTGAGGGGCAGTATTTCAATATGAGTAGGAAAATGAGAGTACCCCAAACTTTTTCTTTGCTTTTCTTTTTTAGAAAAAAGCACTGCATATATGAATATGCTTGGGGTGATTAGGAACAAACTGGGATCTGAATTTCCAAATAACAAATTAAACAACCTTGGTATTATGAAAGTATTTTATGTAGCTAATACGGACAATTATAAACTAACAATATATGAAATCAACTGACTCAGTAAAATGAAATGAAATATGACCATATGTGTTTTGACCCTATGGTTTTCCTAAGTGGTCTATTTCCCTCTGCCCCAAATAGATAGATATAATGTCAAAAGCAACTACACCAAATGCACTACTAATAATACTTAATCTGGCCATAAAGTGCAGTGTATGCATATTTTTCATCCAAAACTGGCTTGGAGAATCCACAAGCTGCCCTTCTAGTTGGAACATGTCTAAAATGAGCCCAACTATTGAATAATCAAAAGGTGTTATTCCCATTGTGACTCAGTGGGACCCCGCTCTAGAAGGTGAACCAGTGGATCCTTGACCAGCCCAGCTCTCACCCACCACACCTTGCCCCATTGGGGGGGCCCCTCTGCCAGTGGTAGGATTGCTGGCACGGAACTTTCTCTGGCTGCAGCAGAGACTTCAGCAGTGGCAGAGGCACCCTCCAATGGGCAAAGGCCAGAGACTGTCCACTGAGTCTGAACCCACTCCAGCAGGATGGATTGGGGTTAGGTTTGTGACCTAATACAGGAAAGTAGTCGCTGCTGGCTGGGGTAAATCACAACAGACTTTAGTCTCTTATTAAGAATGATTCTGTATTTCGAAGTGCAGTTTCTGTGGGAAATAATATAGAGGAAAATTAATACTTTTAAAATTATGTTGCCATTGCTAAAGAAGGCAAAGTCTTTTCTAAGCATGTGACAGGGGTTTCATAGCTTGTGCTTTGTCTGTCTGCAGTTCTAGAAATGGAAATGACTAAAACCGATTCATTAATTGGATAACATAAGAACAAAATAATATTCACTTTCAGCTACATTCTGGATTTGGGGCTTTTGTTCTTCAACACTAAATGAATCTACGTTGTTCGTTTTAAAATGGTTTGGAGCATTGTTTTAGCCATGCAGTTGAAAACGGAAGAGTCCTTCCTTCCAGATTTATTTCCTCTCTGTCTTCCAAGGAGCTCAGGATGTCATACATGTTTTGCCCCATTTAATCCTCACAACAACCAAGAGAAACGTTTGCAGGGATTTGCACCTAGGTTTCCCTAGGCCTAGTTTGACCCTCTAACCACAATGCCACACTGGATCCACTAAGTATTCTCTCACCCAGCACACTCAGATCAACATTTAAAGTCTTGCCCCATACCATACCCCCCCCCAATGAATATGAGGCAGGACTTTTTCAGTGGTGGCTCACTTCTAGCCTAGGGAGGGCTGTTTGGCTTACCTAGTTTTTACTGTCTGTTGAAAACAAGTGTTTTTAGAAGTACTTTTCGGGATTGGCTAACCCTACAGTTGGAATGCACTCTCTAGGCTGTGTTTTTGCATGTGGTTTTCAGTTTTTATTGTATTTCCTAATGTGCATGCATACACATACAAATAATTCTTGTTAGCAGCCAAACATTTTTTTTAAAGGAAGGTGGGCTATAGATATTATAATTAATACAATTTGGATTATTAGGTAACAGAAAAAATATATTTGTACATCTTACTCTGGTGTAGTCCAACTAACATACAGTTTTTGATTGCCACAGGGTTAAGCAGATGATGTGCTGGAGCCAAAGCATGTCTACTCATAAGTAAGTGCCACAGAGTTCAAAGTTCAATAAGAATCATTCCCTAGTGCCTGTTTAAGATGACAGCCTTAAGGCACCTGAAACCCTCCCCTGGACTGCAACTACCATACTATTGAGTGCAATGTTATCATGTTGCATTTTAATGTGTCTACCTATGAGATGGGCTAAATACCCTGCTTCCTCAGTTATTTTCATCATGGCAATTCCCAGCAGCTCTGCATGGAAATACCCACTATTCTCTTGGAAAAAATGTTGAGCCTCACATTGTTTTCTTGTTAAAAATAGAAAGTTCTGGCCTGTTTTTGGATGCTGCCCATCAGCCCTTGTTTGAATCATTCTCATTTTGCAGTCTTTTAAGTAACCAATAAATACGAGTGGAAAAGGTCAATGAGAGATATATTTTGTGTTTTGCCTCCTAAAGAGCTGTGCAGCACTGGGTACTTCTTCAGTCAGTTCCTAGTAGATAAAGCGAACAGTGCACCAGTTTTTCTTAACTACTTTTAATTAGTGGTCCAACCAGTGAACAGTCGAACACCAACTTCATGCACTGTGTTTGTTACCTATAGTCATTCTTGGGAGATTAGGGAGCACTTTAATTCCCTCTTTGCTCTGACTTAGATTGTAGGTTCCCTTGCATAATGGATGGATCCCACTCTTGCTCTCTCGCTTTTTAAAGGTGTTACAAGGCAGTAAAGTACCTTGGGCTTGTCACTCCATGGCAGTGTCCACACTATTCATTTAACACACACACCTCCCCTTGCAAAGAACCATGGGAACTATAGTTTGTTAAGGGTGCTGGGAACTGCAGCACTGCAATAGGTAAACTTAACCTACCTCACAAAAGTGTTCTGTGGCCAGAAATGGGAGGAGACAGACTGTGTTCGACACCCTGGGCTCCTTGGAAGAAAAAGGGGGGGGGGGTAATATAGCAGTAAAATGGTATGCCTATCGATGTAACAATAATAGCAAGTTTGTGTAACTCAGTAGACAATACTGTGTCGGGCACCTACATTCTATCCAGGGCTGGGATTGTTTTAAATTCAATTTGTAAATAAGTTTAGTCGGAAACAAATTAATAAGATTTACTCACCAGTGAGTGAGTCAAGGTCTGTGCTTCTCCCGCATCCCCCCCCCCCCGCGCAAAAAAACAAACATCCCTCGGATATTTGAATTGAGGGTAGAGGGAGGCGTATCAGGGTTAATTTTAACACCAGCCTCTTTTCTTCCCCTTGACTTTTCCACGTGGTAAACGTCAGGCAAGGAGAGTTAGGAAGCTGCCGTTCCCTTGCTGTGGTCATCATCATGCACAGGTTCTATATCATGCAAAACTGTATGTAATAATTTAGGCCAGCATGATACAGAGCTTCAGCTCGCGCCGAAAAAGGAAACAGGACACACAGGGCAGGCGTATTACACACACACACACACACACACACACACCACGCGACCAGGTCAAAAGTTGACTGCCTGCCTCTCCAGCTTCCCCCTCGGATCGCTCTCGCTCGGTCCTGGCAGTCCCTGATTTTCCGCCCAAGGTAACAAGTAGCGTGGCTAGGAGCCGGAGGGGGAATTAGGCGGGGAATCGCCGTGTCCGTTCCTGCTGGCGAAAGGTCCGGGCCGGATTTTGCACCTTGTCCCCGGGTCTGCCTCACGGCCTGGAGGAGCTGGAGCGGCTGCTGCTGCTGCTCTGTTTATTGAGCGCTCTTGTCCTGGTATCACTCCGCTGGCATGGAGGAGGAGGAGGAGGTGGAGGAGGACAGCACTTGATCATTGTGATGGTGGCAGGAGGAGAAGCAGCAGCGAGCAGAGCAGATCAGAGCAGTCTGCGTGTGTAGCAGCTCGGCGTACGTTCTGCAAATACTTCAGCGAGCTACTTTTGCAGATCACCCCGGATTGTTCACGTGTTGACTTCCCCCCAGCTGGAGGATTTGCTTTTGCTGTTTTTTCCCCCTTTTAGGTTCCTGTTGAAAAATACAACTGAGCAGCCAAAGTACTTTTGAGAACACGGTGCGGCATAAACACCCAAACTTTTTTTTCCCTTTCCCCCTGTTCCCCGGGAGAGAAAACACAATTAAGAAAGCGGTGCTGCCTGGTGGCGCGGGGTGCGATGTTGGGGTGCCTGTGTGCGCGTTGTCTGCCCGGTGTGTATGTCCGTAGGTGTCTTGTGTGTGTGTGTGTTGTGTGTGTGTAGAAGTGTTGAGCGTGGAGAGAGATTCCTGTCTGTTTTGCACGCATGTGGGTTCGTGTCTCTCTCTTCCTCCGTTTTCATACATGGGGGAGACCAAGGAGGCTTTCGGTCCGGGATTTGTTTTGGAAATGATGGATTATTTCAAAGGTGGACTGATCTGATCTTCCCTCCCTGGAGTTTGCCACCGAACAAGCTACCGATCAGTTTGTTGGGATTCCTCCTGTGTTTGTTGATTGTGTCTGGCGATAACCTCGCAGCACCGCCTCCTGGGTCTCGGCTTTTAACATTTTCTTTAGGCAATTTCTTTTTTTGTGGGGGGCGGGCGGGGGGAAGCTTTTTTTCCTGCCGGAGAGGATCGACAAGGAAGTGAGAGAGGCTTTAAAATATTTTTTTGGGGGGGTATTTTGTTTTAAACCAAACAACCCCAAAACATTTCGCTGGGGATCTGCTGCCTCCCTCCCCCATGGTCCGTTAAAGAGTATCTTCCCCCGGAGGACCCCCGTGTTTGTGCCTGGCGTGTGGCGCCCGCTTCTCAAAGGGGGGAAAAGTTCTTCCAAAATAGTGTGCGCGGAGAAGAGGATGGGGGATTTTGCAACCCCCGCCGCTACCGCGAACGGCGGCAGCCTTTGCCTCAACAATAACCTGAGCAGCAGCCTCGGCGGGGCCGGGATCGGCGTGAACAACGCTCCCCACGGCCCTCCTCCCGGTAACAGCGCTACTCATAGCGGCGGCGGCGGCACTAACGGGAGCAGCGGCGTTCCCAAGCACAGCACCGTGGTGGAGAGGCTGAGGCAGCGCATCGAGGGCTGCAGGAGGCACCACGTCAACTGCGAGAACAGGTACCAGCAAGCCCAGGCCGAGCAGCTGGAGCTGGAGCGAAGGGACACGGTGAGCCTCTATCAGAGGACCCTGGAGCAAAGGGCCAAGAATCGGGGACCGGAGGCGGCGGCGGCAGCAAAGCAGCAGCAGCAGCACCCGAGCAGCAAGCAGCAACAAGATGCCGAGTGTGCCACGGCCGAGCAGAGGAACCACACGCTGATCATGGTAAGGGGGCGGGCGAGAGGGGGCTGGAGGGCGGCTGCGGAGCACTTGTGGGCTGGCGCTTTCTCATTTGGAGTTCTCCCTTCTCGCCGGAGCGGATGTAGGAGGTTGGGGAGGAGGGTGGGGGAAGAGAGAGAAAGAGCGAGAGAAAGCGAGGGATGCTTGGCTGAAGCCAGGGAATGGGCGGAGAGAGGAAACTTTGGTCCTATAACTAATATGGGAATCCAGGAAGCAAAATGGACTATTTGAAGAGGAGTTGTCGAAGCCTCTGCATTGGTGGGGGTGGCTAAGCCGCGCGAACACGCTCTCTCTTTCTCTCTCTCTTGCTTGCCACTTGGATCGATCACTCAGGTAATGATTCTTCACCTGCCGGCGTCACACACACACACACACACACACACCACTCCCCCCAGTCGCTCACAGGTATCATTGCATCGATCACGGCGCAAAACAATGAAACAAATGAATTGTGCATTTGGCTGTTTTACGTGCCATTGGAAGAGCGGCGTAAAAATGCACACAGGAGAACCGACGCGCTTGGAGGGTCCCCCTTGTTGTGTAGGCAGTTGTCGAGCAGCGCTGGGAAGACCAGAGGGAAAGCACGTGCGTGTGCCTGCGCGTGTATATCTCTGGCCAGCGTGGGTGCGTGTCTGCAAGGATGCTCGCTGCCTCTTTAAATCCAGCGGAGGGGGAGCTTTGTGGGCTGGCTTTGCGGATCGGGAGTGACAGCCCTCGGGAGGAAAAGTTGGGCAGGTTCCTCCTCGGCTGGCGGCGGTGCGTGAGTGTGCGCGGCGTGCAGCGGACCAATCAAGTCTCTCCAAACTCGCCCCAGCCACTCAGCGGCCGTCTGGGCTGCATTTCTTTTTTCCCTTTTCGTAATTCTAAAGTTTCCTTGGCCTTTTAAGAGGCTTAGAAGAGAACAGCAAAGGGGCGGGAGCTAACCTGCCGGTGGCGTAAGAACTACTAGTAGGAAGTGGCGTTTCACACTCACCCAGATGGTTAAAAGAAATTAAACAAGAACTCGCCGGGTCACAGATCTTGTCTTAAAACAAAATAGCTAGTACGTGTCCCTATTAAAAGCGCCCCTCCCCTTGAAAATCGTCCGGGAAGGATCGTCCGCCGTGAGCTGCTCTGATCAAATCGATTAGGAAATCCCTTTTCCACACCCATTCTACCTTCCCGACTACCCTCCGACAGCTTTAGTGAAGGGAGCGGAGAAGCAGCCAGGGTTTTTTTTTTTAAACAGATGTGTTGTCAGTCCCTGCTTCCATCGTGCCTGGTTTCCAGTAGGTGTAGCCGAGTAAAGCTAATCGAGTTTATGGAGAGCTGTGAAAGATTCTGCCTTTGGTGGCGCAGTGATTGTGTCGATAGGAGTTGCTTGCCGAAATCCAGGCAGATGGTCTCAGGGGCAGCTGGAGGGCAGGGCGAGGGCATTCCTTTTTATTATTATTTTACTTGGGCTGCTGTCGTTCTTTCGGATTTGTCTGCTTATTTTGTTGCAGCAGCTCTCCTGAACCAGGGTTGCGGCTCTAAGGCTTTTCTACTGCGCCCTAGTCAATCAGTTACTAAAATATGGTGTTCTTTTACTATATACAGTATACAGTATGTATATTAAAATAAAGCTCCTTCTCAATCCCCAGCCTCAAACAGGATTTTACGCATGTGTGTTCAAAAAGTCCCAACTGCACTCAGTGGGACTTACTCCCAGGTAAACCCGTTTCGGATTGAAGCCTAAGGCACTCGGACTGAGTTGTGACTCCCCCCCCCCTTAAGTGATTGCCTACTTTCGAGTAAACATGAACAAGGTCGCGCGGCGAATGTTTGCCCAAGTAAGACGTGGAGCTTAGATTTAGGCAACCGCTCGCAAGGTTCAGTTTTTATAAAGATATGCTGCTCTAGCTGAGCCGGAGAGAAGCGGCTGCAAGGTCCCTATGCCTTCCTGCTGCCCTATGGCCGCCCTAAGCTAGGAGCGAGCCGGAACCCCCCACCCGCCGCCGCCGCCGCCCAGCTTTTCGCCAAGCCACCCCACCAGCTGGCGTCTGCCTGACAAAGCCGCCTTCCCTCCCCCGGCTGGAAGTTGGGTGGGAGGCCTGGAGGGCGCGGACTGACGGCGGGGTCAGCCGCAGTGGCAGCCCAGGAGGAGCTGGGGCGAGTGGTGCGGCGCAGGAGGCGGAGGGAGGGAGAGAAAGGAACGGGCGCGGACTTTGCGGGAGACAGCCGCCGCCGCCGGCTCCTCCCCTGTCGAGAGAGGGACCATTTGTTGATGTGGGACTCTTCCCCCCCCCCCGGCGTCCTTGTGTGTGTGTGTGCGCGCCTCCTCAATTCACCGGTGCCGCCTTGGCCACTCCCACCGGCGCGCGAAAGGCCGGCTCAGCCGCGACCCGCAGGCGGAGTCCGCTACACCTTCTCCCCCGCCTGCCGCGGCGCTTTGTCTGCTCTATCGAGCGCTCAGCCGTGGGGGGCGGGGAAGAGCCCAAAGTGCGCCCTCCTGGAAGCGAATGCTGCTGCGCGGCGTGCCGCCTTCCTCCTCAGGCGTGGAGAAACCACCACTCCCTCCCTCCCTCCGAGGGTGGGGGGGTTGGAGAAGGAAGCTGCTGCGCCGCCTCCCTGCTTTTCCAGGGAAAAGGCAGCCGGAGAGGGAACGCCCCTTGTTGGAGACAGCGGGGCATTTCTCCAGTGCAGCCGGGGGGGGGGGTTGAGATAGGCAGATAAGGCGCTCAGCCTCACCACACAGGCATAAGCGCCCCCCCCCCCCCGCGCGCTGCCGCCGCCTTCCTCCCGCCTGACCTGGAGCGCGAGCCGGTCTGCGGACACACACGCACACACAATCAGGCAGGGAGAAAGCCGAGAGACGAACGAGTCAGAGCAAAGCACAAAGGGAGGCACCTGACTCGCAAACAGGAAGCCGACGAGGCGCTGTTCGGCTGCCCGTCTGCTTGGCCCTTCCCGGCCCTCTAATAGGATTTGGGTTCAGTCCTCAAGCTGTTTCACGCTCTTTGCTCCCTAATGGAGCTTGCGCTTGCGACACAGTGGCGCACTCGGAGGACTTGGGCAGGGAGTTCATGCAAGCAAGCAAACAAAAGCCTTGTTCGCATTCCACCCCCTCCCCTTCTTTTGAGCTGCGGTACTGACTCACTAGTGAAACAATAGTTTCCTTCTCTGTCTCTAGCTTGCAGATGGGATTTGAGAAATGCTTGTAGTTGGAGAATCTCTTTGCCATGGGCAGAAGAGGGTGGGGTTTATTTTTTTTAATGTGCTGGACCGGTCTAGATTTACCCCCTAGAATGGCTGTCCCCCGCCCCCAGTAATAATAATAAAGTAGATGGTGTGATATCTGTTTTGATAAGAAACCACTGATTTTCCTCGATATGACCTGTATTAACACCCCAATAATTCGATCATATTCTTCACTTGAAAGTTAATAAACTTTGCTTTTGGGGTCCAAAATACCTGTTTTTTTAAAAAAAAATGTTTTGGATTTGTTGCAGTTACAGGTAAGTAGCAAAATCCAGGAAATATTAGTTTGTAGCACATCCTTTTTTAATAATAATAATAATAATAATAATAATAATAATAATAATAATTGTCTTATTTAAAGCTGCAGTCCTATACATACAAACTTGGAAGTAGTATCTATTGGACTCATTGGGTCTTGCGTTTGAATATACATGGATAGGATTGCAGTGAGTATCTTTGAAACTCTCTTGGTTAAAATTACTTGTAGTATGAAATCCACAGCTAGGGATATTTGCATTTGGCTTCCAGTATCATTGGAGCATGCCAGGTCAGTGTGTTGCTTTGCTGTTTAAAAAATTAGAATGCAGTGTTATTTACAGCCATTTTAAATAAGGGAGAGAGTTTCATCAACAATATGCTTATAGAGAAAGGGTTTCACCAGCAATATAGTTACGATTTGTAGAAAGATTAAGAGTGATTTGTGGTTTTTCAACAGTGTGTAAGGGAGCTCCCTAAAGAAGAGAAGGAAGTTGCCAGGAAAGGTGTGAAGCTTTTTGCAGTATCTTTGAATCCAGTTTGTTGAGACTTCATAATGAGAACTGTGTCCTCCTTCCAATCAGTGAAACATGAGCTGTGGTGAATACAGACCTCCCCAATTGTTGACTGACAAGTGCTGGAGAAAATGTGAGGTGCTGGTGGTGCTCTGTCTTCAGAGAACACTGCAGCCCCACGTGTCTGATTACTCTCTTTTCCTAACCTTCAATAGAGAGAACAATAAGTTGCCTTTACTGAGCTGTATTTTGTTTGTTTGTTTGTTTCTTCAATCTGTGGAGGCCTAAACTGTTCTTCTACACTTTGTGTTTCTAAAGGTATGCTGTGCTCCATAATGTGTGCTTTACTGAAAAGCTGATCATCTTTTTATAAATAGACGTTTCCCTCAAAGGCATACATCTCAAACTTAATAGTTGATGATCTCTCATAGAAAGTCAGTACAGCCTCATTTCCACACCCAGGGACCTGTATGGAACATGCATGCTCAGTGCATCTTGGCAAGCCTAATCTTCTAAATTAAGGATGGGGATCTGTGCCATTCCAGATGCCAATCCTTGGTCTAACTGGATGTACCTAAGGCTTCCAACAGCCCAAAGGAGTCTAGGCATATGGTGATGGATTTGCTTTTCCTGGGGGCAGCTGCATTTATTGTTATTTAATATTTATTCATTAAATTTGTCAGGGCAACCCAAAGTGACGTGCAACTGTGAGTCATTCCATACTTTTCCTTCAATTTACAAGATCTCCACCAGGAATGGTAATTTGGAGAGGGGGGTGGGAAACTTTCTCAGGCTTCCAGAGGGAAGCTGATTTCTCACCTTTCCAGTTAGTTTGTGCTCACACCCACCTTTAGCAGCATGAAGAAAGAACACATTTTTTAACGTGTGTGTTCCACTGACAGTCAAACAGTTTAATTTTATGCCACTAATTTTGGAATAAGCATCACCAGATGTTTGTCATTTTCTATTGTCATATTTACTGTGCAATGCATCCCTTTGACACATCTTGTTTGTAAGGTAGAGACAGAAGTAATGCATAGGATTGAACTAAAAGTCACTTGACAGCAGAAACTTCATTTCTACTTGGAAGTAAATTCCCATGTGTTCCAAGGGGCTAGCTCTCAAGTTCTTGTGTGTGAGCTTTTGTCTCAATTGAAGCAAGGCCAATGGTCCATCTTATTAAAGACCCTTCCCTCCCAAAAATAACCACAGGTAAAAATGCAAAATAGCATTATAGAGTAGCCTACCTCAGAGAAAGTTATAACCATTTAATCCCAGTTTTGTGAGGTTTGGGTATAAGCACTTAATAGGGAATGTATAGTTGATTTTGCTAAATCTTTGATTTGTTTATTAATAATAACATCACCAAACATTTTCTTCATTTGGCTATAGCAGTGAATAATGAAGTTAGGAAGCACAATAAGAATTGTACAATAAATATATACATTTCTTTATTAAGTATTATACATTTTCCAGCCTAGTCATTGTGAAAGCCAGTTTTAATTTCTCTGTTACATAACTAGAAGTGTTTTAATATTGTGCTAGTTAGGTTTGTTTAAAAGTTATTGATGGAAAACTTGCAATTCCTCCAAAATGTTCCTTTGCTCATCATCAGACTAGCTCCAAGAAACATCTACTCATTCCCATTCTTAGCTAATCTGCTTTCTCACTTTCTACTGTGTTGCGTGTATAATTTTTATCTTGCTGAATGCATCTTAGATATTTGGCAAATGTGCTTCAGTATTAGAAACCATCTTCAAAATTATTTAATGTTGTTAAGCCATGCCTGTTAAAGTTCTGCTCTTCTATACTGGTTTGTAATTTGTCAAATTCTAAAAGACTTTTCCTGTAACCGTATCCTTGACATCTTATACTGACAGCCTCATCACATGCCTGCTTACTCAGAAGTAACTCCCGCTGAGAGTCAAGGGAGATGTGGTTATCCGTGAGTTCCGCCTCACATCTGGTGTATATATGTAGAAACATGGGGTGGGGGCAGATTTAACTGCAAAGGCTTGCATGGGAATCCCTCTTTCTGTCTGTCTTACTTTTCCACAGCTGGGCCCTGATATCACTTTTCAGTACCAGAAATAAGCCCAGCTAGGTGAAAGCAAAGTGTTCTGGGAGGGGGTCTTCAGGAGTTAAGCTGCAAATAGGGGGAAACTTCTGCACTACTCCTCTTTTGTTGCCAAAATTGAACCTCACTGTTTAGTTAATTAGTACAGCAAATACGAATTTGAACTAATGGGTCATGTAGATGGACTCTGTGGCCCTCAGAGTCTGTTCCAACTCTGCAGTTTATGATTCTATACTCTTGCATCTAGTTTGATCCCGAGTTTTGTGGCTCTTACTTTCAGGTCACTGTGCATAGGACTGTTGCCTTTGAACCAGATGCAGAAGTAACCAGTTGGGCTTCTTTCTGGCTAATTGTGCAGAAGATTATAGCCTTTGGTGCCAAGGTATCCTTTGGTGGTGTTTCTGCTTGATAGTGAGAAGCACTGTGCTGAAGCAACACTCTTGGATTCCTGATTTGTTTTATAAGAGAGGCTAGAATTAGCTATGGGGTCTTCATTGGAAGTTCTTACAGCAGCATTTATGCTTCTGAAAGAAGGTGGGGTTTTGCCTGCAGCCAGGAAGAGCACAGCATGGAATATGCAGAGAAAGGGAGGATGGGATGAAGGAAAAACTAGACACAAGGATTAGGCTAAAGTCATTGTAAAAGGCAACTGGGGGCCAACGTAGAGGCAGAGAAGGGCGATGTGTTGAGAGAGATTATTTTAGCAGGAATATTCTGAGTTGACTGAAGAGGTGAGAGAGAACAGGAAGGAAGGCCAGAGTGGCAGTGGTCCAAGGAAAAAATAACTAGGGCATGAACAGTTTAGCAGTAGATTCAGATTTGGCCAATTTTGATGAAAAATCAGTGGTTGCAGTTGGCAGTAAAAACAGAGAGGGAAATGAAGAGCCAGCAGTGGGCCTATTTAGTTTTATGCTTAAAAGGCAAAAGAGAGAGACTTAGCTATATCTAATCAACAGGAGGCATGGGTGTCTGCAGAAATAATTCGGGGGAGGGGCAGAGAGATCCATGACTTTTAACTACAGGTATTTGACTTACCTCTGAACCCGACACACTATTACATGGTGCTGAAGAGCAGCAACAAGAAACAATAGTGATTTACTATAGTGTATGGGATTATATGTTTCTGAACTAAGTTCTAACAAATTGCTCTATTTGTCCATTGAACAATAACAGAGTAAGGCACCAGAAAGACATAGAGCTATAATTTGTCCATTGAACAACAATACTTTAAGACTCTTGAAAAACAAATTAAAAACCCCTAAGGCTGAATTTTTCACCTTTTACACAGAATCTCCCTTGGCTGTGATGAGTGCCAGATAAAAGATCTGAAAGTAGCCAAGCTTTTTGTTGTTGTTGTTGTCAATGCCTGTCCACACGTAACATAAAGGAAAATATACTACAAAGTGGATCACTATTGAAACAAAGATGGGAGACTCTGAGGCTCTTGGCCAAAACAGTCAATAACTACTACAAATTTCTCCTTGGGATGGGTCCTCAGCATTGCTCTCTGGGTGCTCAACAAACAAGCCAGACAATTGCTTTTCATGCATTGTTGAATTTAGCCATGCCTGTGCAAAGTGCTGAAGGATTGTTCAGTTGGGCATGTTGTAACTGGGAGGGAAAGTGCTGTCAGGAGGACCATTTTAATAGCAGGGAACCGTTTAGTGTGGTCCAGCAGTTCAGCAAGGTTCTCGGTAAATCCAGGTAGGAAATGTAGATGGACCGCCAATAGTTCTCTTCTGTGGATTGGTTGGGATGATTGGCATGGTTTTGACTGTGAGTCCTGGAGGACCTATACCCTGCCTTTTAGGCCTTTTCCCAGCTGGTCTGGGAGGGTGGGGCCCTGACTGACTCCAGCTACAACAGCTGAGACTACTGAACAGAATCTTGATCTGGGGTATTGTTTAGGGGGCCTGTTGGAGGGGGGCTGTTAACAGCAACTTTGTATCTATATTTTGGATTTTATGATTTATGTGGCAATTTTTCAGTTTGATTGTGTACTTTTTTATTATTGTTTATCACCACTTTTGCTTTGTGGCGATCTAATTTTTTATATGGTGTAGGCCATCTTGAGCATTGTTTTCACTTTGGAAAGTTGGCATGCAAATAAAACAATTGATTGAGTTTTCTGTTACATGGTTTGTCTAGCTGCTTTAAATTTCAAATCCATTTCACCTTCCAGTTTCTTAAACTTTTCTACTTCTATTGTGTTCATTAGGTTTCCTGTGTTACGTTATTCCTAGCAACTCTTGTATTTATGTTCTTTCATTTTCATTGCATCTAACTTCACAAACTGCAGAACTTGTTTGAATGGTTCTAGCATCAAATAATATTTGCTTATAATCACAAGTCAAAATGATTATTATTTATTAAATTTGTATACCACCCATCAACTGAATATCACTAGGCATTGGTTTGGCTAGAGTTCTTTGAGAGTGTCAACAAACATATAGATGGTCCAGTTCACAAAGGGTACTCAGACTTTCAAAAAGCTTTTGACCAGGTACTTCACCAAAGACTCCTGAGAAAGCTTAGTAGTCATGGGATAAGAGGAGATGTTCTCTTGTCGATCAGAACTGTTAAGTAGCGGGAAGCAGAGAGTGGGAATGAATGGACTGGTTTTTTAATAGAGAGGTGCAGAAAGTGATCCACATTCCGGCCTGTGCTTTTTTACTTCTTCATAAACAATCTAGAGTTAGAGGTGAACATTGAGGTGGCCAAGTTTGCTGAAGATACTAAATAGTTCAGCATCATTAAAACAAAAAGGGATTGTGAAGAGCGGCAAATGATATCTCCAAACTGAGTGAATGGGCAGTAAAATTGCAAATGCAGTTCAGAAATCATGGCCTTTTATGGGTGCTTTAAACGGTAAAAGTGTTACTCAGAATTTTGGAAGTGGATGGTACAGCTATTGTAGGGTTGGATTGGGTTAGGTTTCCCTAGGGAATGAGAACTGGAAATGAATATAGTTCAGTTCCACAGAAATATACACTTATATATATTTTATTCAGTAATCACACAATATTAGGTGGCTTGATCAAAGCATATAGATGTCAATGGGGAAATAATCTTTTTGAGTTACATTGACTTATTTCAGATGTACTGGCAAACTTTGTTCTCCTGAGGGCCTTGGTGAGCCTCAGTGTGCTGTGTTTTACATGTGCCAGGAGAGCCAGTGTGGTGTAGTGGCTAAGAGCAGTAGACTCATAATCTGGTGAACCGGGTTCGCGTCTCCCCTCCTCCACATGCAGCTGCTGGGTGACCTTGGGCTAGTCACACCTCTTTGAAGTCTCTCAGCCACACTCACCTCACAGAGTGTTTGTTGTGGGGGAGGAAGGGAAAGGAGAATGTTAGCCGCTTTGAGACTCCTTCGGGTAGTGATAAAGCGGGATATCAAATCCAAATTATTATAAGAGATTGGAAGCCTGCCCTTCTAATTTGTGGTACATCATAGTTTGCCCTTTCCATCAAATCTGGCAAACAGTGGCTTCTCGTATACTAGAAGCTAACACTTCTAATTCCTTCTCCTTGTGTGCCAGTGTGCAAGTTTGAGGGTTGCACTTGCCTGCTCTTATAACAATATAACAACTCTGGAATGTTGTTATATATGAATCACGCCATGGTGTTCCTTGTATCTCAGAGTGGGGTGCTCAAGGAACATAAGTGATTACAATATGTATAAAAGGGATTTTATCTCTAGGGTCTCAACACTGACTTGTGGATGATGACAATTTCAGCTGAATTTTGTGACGAGAGAGAGATGCTTGTCTCCCCCAATCTTTCAGACATATGCCAGCAAATATTGTGGCAAATTAGTATATAGAATAATGATTCTCAACATGCATTGATGTTTTCAGATGTTTAGGGAGTGGGGTTTTTTCTAGGACTGTCAACATAAACATGTCAGGCTAACACTGTACTTTATTAATTATTACGTTTCTATCCCACCTTTCCTCCAAGAAACTCACGATGACATACATGTTTCTCGCTCCACTGCATTTAATTTTCATAGTACAGTGAGGGAGGTTAGGCAAAGAGATGGTTGATTGCCTTTGTGGCTGGCCCTCCAAGGGCAGGGTGAGGTGAGGTGACCACTTCAGGCATCATGATCCACAGGGGCTGCAGATCCCAATGTAGATATTTATTCCATTCTTGTTCCTGATGTAGATCACCCTTTCTTTCCTTGTGGTGAGGAGGGGGTGCCATTTTGTGTTTCACCTCAAGTGCCGAAATGTCTTGTGCTGTCCTGATTTAATGACTATGTCACAGTGGCTGATTATGAAAACCAGCTGGTAGTGAAATGTAGATTCAATTAAAGGTGTGCAGTAGAAGGTTCCTTAAACATGACTATGAAATAATAAAACAAATGTCTCTGCCTTGACCTTCCAAGGATAAGCTCACACAATACTTTCTGACTACTGTTTTGCATCTAGGCCACATTAGGCAATTTCTGCAACTTGAAATAGAAAGTACTGTATGACCACCATTCCCCCCCCCCCAGAGTAAATAACAATGACAATGTTATTTGAGATGTGTTTCATATACTTTGTGTTATTGTCTTTAGCATATTCTGGTATCTTAGTTACTCGTTCATGGGCATATATTGTCTAATATGCTATTATTCATCTGCACTAAGGATTATTTCTCTCTCTTTCATTGGAGATCTCACTCTGATCTCTCCTGCAGGCCCATACGCACACACATGCGCTCACTTACTGAGAACAGCAGAACAGATGCAGGACTAGAGGAGTGCTTATTTATTAAAGTTCCCTAGCCTTCTTCCACCTTACTTATACAACCTGCCTGACAGGTACTCATGATTCACTTGGTGTGTTCATCATTACAAAAAAACATTCCTCCTCCTTGTTATTTATTATATAAAAATACAGTCTCAGCCTGATGATAATTGCTAACGAACAAATGTACTTTTTCTGTTTTGGATAAGAAAATTTGGTAACTGCTTGTTCAGATAAATGCCCCCACAGAATGAGAGTTATGAGGGTGCTTTGTGAACATGACAACAAAACAGCAAAAGTTTGGTACAACCCTTAGTGCTATCAATACAAAAGTAGAGAGGGAGAGGAATACCATGAAGAAGTAGAAGAGTTTGGATTTGATATCCTGCTTTATCACTACCCGGAGGAGTCTCAAAGCAGCTCACATTCTCCTTTCCCTTCCTCCCCCACAACAAACACTCCGTGAGGTGAGTGGGGCTGAGAGACTTCAAAGAAGTGTGACTAGCCCAAGGTCACCCAGCAGCTGCATGTGGAGGAGCGGAGACGCGAACCCCGGGTTCCCCAGATTACGAGTCTACCGCTCTTAACCACTACACCACACTGGCTCTCATGAAATCAAGGAATAACTGGCAAGCCCGACTTTTTGAGAAACAACAACTTGGAAGCACTCTCAGATATGATCCAAACGTATCTCTTCAAAGCACTTTGAAGGTGTTAAGATATTGTCAGTTCAATTTGAAATCTATACACTAGTTTGTACCTCAGTAGAATCAGGTTGTTTTTCACTCAAACAAAACTAGTTTCTACTACTGTATTGCTGGAGATCTAAATGGAAGGCTGAACTGGCAAAGGCAGCAGGACAGATTCTCCCCCTCACCATAATATTTAACAGAAGTTTTCATTAGCATTATTCATTCAACTGCTGTGTGATTTGCTGCTTTCTGTTGCATAACCTTGGAACATTATGTTACGTTCGGTCAGAGGCCTGCAAAACCTAATGAGCAAGCCTCGATTCCCGGATTAGTTGTTTGGCCACATGCCACATACCCTGATATTGCCACAGAGAAGGAAACTGGAGGCATTCAGAGCGAAGACCTTGAAGCTAAGGATCATGCTTGGTTAACAGTAGCTCAGCACCCACTTAGATGACTAAAGCCACTTCTGAAGTGGTGGTTAGTATCTGAGGAGCGGGGGGAGAGTGCCTTACCTTTTCCCTGCACATGGCTGCTCTTCTCCAGTGTCCAGTATAGAGGAGTTGTTGGGTTTTTTTAAAATAAAAAACCCCACATTTCCCCACTTTTAATAATCCATTGGGAGAAGAAGCACTTGGGAAGACAATGTGGAGTGGTTCGGGAGAGGGCATTCTCTGTGACAGTCCCTAGGGTGTGTAGTTCCCTCCTCACAGAGGTGTGTATGATGATTTCCTTGCACAGCTTTCATTGCTTGCTGAAGACTCGCCTCTTTACCCTGGCCTTTGACAACCAATACCCTTTTAAGACCCTTGCTCATGTAAATTGCCTTAACTGACTTTAATACTGTATTCTTATATTGTTGTAACCTGTCCTGGGACCTTATGATGAAGGGCAGGTACAGTAAGGAAAGGAAGAGAGAACGGCAGGAGTGGGAAATTGGAGAGGGGTGGTGGTGAAACAGATGGATCAAAGCAGGAGGAAATAAAAGTCATCTGCAAGTGATCAGTTGAAACCTGGCAAGTGTGTTCTGTCCCTTTCCCAGCAACCTCCTTGGGATAGGACAAGGGGAAGAGAGGGAGAATGGGGTGCACTCCACCCACTTTTGACTCTGGAACCACCAGACTTACTGTAGCCCTCTGCCCCAGCAGATGACACCTGAGACAGGAAAGAGGTTCCACACCACTGAGATGAAGGGTTGGGGTGGGGATTCTCAGATTAAAAACAGGCATTAAACAGTAAACAGTCTATCATATTACTTCTTAAACATCGGCACAGAAGTTAGCTAATTTGTTCCCAGTGTCGATTCCACCATGCTTCTTGTGCACGAAAGAAGTTAAACTAAACTTTGAATATGAATATTTATTGTGGGGTTTCACCCAGACTGTTTCCTTTCAGCAATTAAGTTTGGTAAGGTCCTTTGCCTGAGAGGTGAAATGTATTATATTTTTAGAAATAAATATGTGATGTCTACAAAACAACGACGCATCACCATTTCCAAGAAACTTGCATAAGATTTCCTTACTATTTAAGGAATCTAGACCATTGTTTTGCTTTCAAGGAACTGAAGCTGCCTTGGTTCTAAAATAACTTACCATCATCCCCCCCCGGGGGGGGATATATCTGAGGAAGACTGTGGAAACAATATGTGGAATTACAAATCTGCATGGATTTGGCAGGAAATCAATGAAAGCTGGAAATAGATCCTTGCACATTTGGGTTTGTGGATTTTCCCTGCATCACCTATGTAAATTTTGGAACTTTTTCCCCCCACGGTGTAAGATGTCTGCTAAATCTTGCTGATTACAGTTTTGGCAAGTGTTAACTTTAGTGGAATAATGTAGTGAGTGTGCAATATTGCCAGCAAGTTTTTTATGTCAGGCAAATTACCCTTGTTTGTTTTTTCCCCAAGAGAAAGTTAAACACCTGCTTGCTGAAAGTTAACAAATAGGGGCAGTCATTCATTATTGCCTGGGGTAAGGGGCAGTATGTGGGTTTTTTTACTAAGGGGACCCTTTTCATATAACTCTGCGGCTTAGAAAGTATGAAACAAGTGCATACATTTTTAGACTGTGAGTAGACTTAAGTTATTCATGAATGAAACAGTCTGATTCAGGTCATGAGAGGCCAGCTGTATGCATTCCAGATGTAGCTGGCTTCAGAGGGACCATTTTTGTGCATGAAATGAATGTGCATGTTTAAATCTTCACACAACTAAGCTGCTATTACAGCCACTCCAACTTAAGTATGACACTGGAGAATGTTGTGAATGGAAGATATAAACTGTGGTGACAAGATAAAAATATTCTGCAGTACTAACACTACATGGTAATTTCAAGAATCTTCCTTCTTGCATGTCTGAAGAACTGAACAAATACAAATGCAATATGTTGTTAGAGCTGTGGAGGTAGGTATTTGTGATGGGGTTGCAACATCATGTCAGCCTGGAGAAGTGATAACCTTGAGTGAGGCCCTGTTCCATGACCACTCAACAATTTTCTCTATTACAAATCCATTTCTGCCCAAGAACAGTGACTATGAAAGAGTCTGCTCCTTTTCATTAATGCCTTGGCACATCACACCTTCCTTGAAGGCTGAGAAGCAGTTTGACTTGCTTCAGATCCCTTTTCTTTCTTTTTTTAAACAGTACCAAGGTCTCTCTTGTACCACTAATGGTGCTCTCATTCCTTTCTGGGCAGCCGGGCTCTGTGTGTCTAGAATCTGCAAGGAAGAATTACATTTGGGGGGGAAATGTCCTTTTCCTGATTTTGAAGGAGTGCAATGCACTCTCTCGTGACGGGTAATATGGTGCCGGTGGGAATGATGAAGTAATGCCCCCTGCTTTACCATAAAGAATCGCCTGCTTATTAGAATCAAGAAGAGGCCCATAACTTTAAACAAATTATTCGAACTGACTAGAAATAATTAAATACAAGCTTGAGAAGGTTGTGTGGTCTTTTGGGTTTGAAGGAAGCAGGTGGAGATTGGTAAAATATTTGGTTTGTTTGTCCATTAGTATGAGAGTTCACCTTGCACGGAAGAACTTTTTTAAAAAAATGAGTTATTTATATAACAGCTTGTAATTTAATAAGCTCATTATTCATTAGCAGCTCTGTGATGTAGGCATTTCTGCATAGCTAATCAAGAATTGAGGTTGCAATGTGAAAAAATCTGAATACAATTTGCAGTTCTTTTAAAGCAATAATTAAATATTAGAGCTGCTACATTTTGTTTCTTAGTTGGTGCTTTAAAAAATCCCTTTGTTGTAGGAATTTTGATCAGAATTTTTTTTAATGGTATTTTGGAATGTAGCTAGCTCACTGTATGATAATTCGGATATACTTCATTGTACTAAATTCCATTTTCACTTCAAACGAAGGGCCAAAAAGTCAGTGGAAATGTTGAAGGACTCTAGAGTAAGGATATCTCACCCTACAGTTACAGCCGATAAATGGTTCAGTTAATCTTTTTGCCTCTTTTTCTGAACTACTTAGAAACAAATTGATTCTTGGCTGATAGGAGGGCACAAGTAGCGCTTCAGGAAGAACATAGTGCTTCTCTTTTTGTAGAGTGTACTGGCAGTGAATGGGTTTTCTTGCTTGTTCTGCAGGGAGGCTGCATTTTGATTTAAAGTTATGAGTCACAGTATCTGAGGCTTGGATGCAAACACACTATCTGTAAACAGCAGCCAAAGGGCACACACTTCTGCTTTTTGCAATTGGCAAAGTCTCCTCCTTACTGCTTTAAAAAGGAAGAGAGGGGGGGGAATATCACCATGCCTCTTTTTATGTGTCTTCTCATAAGAAAAGGTTTTGGTGGATCCTTAATGGTTAAGTTCCCTGAAATGAAATACTATGTTGCTGTCTTAAAAATAACTGTTTCTAAGCCACCAAGTCCCATATGAGCAGGCTAAATGGGTTTTCTGTCTGTTCTGTACATTTTGCAGCTTCAGTAGTGCAGTTAGGACAGTTTGATCACATCACCATGTATTTTGTCTCAAAAGAGCTTAAAAACAACAACCCAACAACACCATTTACTGTAGGTCAGTGATCACTTACATTGTACTCCTTTTTGTGGATTGAAACTGGATTCAAAACAACAACCACCTTTCATTCCAAAGCAAGGCATCATGCATTAGTAAAAGATTATGTTTGTTTTTAAGAAGTGCTTTTGGATTCTTCTGCTGTTGCTTTCTGTTTCCCCCATGAAATTTCACCTAATTGGCACAGCAGTAACAAACTGCTTACTGCTTTCCTGCATTGTTCTTTACAGTTATCTCACCGCAGAACACATCACAGCTGTTTCCTAGATTGCTCACAACTCTAGTTGTTGGTTTTTGTGCTTTCTTTACATATTCTTAAAAGATGTGTGGACAAGTTAACTCTGGAGATGGTTGTGCAGTGGCTTCTTCCAGAAGTGCTATTTTTACAGTGCCAGCTATAACTAATGACCCTTGTTTTCCTTATTTACTCTTTCCTCTACCATGTGACTAAGCTCTGTGTTCTGACATCAGAAGTTAGTGTTACTGCTGCCAGAATTCCTTCTCCAGTTGTTCCTTTCCAGCTGACCTTTAGACAGTAAACGAGAGTGCAGAATCATGAACAGTCTTACATATGTGCCCTTCCCTAACCAAACGCAAAGCCTATCTGATCTGTTTGGCTGTTTGCTCTAATACAATTCTTGCAGAGAAATATTATGAGCTAGCAATTTGAAATGTAGGCATGTGGAATGAGCAAAGAATGGAAGGATGCAATGCAGTGTCCCTCCCTACTTCAAAGCTCAAATCAGTGTTAGAAACTCAGATATACAGTATAAGCTAATCGACAAACGGCACCTTAAACATGGCTTACGTTCACCACAGTGGAATGTCTAGGTGCCTTTTTGCAGTGGGGTTTATTATTATTTTTATTCATTTCTTTTCTATATTGTTTTATATTTTAAAGAAAAAATCTCAAACTGGTTTACGGCTCATTAATACATTACATGAAGCAATCCAGAATAAAACAAATTGAAACTTCAAGGAAAATATTTCAGATCCTTCTCCAGGTGACATTTTGCATTCCCCATATTTATTTACTTCCTTAATTTATAGAGCTGCCCCATAGCAGAAGTACTCTAGGAAGCCAATGTGGTGTAGCAGTTAGAATATGGGACTAGGACCTGGGAGATCCAGGTTCGATTCCCCATTCAGTCATGAAGCTCACTAGGTGACCTTGAGCCAGTCTTAACCTGCCCCACAGAGTTTTTGTGGGGATTAACTGAGAAAAAGGTGGGCCAGCCAGATGGAGATGTCAGTCGCCAAACTGGCACCCAGAGGTCTCCACGTGGTCGCAATTGAACCCATGCCAGTAGTAAAATGCACCTGGTACCTGACTAATTTCTAACACTGGCTCAAATATATTGGTATAACTCTCATGTGTTGGACAGGGACTGTTTACAGTGAGGATAATTGTTTAATACGGTACAGTGTTTCTCAAACTTGGGTCTCCGGCCGTTGTTGGACTACAACTCCCATTATCCCTGACCACTGGTCCTGAGTTCAAGTGTTAAGAGAGATGGAGAGAAACTGACACCTGTCCACTCTGACACCTGTCCACTTTCTCCACACCAGGCATAATCTAGACCCCTCTGTCATGTCTCTCCCTCACTCGCCTCATCACATGCAAATGAATTTGAATAGAGCAAGTATATTGTACAGGTATGTTTTGTTAGTGAGTTATTGGTGACAGGCTAGCCCATCTCCTGAAGTGAATACTGGTAACTTAAATTAGAACTGTTTCATTTCCATCCCTGTAATTCAGTGTTATAAACAAGATGAATAATGAAAACTAAGGTGTGTTTCACAGATTGTTTTTTTAATAGGTATTCGCAATGTACACAAGAAAATTATGTTTAATTTGCAGTAGCTTAACGAGGCTAGCATTCTACTTTTAAAAACATTTTGGAAGATCAAATTATTACAAATACTGTATTTCCCAATGGATGGATTTACCTTTGTTCTTTGGCTAACTAGTTTATGAATAGGGCTTTGATTTCTTTCTTTACCTGTTGCTTATCTGCGATACTTGTAATTAAGAGCTGGTCTGCCACACAGGAAAACTCTCTTGTACAGCCCTTGTAAGACTTGATGGATTTGTGCTACATGTTTGAATACCCTCCCTAATAAAAACACACAAACACAAAACCACAAAACCTCTCTGTGCAAAGAAAGTAGCACTTTGGAGAAGACTTCTGTTTGGCCTCCACTGACCTGCATTCCACTTACCAGAAGCTGGGGTATGTTTTTTTTAACATGGCAATATATTCAATCCTTCCCCTACATTCTGAAAACTACACTCCTAGGAAAGCCGTGCCTCGTGGTTTTTCTAAATGTGTGGATTGGACTACATTCCATTGAAATTTATTTATTTAGAGCATTTGCACCCCTATCTTCAGCCATATAAGCTCCCAGAGTAGCTAACATACAGTCACTTTAAACAAGGCAGTCCCTGCCTTCAGGCTTACAATCTAAAACAAAAAAACCACAACACATAAGGGGAAAGGGACAGAGAGGGGAACCAAATTGCTTTTGGGCTACCTCAAAATTAAAACATGTACAGTCATACCTTGAGCTGCGTTCGCTGTGGGATATGAACGCGTCGAACCTGGAAGTACTGGAACAGGTTACTTCCAGGTTCGGCGCTTCACGCATGCACAGAAGTGCTAAATTGCGCTTCACACATGCGCAGAAGTGCCGAATTGCAGCCTGCGTGTGCGCAGACGAGGTGCTGTGGGTTACGGATGCTGCGGGTTGCGAGCGCGCCTCCCACATGGATCGTGTTCGCAACCCGAGCATCCACTGTACATATATTCCTTGATTTTGCATAATTTATCATGCTCTTGCTAGCCATGAGTTGAAACAAGAAGCTACACAGAGCATCAAACCCAATTCTTTGCTCAGCATGTTTTTGGATATCTCAGATTTTAGGAGGAACAAGGTACAGTGGTACTTCAGGTTACAAACACCTCGGGTTAGAAACACTTCGGGTTACAGACTCTGCTAACCCAGAAGCAGTGCCTCGGGTTAAGAACTTTACCTCAGGATGAGAACAGAAATGGTGTGGCGGCAGCAGGAGGCCCCATTAGCTAAAGTGGTAACTCACGTTAAGAACGGACCTCCGGAACGAATTAAGTACGTAACCAGAGGTACCACTCTATTTATTTTGACCAATGGCCTCAGCAGTATGGAGACAAGGCAAGACAATGTTTCAGTGTCACCCTGGACAGCTCTATGTAGGGCTTAGGCTGGTGACCCCAATGACATCCAGTGATGTTTGCCTTCTTACACAATGGAAATAAATTTGTGCATTGAGTCTTCTGGTTTCCCTTCTGTTAAAGCCCCTCCCGCCAATCCATCTTCCTGCATGCCTCCAGAGTCTGCTACAGGGAGTCCCCCAAGACTGAAAAGGATGAGAGGACACAGAAACCTTGCTAGATCTCACCCCAGAAGAGCGGACCTGGGATGTTGTTTCAGCAGCAGCCATCATCAGACTACCTTGAATAGGAGCTGCAGCTCTGTCTCAGTAGCTAGCTCTGTTTTCTATGAGAGGAGCTCTTAATTTAAAGGGGTCCAGTCTACGTTAGCAGTTGTTGACTGACTTCAATGGAGCCAAAGAGACTGTGATTCTATAGGGTTTCTGTGCTGGAGTCTTCAAGGTCAGAGAAGGGTAACACAACCAGAAAAGGCCAGAGAGGCTCTGACACAATGGGCTGCACACAATGGCATCAGAGTCTCTGGTTCAGTTGCCCTGAGGGCAATTCCATCTCCCACGCTGAATCCCCAACCTTTTCCTCTAAAGATCATAGACTCATGACACCAGGTGAGGCAAGAACAGCAAGACATCCATCTCATAGTCATTTAGAATTCATTATAAGCAAAACTTGCCCCTCTGGGATTGAAGAAGCATGCTGATATAACCACGTGGAATGGGGCTTCACAATGGGGAGAACTGAGATGGGGAGAACTGTACCAGCAACTAAAAAACGTATGTTTGTATGGGCCCACATTGAGTTTACTTGCACAGAAGAGTGTTTAGACCTGAGATGTTAAACTATATCTTTTTTTAAATGAACCAGAGGGTTCTAGGCACATCTAGACTCATTAGCTCTGGCTACACTCAGGCGATATGCTTGCAGTGTTTTATGTTGTCTCTCAAACTGTTTGTACTGTGTAAGAAGGGCTCCTGATTACCCAGGGCAGGGTGGTCCAACTTTTCGTTTCAAGTGGGCTGCAATAGTATGTTGACATGGAACCCGTGGACCACACACTACCATGTCATACAGGGGAGTGAGGCCAAAAATGTGATGCTCCCTGCAGGCGTTATGCTGCCTTCCCAAAGCTGAATAAGTGAGTCACTGGGCTTTGGAAAGGAGGTGCTAGGCTGTGGCATAGTCCTAGAGCCCTCATATCTTCCCAAAGCTTGAAAAGTGCTAACTAGGCTGTGGGAAGGAGCCTTGAGGTCTCTACGACCTTGTCAGAGCCCTCATGCCTCCTTTCCAAAGCCCAGCACCTTGCTTACTTGGCTTTGGGAAGGCAGCATGAGGGCTGTGGGGTTGCGGTGGCAGCAGTCGAATCAAATGTTGCTGAGGGCCACCAAAAATGGCCTTAGGGCTGCATGCGGTCCTTGGACTGTGTGTTGGGCCACCCTGATCTAGGGGTCTCTCTTACCCGAGTAAGCCCTGTGGGTTAACTGCTTGATCATGCAAACCTCCAGTAGAATGGTTTCCAGAGCCACAGTTCAGTTCATCTTATGCCACATGGGTACATGATCTGCAAGCCTGGCATATCATTTTGCATGAGCAAGTCCTTGCCATAAATCTTCTTCCATAGTTCATCAGAATGTGATGTCCTTGTCAAATTCTCATTTAGCTCATTTTGTCTGCCTACCCACCACTTTCAGTTAGCTATGTTGTCCCTTATTCCCTTGTGAATGCTTGCAGCATTACTGAGTCAATGGGGCTGAACCCTAATGAAGGCTTTTGTTGTTATATTGCAAATATTTGCAAATCTAATAATTTGGCAGCGTGATGGTTGTCATTATATAATCTTTCCTATATGATAGATTACAATATAATAAACCACCACAGTGCAGAAATAAAGACCTTTGCGTCCTGAGGTTACTTCGCTACCTGTAAAATGTTTTCAGAGAAAATGTTCTCTCATTCCTGCACTCCTTTCACATCGTATGTAAAGGAGACGTTTTATGGATTCGAGTCACGTAGCTCACTGTGGATGAAGGAATTTGGGCATGGGAATTTTGACAGATAAATGATGTTGTGCTGCTTGGCGCAGGAGGAGGGAAGGGGGAAGTAATACTGTCAACAGCAGAGCAATCGCTTCTCGCTTATGCTGATTGAGGCCTCAGGTGGACCTTTGTTTCTGATGCATTAAGGTATTGGGCACGAGTCACACATCACAACATAGCCTAACTTAACAATTAATTGGGATTGAAAGAGAACCTTGTGTGCGGGTGCTTAATGTATCTAAGTGTACATTTGTTTTTGTTTTATTTTCTATAAACATGGATGTTGCTTGAGACTGGGGCAACCCAGACAGATGGGCAGCATATAAATTATTATTATTATTATTATTATTATTATTATTATTATTATGAAGGTTTGCCAGGTAAAATGTCAGTGAACTGTTCCTTCTCCCTGTCCGAACATCTTATCCACATAAATATTTTCTCACAATGCAGTCCAGTTCCCCAACGAGTGAAGTTTCTGAAATTTATTTATAGGGTGAGACAGGGGGATAAGAAGGTTCATATATTGCAGGGATCCCAGGCACAGAAATGAATTTTCATCTTTCCCCAGAGGGTCTACCAGGGGAGCCTGGGCCATCTAGATCAGGGGTGGGAGGTGGGCTCTGCTCACACCACAGTTGTATCCCCGGGCCCAAAACCATGCTTTTCTCCATAAGACTGAATGGTAGCTATTCAGCTACATATGAGAAAGTAAATCAACCAGAACACCACTGGGAGGGAACAGCTATGCCTAGCCTTTTTACTGTGATCTAGATATATTTTATTCCCGTGACAAGTAATAATATAGGTGATCCAATGCTCAGTAGGAGGCTTTAGATTGGTGCATTAAGGCCCCTAGTCTTGCTGATTGGAGGCCATTACCTTTGTCTCAGTGGCAGGGGTGGCCCATCCTGTTTTGCTGCCTGAGGTAAAACGGGAAATTGCCCCCCCTGCCCCCCCAAGCCTTGCTTTCCAAGGTTGCATGGGGAAGCTGCCACACAACCCCATTAGTGGCAGCAGGGGCATATGGGGTATCCAGAGGACACTGCCCCTTGAGGTTCTGCCACCCACGATGGCTGCTTCAGTCCGCCTCATGGGCTGACCAGTGCTGCTCAGTGGAAACATTTAACTGATATGTAAGTAGTGAGGATGAATTGGTGACATTGTGATAGGATGGGAAAATCCTACTCTGTGCCCAAGATTCCGTTAAAGTTCTGTGTCAGCTATAGTGTATTCTATTTTGATGTTTGCTTCCCAGCAGCTCCGTGAGCCAGCTTAGAAACAGCAGACTAGTTCAGTAGTAATGCCAAACCATTGTTTGGTGCTGCGTGAAGGATCTGTCTGCTCACCTCCTCCTTCTCCTTGCACACCATAATTTCACCCTCACCTTCCTTCTTGGTTTGAGGCAAAACATAACTGGAAATTAGAAGCAAATATAAGTTAATTCTGGTTTGCATTCTGGTGAGCATAACCCATAGTGTGTTGGCGTGGATAAAATGACAAACTATGGTTTTCCTCAAACCAAGAAAAGAGGGAATTTCAGAGTATGCAGTGAGGAGCGGAAAGTGTGAGGATGAGGGTCCTTTGTAGCTTATTCATTTATGTGGCATCCAGCCATGATTTGGTGGTAACATTGGAACCAGCCAAGTGGCTGGCCTAAGGCTGCCCAATGAGTTTCATGGCTGAATAGGGAATCTGAATCTGGGTTTTCCACATTCAAGAGCTTTATTTTAACACAGGAGCCACCTTAGAAGTGAATAATTCTTCAGATCACAGGTAGGTAGCCGTGTTGGTCTGTCATAGTCAAAACAAAATAAAAAATAATAAAATTCCTTCCAGTAGCACCTTAGAGACCAACTAAGTTTGTTCTTGGTATGAACTTTCGTGTGCATGCACATGTCACACGAAAGCTCATACCAAGTAAAAACTTAGTTGGTCTCTAAGGTGCTACTGGAAGGAATTTTATTATTTTTTATTTTGTTTTGACTAATTTTTCAAAATGAGATTTCATGGCTCACAGCAGAATTGCAGGTGGTCAGATTCTGGACCCCTTTGCTAATTGTCTGAGTGTTTGGACAGACCAGCCTGTTTACTCACTGTTGCTTTGCCTTCTGGGATTGTGGCTACTCAGTTTGTAACAGCAGGAAGTTCACCAGGAATCCCTTTTCTTTTGAAATCAAAATATTACAAAGGGATGATGTGTGAACAGGAGTAGGTAGGTGAAATGTGATTGATCCTTTGTGGTGGCTAGTACCACTTTCTGTTTCAGCTCAGTTCTTTACCACAGTAAAGGGACAGTTCGCTAATATTCTGCTTCAATTTATAGTTGCCACTTTCCCTTTCCTTCCTCCTCCCCCATCCCTTACCACTCCCACTGAGGATTTCTTTTAGGGTTGTGTGTGTGTAAAGCAGCCATATGAGAGGAATAAAATAATTTTGAAGAGAATTATATGGGGAGAATTTTGACAATGAGTGGAAGATTGTAATTACTCTCTTCCATTAGACTCAGTGGCTTTGGACAGATAAGCTGTATTGAAACGTGTGACCAGGGCATGGGATCATGGATTGTCTTTCTCTGTTGTCATGGCGACAGTGATGCAGGTGGCCTATAACTGCCTGGCTGTCAGATCTTATACATCAAACTGGTGCTAAGTGAAAATATGTTAGAGGCATTGAGGGGAGGGGGGGGTTGCCAGCAGTGTTTGTTGGATCAGGTGGAAGAAAGCTAGCCTCTCTTAAGAAAAAAGTGTGCGTGCGTGCGTGTGTGTGTGCGTGTAAGAGAGAGAGAGAGAGAGAGAGAGAGCAAGAGCGCAAGCTTTAGGTGGCTTAGAAATAGTTCTTAAGAGAGATCTTTCTTCATAAGGGCAGAAATGGCTTTTAAAAAGTGGGTATAAGACGCTACCAAATATATGCATGGTGTATATGTGTAATTAATAGACCCTTTCTAAAAGTTTGGATGATACAATTATATGGAACGCAGAATAGGAAAATACAATCCAGCTGCCAGCACTATCAATTCACCAACCCTCAAAAGTTCACGGCAGTTTTTAAAAAATATAGTTCTGATAAACACTAGATGATTGTTGGTAGACAATCTGGCAGGGGTGGGGAGGGAACCAGGTTGAATATAGATGATTAAAAGAAAATTTCAGAGACTCGTACTAGGTGCATAACCTCAGTTATGATTTTTAAATGTTTCTTGAAAGCAATACTTTTAGTTACTCATTAGCAGTAACCTTATAAAGGCACTTTTTAGCGTACAAAGTGCTGTACAGTAATTATAACATTCCTCCTCATGACAGTCTTGAGGTAAATGGTTGTAATCCCCATTTTAGTTTACTTATCTAAGCGAGAGAGACAATGGCTGAGTAGAAACTACCCATTTCACACACCAGTCCAAGTACAGCATTTTGCCATTACTCATCCTTACCAGTTCAGCCAGCTAGAGGGTAATGTTTTGTTATCAAACATTTGCCTGGAAGGTCCAATCTTCCAGTGGTAGCTCTCATCATGCTCATCATGCTGTGCTAGTTGTGTGAAGCAGCTTACACAGATCAGTGATCATGGACTCAACTTATTATAAAATAATGCAGTACTACTAATTTAAGGCACCCTTATAGCTTACTAGCAGCCTTATACCCTGTTTTGCTTGGGGATTCTAAGAAACCAAAAAAATCAGTGCATTTTTGAAAGGTTCAGTCTGCCATCTTGATTCAAAATGGTGTCTAATCATATTCAAACACAGATGAAATTTCCTTTATCTCAGGAAACATCATGCAAAATTTGGTTACAGTGTTTTTATAGGTGTCCAAATGCACAGAGAACAGGCAACTTTCCAAAATCCATGGAAGACCTCCTCAACCAGTCTATAATTTTGAAATACTGAGGTGGGTGTTTCGGACAGTGAAAGTGTGATCAGTTCCTTCATATTCCACTGTCTCCCTATTGATTGGTACTGGACACATTGTGACTGCTCCTTAGTTTTTGTTTCAGGCTGGTACCCCTTTGGGTTCTCCTTTTAGAACCTTAAAAACATAATTTAGATTCATTCTGTTCTCTTCCTTTGATCTGCCTGTCCTTAGACCAAGGACATGAAACTTCCACTTGAACTGTAATTTTTGTTTTATCGTGCCCTAGTTCTCCTATGTAAATACTGCAATGGACGTGGGAGGCTAGGATAGCCTGCTTACACCCTTCCTTGCACAACTGGCTTTCATGTTTCCGCACATATACCACCCCCTGATTCTCACAATAGCTACTATAGGTTAACTATCAAATTTGGTGGCAAAGAGCCTATGGACCAATCTTTATGTACCCTGTGAGGTAAGGATGACCAGCTTGCCTCTTAAGTTCTTCTAATGAACCCTAAGTTGTGCTTGTGGACCTGTTAACAGTTTTACTTTTCTTGACAAAAGGCTCATAATGAGAATATTGGGTAGCTTTAGTCTTCATAAGTGTTCCATCTCCATCGTGCATTTCCCAGATTTTCACTAAAAGATTTGGTACAGATTTCTGTAATTTTGCTAAAATTGAGGCTTCTTGGTTCACTTGTTTCAACCCTGATGTTTTGTGAACTATTACGATTTATAAAAATAATGATAGATAGAAATATGTAACCATAACTGTAGCTTAGTGTAGGAAACATATTATACTGTTAGACTGACCCTCCCTGGGTATATACCCTTTGGCCACCCCCACCCTGAATACCCTTTTCTGGTGGGTCTAATAAGCTCTGAAGAAGAAAGAAAGCCACCTCTGCTTAACCATCAAAGCTAAAATAAGCATTTCCTTAGCCAAGTTAAACTGTCCAGTTTGGGAAGGTCTGTTCTTGTTCTCATCATGCCTTGCACTGCATTTTTAGGGAGCTCAGGAAATTGTTCCTGTTCTCCCATCAACTGATTGGGAAGAAGTGGTAATTGCAGAATTGCTTCTGGAAGCGTGCCGAAAGAAATGTGCAGAAGCGTATTCTTTAAATTCAGCCCTTCATCTTTCTACAAATGCACATCTTGCTAGTGGTTTACACTTGCTTGCTTTCAAGTTACTCCCTGTCCCCTTAACTTTAGTCAGTGGTGCAAGTAGATAAATTTAGTCTGTACTCACTGGTCTTAAGGCAGACCCCTCTTTAGATGTTGCACATTACTTCATTTATGTCAACATGTGGTAAGCCAGCCCTGCTGTGTTTAGGGACACCCCCACCCAGATGCTCTTTCTGCTGAGAGGGATCCTGGAGTTCTGCCCTGACATCCTGCTCCGACTGATGTTTAGTACCACAAGATGAGAGTATCCTGCAAACAGAGAGTTCACAGAGTTTACAGTGCTCCTTTTGTGGTCTGGGTTCTGTGTCAGGCTTCTTCCCAGGAACATTCTGTGACTTCACAGAAGCAGGGAAAGAGCCGTCACCTGCTTTCTCTGTGGCCTCCTCTCATGATTCCCTTCTTTCCTTAGCCTATTCTCACATCACCCAGGGGCTTCTTGGTTCCTCGCGCTTTCCAACCATCTGCCAAGAACTAGCAGGATGACTGGGAGGAGGAAGAGGATCCTGGGGAGGGATGTTGCTGGGATTGGAGACACTGGGTCAAGCGGGGTGGGAAAGGAAGTACCCGGTACTCGCAGGGTGATAGAGGATGGCAAGGGGGGTGAAGGTCAGTACACAGAAACCAGAGCAGCAGGACCCAACACAGCAGGCTCTGAGGTATAGCGAACAGTGGGAGTGGAGCTGTAGCAGGGAAGGGCCCACAGCCCAGCTTCCTGGCTGGCCAGGTGGGACTCGCTAGCTCTGGGAAGAAGGGTGTGATTCCTCAGCTGGAGTAGGCTTGGAGCAGGTGAGGGTCACATGCCTCGTCAAGCCCAGATGCTGCAATCAGAATGCAGAAAGGAAGCAGAGCTGAGGTGCTTTGTCTGCTCAACTGCCCATGTTGAGGGACATTGGTGTCTATATTCCTGGACTTCTAAAGGACTGTGCTTTGGGTTTGACTCTCAACTGTATTCTGACTGGTGGACTTCAGCAGACTTGGCTACTTTGAGTGACCCTGGACTGCATTTCCTGACCTTTGGACTTGGCTTGTGTGGATTGGCTCTCAAACTTTGGACTTTGGATTTGACATACTGACTTGCTGCTAGGTAGGCCAAGGGTGGTTCTTCTTCTTGTTTCTGTCTTGGCTCTTTTCAAGTGTGGTGTTTTCTGGTTTTGTTTTCAAGTACCCCTTGTGAGGTAAATTGGCAATGGGAATATTCTTTGTTGCATTTGTAGGCTGTGATTCTCATGCTTGTGTTTCGGTGCATATATTTGAGCTTTTTGTATTTCAAAGGTAAGATGGCTTGTGTCATTGTGATGCAGCGATCTATAAGCTCGGCTTCTAAGCAGTTAAAATGGCACAATTATTCAGCTCTTAGAACCATTTTCTTACCAACAGGATGGTTTAGCTGGTGAAGACAGATTCTGTTTCTGGCATGTGGCAGATCGATGCTCTTTGGGTGTTAATGGCTGTAGGAACCAGAGGGGCTGTTGCCTGAGCAAAGTTATTACCTCATTATCCATGGCACAGGGTTAGCTGTAAGGTTTGACCATCTGTGCTCATGCAGAGTGGGGTGGGGGGAGGAGATGGACAATACCAATAACATATTTCAAAGCGATACGGCTTCCCAGCCAAGGTTGCAGTTCACAGCATAATCACAGACCTCCATAGTTTTGTGCATTTGCATTGCTGGGGTTGGCCTCTACACTCTGCGGATCACGCTTCCAGCTTAGCCTTTTGTTAGTTTTCTCTTGTAGTGCTTTGTCAGGTGGGACCTATTCTGTGTTTGTAGGCTGCTAGGAAAGTATAAGGTGGTCTGTGTCTCATAAACGTTTTTACCCATAAAAACAATATAGCTATAAAGAATGGAAAGGAAAGGAGCTAAATTTGCACTGCCCTCTTCCTTTTTTTTAGTGTAAAATGTTAGCTTGTAAGTGCTAATTAATTGGTAAACATTCAGTTAAACATTAACACTGGTAAAGAGCTTTTGTAATGACAGATGCAGTTGCAGCACAATTGTTAACAAGCCATTTTAAAAAGCCAATATTGGAATTATTTTGTTTAAAAGCTGTATTTTAGGCTTGGGGGGGGGGAACCTTGTGTGCTTTTATTATTTTGGGTAAGGTCTTGGTTCTTTTCAATCATTTGAATGAAAATATTTGTGTTGTTGCCAGAGGTTGATGCGTCCTCCAATATTTTTTTTTATTGCATCAACTGTACATATTGTGTTCCTGTAATTGGCAGCCTGTAGCTCCTTGCAGGAGAGCAAAAGCTGCTGTTAGTGTCTGCCTCAGACAATCCAATAGTGCATAATGGGAAGGGGGAGGCTTCCTGTTACAATAAAGTCAGCTACCTTCAGGATGCATGTCTCCCTTGGAACAGTTGTCTGTATTTGCATGTGAGTGGTTTCCTGCCACACTAGAAATTGATTCAAGTACTGTACATGACTGTGCATGCTCTCTCCATATTTCCTTACTTTCCTCTTTCTAGCTTGTTTACAAATATTTAATTGTAAGGTTTATCACCATGTATTCTTTTTTAAAATCAAGTCTTCTGTACCTATACCTGACACTTTATCCATGCATGGCACTTTATAGGAACAAAGTGTATGTAGAACTTTTGTATATAACAGGCTAATAACTGATTGCCTGTTAGCTATGGGTGAAGGCTGGGAGGAGAGGGATGGTGAAGGCTGGGAGGAGAGAACCTCAGAAAGGCTTGAGGGTTACAGCTGTATGCAAATGGCCTCTTGTAACTGTCCATCCTTGTTTGTGGGCAGCAGAACTTTTCACCTAGTTTCTCAGGATGTGGAACTGGCAGTGGTAGTAGTACAGTTTATTTTTTCCTAAAGTTTTGCTATTTCACTGCCACCGCAAATGGCGGTGGCAGTAACTGTGTTAGCAGCCTGGACACCATTTTGCATTCTCCACAAAGTTCTGCAAATAGATCATTTGGGGGGGGGAGGGGTAAGCAGTGAGAGAAAGAAAAATCTCAGACGAAAGTCTTCTGAAAAAATTCAGCTCAACTTTACTAGGGATGAGAGAGAGGATATTGGAGGAGCAGGGTGAGTGGAAGATTGTGAGTCAGGGAGTGTAAAGTGTTAGTAGACTCCCCAAGTAAGTCATTGAATTTTGCACATTGGTTTTAATAGCCAGTTAGATTTTTGGATGCAGGTCTTTAGTCACTATATCATATGGGACACTTATTTGCTCCAAATTACCAGATGTAACATGAAATTAATTGAGTTGTGGAGAGAGCAAGTTCTGTATCCAAAAATATAACGTCACAGAAGTTTATCAGAATTCTTCTCTTGATAGCCTTGGTGAGAGAAAGCCATTAAACAAAAAAAGCAGTTTCTTTCTCATTGATGCAACACCTCAATATTGGCAGAGGACCCTGAGGTTTTATAACACACACATACTATTTCTCTAACACTGGGGTTAGACTGCAACTCATCCTTGACGTTTGGCCATGCTGGCTAGGGCTGATGGGAGTTGGCACAACAATATGTTGAGGGCCACAGGATTTCCAGCACTGCTGTAGCGAGAATAGTGCGGGTTCTGTGTCAGTGAAATACTTGTATCTCTCTTCAGCTTGAGAAATTATTTTTTATTTCCTAAAAATAGTCCAACAACATCTGAGGGCTCCAGATTGGGGAAGATGTCTGTAGCAAGACATTTTAACCAAATATCTTTTAAAAAGTTCCAAGCCCTTCACTATGCTTAGTGTATGCTCCCCATAGTGTAGGTTAGCTGGGTTGTGTCTGTGATAAAATGGCTAATTGACACTTTCCTTCTGACAAGCCCCCTCTTTCTACAGAATTGCCAGATAGAGTTGAGCCACTGGATGCAGGTTCCCAGTTTTCTAGTTTTAAGGGCATATATATTTAATTTGCTCACATCTTTTATGTTCAGCTGAACTCCATTGCTAACATCTACTTATTTCATGGTCTCTGAGGCAGAGCAGAGTTCAGTGTGATCTTGCCAGCTTCAGTTCATTTTGTATGAAAGGCACTCCTGCAGTCTTTCCTCTGCCAAAGATGCCTCCTTGTGACTGTATCCTTTGCGATACTGACTTTCATTATCAGCATGACATTCCTAGGTAAGAGCAGGGCTTAGATCCCAAGAGCCAGTGATCATTCAGCAAAATAACATGCAGCATGAAACAAAACAATGATATAATACTCCAAGCTGACTTGGAGATGGTGAAGACAGCTGTGCAGACTGCAGACTTGTACTTGCCTGTTCCACAACCATACTTTATGAATATAAAATATTATCATACCTATCATTGTAGGGGGCTCACACACTTGCCCCTCTTATCTCTATTCTGTTGTGACAAGGAAGAAGGTATGTGTGGCAGGCTTCAGACAGTGCTAGAAATGAGCCAGGCATCACACGGGTTTTGTGACTGGTGTGGGTCCAGTTGCGACCATGTGGAGATCTCTGGATGCCAGGTTGGTGACTGACGTCTCCACTTGGCTGGCCCCTCCAGCTTTCTTAAGCAGCTAAGTGGGAAGCTTATTTATTGCATTTATATCCCGTTGGGACCACAGTGATTCCTGTTGCTTGGTGTCTAAACAACATTTATCAACCACTCATTGGCTGAAAACACTGACAGGTGGGAGTAGCTAACTTCACTCATTTCACAGAAATCACTTAGATCGGAACCTGCACACTTTGCTTCATAATTTTCTTTCAGGAATGCTAGAGACAGACCTTGAACTTTCATTCTTTTTTTAAAAGAAAGAGTCTGGGCCCACTGCCTGGGGGTTTCACTGTAGGCATCCATGGGCGCTATGCGTTGGCAACCCTCTCATTTCTTGAGGGGGCATTGAGAGGGCAAGATTTGCCATTTTTTATTCTTCTTAGTATCCTTTCTGTGAATGAGCTTTCTCATTTTCCTTTATCCTCACAACAACTCTGTAATATAGGCTGTGGTGATTTGCCTCGGGACAACCATTAAGTGTCATGACCAAGTGGGGCATTTAAACCTTCATTTCCCATACCTAAACACACTACTGAACTAATTGTACTCCCTACAAAGTAGGACAATCCACCCGCCATTTTCTCTCCCTCCCACCACAGCAACCAGCACAATCAAGAAGAATCTGAAGAAGTGTGCATCTGAAGTGGTATATGAAGAAGTGTGCATGCACATGAAAGCTCATACCAATGACAAACTTTGTTGGTCTCTAAGGTGCTACTGGAAGGATTTTTTTTAAAAAAAATTTTAATCAAGAGGAAGTGGTACATGTGCCACAAAACAACCACCAGCAGAGTGAACAGCTCCAGATGATTTAAGCCAGTGAGTTACATAGCAGGGTCTTGCTGCCATTTTCTGTTTTGTTGCATTAGGAACCCAGCACCCTTAGCGTTGCCTTATAGACCTAAATCCACACTGGTTATTCCGGCGTATTCATGTATGAATCATGCCCATAAGTGTGTCCGTGACGTGTTCTATACGCTTAAACAGAAGCTAGCTTGGTATGGTGCACTTTGTGCTGCCTCTGCTCTGCTCTATGTGTTCTGGGAAAAGCGAAGCAGTGTGACCAGTTTGGACTGAGGCGTATTAACAAAAGCAGCATGATTGCTTGGAGTATTCTCAAGGCTGCCTGTGCTGTTTTTGGCTGCAGCCCATGTTATGTCACTCTGTTACTGTCATAACCTCTGAAGGTCAGCAAATTCACCTAGCATGATTCCTGCATTCTTTCTCCCTCCCATCTTCATTCCAGGCTCTTGTTCAAGCTGCTTAGGTCTTTTTTCTTTGTACTCCTCACTTAGTAGGTCACGTTTCTGCCTCATCTAGCTGTGCATTTCAGAGTAGCTGAGGTCAGGTTAGAAGTGAAATTGGGAAGTTTGTTTTTCAGGTTTTTGGTGTGTTTCTTCTAGAGACCGGCAGATCTGGATACACAGGCTCTGTGTCCTACTTGGAAGCATTAGTAATTTGCAGTTGCGAATATTATGGATGCGGCTGTAGCTAACAATTGCTAGATGTTGCCATTCTCCTTCAGCTGGAATAGTCAGGGCAGCATGGTAAAATCCAGTCTAGAGAGTAGTGGGTCTTGGAGCTATTTCTAATGGAAAGTGCCCTGAATATTGCTATTTTTGAATAGTGCTAGGCCTCAAGCAAGTAATAAATTTCTAGTGTTTGCTCTGCTCTACCCTCCCACACCCTACCACAGACAAACATGCAACTCAGAGAGAGAGAAGCAATTAGATGTGCACATACATAACTTGTAGAAGCAAGTTCACCTATTCTTACACCTCAAGTACTCAGCATTTCCCTTCTGCCTGGTGGAGGCAGCCTGCTTTTTGCAGACAGTGCCAATGATGACTGTGCACTGTGTTGTTAGATTCTGGACTTGAGAACCAGCTGCTTGCTGGGCCCAGATTTTGGAAAAGGTGGGTGGGTGGGTGGGGGAATCACCAACAACTGGTGGCCAGGAGTGCTTTTACCCAGTTTGGGCTGGTGGGTCTGCTGTGCCTGTTTTTTTTAGCGAAGGCGGATCTGACTGTGGTCTAAACGTGGGATGGCATTCAATTTCGTTGCACTATGTACAATGACAATGAAGTATCTATCTATCATCAATCTATCTATCTATCTATTGTCATGTCAAGACTGCGTTACTACAACACCCTGTATGTGGGGCTGTCTCTGAAGACCATTAGAAACTTAAGCAGGTTCAGAATACAGTTCTAGGATTTTTGAGCAGAGCCATCGTTGTGGGCTTCCCATAGACATCTGGCCGCCCACTGGCTGCTATGGAATGCAGGACTAAATTGGCATTTGGAGTGATCTAGTAGGGCTCTTTATATTATATCCTTTTTAAAAAGTATAAAGCTTCTATTTCTGCTTTTGGTATTCCTGGTGGAACAGCCCATTGGGTATGTTACTTTGGGACGGGAGTCTAGGACCATGAATTCATAGATTCTGTGCTTGAACAAGATTTGCACATTACCTTTTTTCCTGTTAACTGTGGCACTCTCTAAGAGGTAGGACTAAAATAGAAACAGGGTGGTCTGGAGAGATGTGACTGAGTGACTCTGTAACTTCGCCTGTGGGCAATCCAGAGTTTTGCCTGGGTGTCCATGACACTCAAACAATATACTTGTTTGGGGGGGGGGGAGCTGATGGCTTGAATCTACGTTTTCCAATCTTAATAAAAAGCTGCACGAAAAGATTGCTGTTTTGTATTGGCCTTCAGTTAACTGATTTTCACACACGAGCTGCTTGCCTTTTAAGGCATTATCCTTTCTGGACACTTTGTATCATGGTGTCAGGGTTAATTGGGTGGAATCCCTCAGTGGAATAGTACATACTCTGCATGCAGGTTCAATCCCTGGTATTTCCAGTTTAAAATGTCCAGGTAACAAATGAAGAGAGACACTCCCTAATGCCAGGGGAGCTGCTGTCAGTCACAGTTGGAAGGGACCACAAGGGTTATCTAGTCCAGCCCCACCCCGTAGTGCAGGAATCTTTTGTCCAACATGAGACTTGAACCCACAACCCTGAGAGTCAGAGCCTCACATTCTACCCACTGAGCTAGGTGGACAAATTGTGTGACCTAGAATAAGACAGCTTCCTTTTTTTCCTTTCTTATTTAGGACAAACTGTAGTCATCCATGTTTTTCTATCAGATTTTTCTTTTAGAGATTTTTTTTGTTAGATTTTGTATCTGCACAGTCAGTTGAGCGTAACGCTTTTCTGCAATTGCAATAAGCTGATGCAAGACCAGTTTCCAGTTGTATTTTCAATAGGGAAGGGTAGCATTTTATTTTGCTCTTCATCAGTGTTTTGCAAATACAGTACTGTACTCCACTCGTGCTTAATAATACCTGTATCTCTGAATGAATTGTCCTAATCATTAATGAAGCGAGCCAAAGAAATGGACCTGATACCATTAAATTGGATGTTTCGGTATAGCATCTGGTTCAAGTTGACTGCAGAAATTGGATAGCCAATTTGTTTTTTGTAACAGAGAAGAATACATTGAAATGCCACTAGTACAGGTAGGTGCCACCCTTCCCTTTGGTTTGCTGCTGCTAGACCACATTGTGATGGAATGTCATTGTGAGCTTGCTGATAGATGCAGGAGAAGATTAATGTTCCTTCTGTCAACTAGGTAAAAGAAGAATCTGGTCCCTAAACACTAAATATTGTGAATCATCTGGGCTGTTTACAGAGATGTCTGGAATTTGGCAGTAAATTTTAGCTGTGTGCTACCTTGTGAATGCAAAAGCTTTAAGAGCAGTGCTCCAGGTTATATTTGTGCCTAGTGGGCTAGCGTGAATTTCAGCTTGCACATTTAAAAGTACAAAGCAAACACAATCTTACATTTAAATTACTTAAATAAAAAGAGAAATAGGCTCATGTAACTAAAAAAATGGGCTATTGATACTATATTCATGTATGGTGGGAGCCAATTTAAATGCTGAATGACAATACACAAAGAGGAATGAAAGCACTGTCCTATCATAAATTGCTCCCCAAGTATGTGGGGTTTCCTATAATCAAGCAGCATACTGTATAAATTTTATGAAATAAATAAGCATGAGCCTGTGTAGAAGTTAGTTTTTTGGACTTGGGCAGAGGAGACACTTGGCCATGAAATTCATTGAGTGACCATGGCAGGTCACTCCCTCTCCACCCAACATATTTCATGGGGTTGTTGAGACAGGACATTGTCTTGTACACTATCCTGATCTCATTGTAAGGAAGATATGAGGATAATGTAACATGAATATGCAGTCCATCATTTTATTTTTATTTGAGAACAGTTTTCAACTACTTTAGTCTTCCAGGGCAATCATATGCATGCCTACGTAAAGGTAAAGGGACCCCTGACCATTAGGTCCAGTTGCGGACAACTCTGGGGTTGCGGCGCTCATCTTGCTTTACTAGCAGAGGGAGCCGGCGTACAGCTTCCGGATCATGTGGCCAGCATGACTAAGCCGCTTCTAGCGAACCAGAGCAGCGCACGGAAACGCCATTTACCTTCCCGCCGGAGCGGTACCTATTTATCTACTTGCACTTTGACGTGCTTTCAAACTGCTAGGTTGGCAGGAGCAGGGCCTGAGCAACGGGAGCTCACCAAGTCACGGGGATTCGAACTGCCCACCTTCCGATCGGCAAGCCCTAGCGCACACCCGCGTCCCTACTTTGAAGTAAATCCTACTGAGTTCAGTGGGTTTTACTACCACGGAAATGTGCCTTGGATTTGTAGCCTTAGATGATTTTCCATTGGCTTCAGCAGGTTTACAGCTAAACTTAACCTGTATTGCTTCATTCCGCCACAAATTTGACTGCCGTTTTGTCCGCCAACCCCAGAGACTGCCTGAAAGGAAGCTGGAGGTACAACAAAGGCAAAATCATTTCTAGAGAGCAAACCTCTGTCCCCCCAATCACAAAATTGTTGTCTGAATCAAACCCAAATAACCAGTTGCTACGCTTCCATTTCCTGTTCTGCTGTTGCCTTTGCCCTGGCTCCTGATGGTACACATTGAAATGCAAATGACAGCAGTAATTGGCTGAGAGATAAACCACAATGAGTGACTGAGCCATGCAGCAGGGAGTTAAGTGGCTAAGTGACAATTATTGCACTGCATCCTCCAGGATCATGAGCAGCAGCACCGTTTGTTCTGGGATTTAAAGGAACTGTAACACTTTAATTGAAGGGCTTTTTTTTAATTATTTGGTTAACATGGCTCACATAGTTCCTCCTCTGGTTCAGCTTCAGCATGAAGTAGGGTTGGGGAAAGGGCTTTTGCTTTCCCTTGTTTTATTTCTAAGTCTTATACTTGTTTATCATATTTTTCTTTTATTATTAGGTATTTCATGTCTATAAAACACATTGCAGTGCTTCTGGGTGGGCAGAAGGGAAGGAGATGGAGAAAGTTTGTACTTCACACAGAAACAAAAGGTGACGTCCAATTAAGTCATATTTGGAGTAGGCCCACTGAAAGCAGTGGATTTTCTTGGTTTCGGTGGATGTACTCAGAGTATGAGTAACATTAGACACCTCCCTAAGGCTGTATGTTTTGAATGACTGTTCAACTGAAGGAACACTGGCAGTAGCAAGTTAAAATGGAATCTTGCTGTGGAGTTTTAAATGAACAGTTTTGGGTGATGCAGATTGCAGGCGTGGCCCCATTTCCCCCACCCCTGGCCATTCCATCTGTGTTGGGGCCTGCAGCAGGATGTGTGTGTTGTTTGCTTTAAAAGTACTTATGCCCCACTCTTTAACCAAAAAAAATCCTGGGAGCTTTTTCAAAAAAACCAGTAAGAGCATCCATGCCTACCATAGGCATGTGCCCGACTGGAATTTTACTTACAAAGGAACAAGACCCTTGAACTGAACCCCTAGCTTTGAGTACTTTTTTCTAAAGTAATTTTAATAGAACCATACTTTGCTTCTCTGCAATTTTCTGGACATGGAGAAGGACGACAGAGGACGAGATGGTTGGTCAGTGTTCTCGAAGCTACTAAAATGAGTTTGACCAAACTGCGGGAGGCAGTGCAAGACAGGAGTGCCTGGCGTGCTCTGGTCCATGGGGTCATGAAGAGTCGGACGCGACTAAACAACAATAATTTCCCTGGGGGCCTGAAGATTACATACACTCCCTTCCCAACATTCCCGGAACTCTTCCCCACATTAGGGCTTGTCTGCCTCAATGGCAAGAAGAAGAAGAGAAGAAGAAGAAGAGTTTGGATTTGATATCCCGCTTTATCACTACCCGAAGGAGTCTCAAAGCGGCTAACATCCTCCTTTCCCTTCCTCCCCCACAACAAACACTCTGTGAGGTGAGTGGGGCTGAGAGACTTCAGAGAAGTGTGACTAGCCCAAGGTCACCCAGCAGCTGCATGTGGAGGAGTGGAGACGCGAACCCGGTTCCCCAGATAACGAGTCTACCGCTCTTAACCACTACACCACACTGGCTCTCTTATCATCTCCACAATATGCACAGAGCTCAGTCCATGTTCGTCTAGCCAGTCTAGCATACCAGAATCTGGAACCATTCCAAGCCCAGGTTTTGCTTAGGACTCAAGTTCTCACTTCCTGCCTGTCAGCCATGAAAGGTTTTGGCAGGCCTTGCTTTGAGTCCTGATGCCAAAGTTGTTTTAATAAAACCACACTCTGCTTAGACCTATTCTCTGCATTTTTCTGGGTTCCTGGAGAACCTTTTATCTGCAGTGGAGTCTGGTCCATTAGGATGAATGGGGTCCTCCCCCACCAAAGTCCGTCTGCCCCCAGTGAGCCCCCTATCTTTCTGCCTTCTAACTTACTATCAGTTCATAGGGTGGCACTGTCTGTCAGCATCCTCCTCTTTAACCTAAGACCACATTTAAACTAGTATGATGCCACTTCAAATAGTTGTGGTTTCCCCCCCCCCCAGATTTCTGGGAGCTGTAGTTTGTTAAGAGCATTGAGAGTTGGTAAAGGCCCCTGTTCTTCTCACAGAGCTTCAATTCCCAGAGTTCCCTGTGAAGAGGGATTGTTAAATCACTCAGAAAATTTTAGCTCTGGAAGGGGAATAGAGGTGCCCTACCATCTTCCAGTGCCTTAACAAACGAGAGCTCCCAGAATTCTCTGGGGGAAGCCATTACCGTTTAGTAGAATCATAGTGCTTTAAAAGTATGGTGTGAATGTAACCTGAGCGTTGCCTATGTTGAACTCAGTATGAAAAAGTATGGCAACAAAAGCAGTATTAGTTGGCTCGGCCTGTCATTGACTTTGGCTCCCCCTACTGTTAGTCTCCCTGCCTTCCTCCCTACCAGTCCCAGTGAGTGTCATTCACCACCGTATTTAGCACTCTCTCGTATTGCTAAATCACTGCTTAGTAGTGACAGTGATGCCGTAAAGATTTGCTTTTATTTGTAAACTGAGTAAAGCACCCAACTGGGTGGATGCTTCAGGAAATAAAACCGGTAATTTTTATGCTGATGCAATGACGGTTTCGGAATGTAGGAGACAACTGCATGTTTGAATGCTCCTGGATGTTGGGGAGAAGGGTTCTGAAACTGTAACTTAGAGCTGGTGATTGTGTCATGAATGAAAGGGCTGTCTTATTATGGATATTGTAATCCCATCTAGGAGCCTTTTTTTTTGCTAAAGAGCAAGGTAAAATGTTTTAAACAAACAAACAAATAATGGCTGTTCTTATTTGGGAGTTCTGTATACACAGGGAATACTTTGTGCTGAGGAAAATTAAAACTTGTGAGGAGGTCTGAATGAGGCTTCCCATATGCTCAATTCAGAATGTGGAATTGGAGGCCATTGTATTAATTATTAAACGCTAGCCTTTGGGGAGGAAACGTAGACCCAGATTCTGGCTGTGTGTTCAACGCCACAGTGGCCGTGAAGTTCAGGAAGAAGAGCCTTTTAGGAGTTGGCAGGATTAGAGGGCTAGAATTCCTGTGTGGAACGGAGCAGTCAGAAAATTGATTGGGTGCAGCATAAAACAAAACATTAGGGCGTGATAATTCATAGCACTTGCACTGAGACAAGTAGAAGTTTATCTAGTTGATCCAGTAACCTGAAAGGGGAAAAATGTTAATATATAAAATTTGAGGGGAGAGGCTGCTTGATCTGTGGGATTCATTGCTACAGTGGATTGAGGCAGGGGGGGGGGAGAGGTTTAGTCAAAGAGCCACAACAATATTTTATTTATGTTGTTCCTTAAAATATTTATGGCCTGCCCTTCATTTATATAGGTTCCAGAGCAGGGTGTGCGATACATGATATAAACATAACAATAAAACAATCAGAATAAAAAAGGGACCTCTGACCGTTAGGTCCAGTCGTGGGCGACTCTGGGGTTGCGGCGCTCATCTTGCTCTATAGGCAGAGCTGTCCACAGGCAGCTTCCGGGGGAATCTGCTAAAAACAAAACACACTGCAACGGAGCTGGTCAAAGAGTAAAGCTCTTAAAATGCCTGCACAAATAGACAAGTCTTGACTGGGTGCCAAAGTGATTGCAATGTCAGCACGTGGCATACTGCTAATGGGAGGGCACCACCACCGAGAAGGCCCTCTCTTGTATCAGCACATAACGCACTTACCCTAACAATGAGATGTGGAAAAGAGTCAATTCCCTAAGAAGATTTCAAGTCCTGGTCAGGCTGGTAAAGGGAGATGTGTTCCTTTGAGTAATCTTGGTCTGTAGAAGCAAGTCCCTAACACTGAATTTGGCTCAGGAAACAAGCAGGCAACCATTTTACACAATTTAACCAAATCTGGATATTAATAATAATAAAATAAAACAGTGCACTTTTTTTGTAAATGAGCTCACTAAAGTCACTAGCCTGCAATATAAATGAATGCAGTCAGACAAGTCTGCTGGAGTTTGGCAGAAGGGAGGTGGGGATTCAGTCTATTCTGAAAGTTGGCTGGGCACAGAGGTGGGGTTGAGTACTGCATCCCTCTTCTGCCAATCCCTTCAATTGCCTACATGGAATTTAATGCAGCTACCTGCATGATGGCTGCTGTGTTTTGCCTCCATTGTTGAAATCTGTATGCTTTGAATACCAGTTTCTGGGAATCAGCAATGGAGAGAGGTGCTGTTGCACTCGGATCCTGGCATCTGTCTGGCCACTGAGAACAAGATGTTCTTAAGCAGCTTCTTTTCCCTTGTGGCTACCAGGCTAGTGCTTAAATACAAGCTGGGATAGTTGAACTCTGCTGTCTGCATTGTCTATTAAAAGGAGGAAGGGAAAATATTACCCCCAAAATGAAATAACCCTGTAAACATTAAAAAGACTCTCCTAAAATGAAGCCACATCTTAAAGGACTAAAGGAAATTGGTGAACCACATTGACATTTAGGTCTTCAGCAAATCCTAATGCTCTACAAAAATATTTTATAGACTTGCTTTCTGTCTGTACCCATTTCTCAGTCAGATCTGGATTCTTTGAATAGCACAGAATGCTTTAGAAACAGGTTTAGATGACCATGCACAGAAACATTTACAGCATAATAGTCAATCATAATTTCACAGCATAGCCTACTGTGTAGGTATGGTTAAGACTCTCTGTGTAACCACCAGTTCCTCCCTGTACAATTGGGGAGGATTGAAGCAGGCATGATTTTGCTCATACACAGTAAGACATAATACAGTAGAACCTCTACTTCCAACCACCTCCACTTGCGGACGTTCCAAGTTGCGACCATGGCAAACCCGGAAGTAACTGGCGGGTTTGCCATCTTTCGCGCATGCGCAGGAATGTTGATTGCTGTTTGCACATGTGCAGGAGCGGCGGTTGCTCTTTGTGCATGCGCAGAAGCGGGAAATCGCCGCCTGCACCTGCGCACAACAGCGCCTCTCCCAGCGACCCGTTTCGTCATAAGGATGGGCCTCCGGAACGGACTGGGGTTGTAAATAGAGGTTCCACTGTATATGACTTGCTGTGATGTGTGGACCTGGCCAATTCAACCCAAGAAATCAATATATTGTGTAGCTTTACATTTTGTTTTGCATCTTCATTCAGCAAATTGTATTAGACAGTTACACTGTGTCTTTAAAAAACAAAAGAAATTGTGTAAGTTAGCTGGGCTTGCACCATTGCCATTGATCTCACCTTGCACATTTAATGCGGCAGTGAGTTGGTCTGTGACCGTAAAATAAATTCATTTCATTTAATGCGGCTGTTGATTTGGAGAAATGTTTGGAGTGGAATGTTTAGTTCTTCTGCAGACAGAAGCTTGACTTGGGTGTGGGAAATGGAAGTAGCCATATTTTGGCTCCATTACAGAAGAAAGATACACTTCAGTTATTAAGTTGGGGAGCGGGGAATTCATAGATTCTTCTTGCTCCAGCTTCTGTACCTCAGTGTTTGGGTCTCATGAAGTGGCGCCTTGACTTCGAGTTTGCAAAAGAAAATAATAATAAACTGGAATGAAATAAGATGGACTAGTGTTTGGTGTTTACTTAACCATTTCCAGACAGAATAATTGTTGACATACTTGCCTTTCCTCATCTCCCTTTCCCCCCAGTGCCACATTTGCCTATCTTTAAAGGCAGTTGATTTGTTTTTAACTTTCACAGAATGGGATAAGTAAGGAGGTGGGGTGTTGTGTGCACTGTATTTCAAAGCTGCAGTTTTGCCCTTGGAAAAGGAGCCGCTTGACTGAATCCCTCAATATTATGAGGTCAGTGTCTAGATTTGTAGGTTTATTTTTGTGTGTGTGTGTGTTCAGTTACTTCTTTCGCCCTGGAGAATCTGGAGTCTTCCCAGTAGTTAAAGTTCATTGTATACAAGCACACAAACATGTTTCATAGTGTTGGCTAAAAGTATTCTGAAAAGCACTGAAATTAGAAATGGGTATAGGCTGCAGACTTAAAAGACATTTCCAAAGATGGGTATTTCACTAAAATCAATTAGAGTTACTTCAATGTAATGTGTTTTGGATTTGATGGAATAGTTAAGTTGATAGGTTAAGACGACAACACAGCTGAAGCAGATTTTTTGGGGGCTGGGTGTAAGCACTGTCAGATATTTCAGCCTTTTGACTTGGGATGAAACAAGGAAAATTAACTGAAAATTCAACATCATATGTATGTTGGGACTGGACAGAACTAAATGCCCCCTGGGGGGCATTTGAAGCATTTATATGCCTCTTCACTCATATTTCAAATGACATTTCATATTTTGATGTGCATTGTTAAAATGGTGTATGAAGTCTCCTGAAGGAAGCAGTGGGACTAAGACCTTTTCATCACTAATTTTAAATTTACCTCCTGGCATTGCTGGATATTATTTTAGAGTTAAGCCAGTGTTGCTGAAAGCAGAACCTACTCTGGAAACTTCCTGTCAAGCATCAATGGAGTCACCGTGTAACCATGTTGCCTCTTACTGTCCTGGAAACTAGTGAGTCCATTGATCAACTTTTCCCAACCTGGCATCGTATGTTTTGGACTAGAGTTGTGTTGGCTGAGATTGATGGATGCTGTAGTCCAAAACATCCTGGAGAGCACCAGGTTTGGGAAGGCTGGCATAGATGGCATGTTTGCACACCCACAAACACCCACCTTGAGTCAAGTAGACTTGAGTGATGAGGATGCTTCAGTATATGTCAGAAAGCACCTTACATGCTGAAAAGCATGTTTAGCGACTGCTCATAATAGTTGCCAAGTCACTTATAAAAAGTTAGATACTGATCGACATAAAAGTGATAGGCTTTAAAACATAGCCCTGTATTTATATTGGCAGAAGGACTAGTTCCTTAGCTGTTGAATCCATTAGTAAGGAATATATACAGGACAGCTGAAGTGATGCAACAATAGCTTTGACACACAGTGTCAAATAGTATAAGGAAAAGAAGGCAACTGCTTCTCTCTCTCCCTCTTTCGCTTGGTGTATACTGGTGTCCAAATTATATGTTTGGAAAAAATTGTCCAGTCCAGTTCTTAGCAGCTCAGAGAACTATAATGAAAATAACTCTAGATGTTAAATTACTGTCTTAACTAACAGTATAATGGGGTAACTTGATTCAGAGAAGCCATGAGAACAAACTATGTTGTTTTACATAAATATTCCCCTTTCCAAAACTTTGCTTTCACTTTTGTTTTCTCTGTTTCTCTCAAGTTTATGTTCAGGCCCTACCTCTTCTGGACATTGAGGAGATTATCAGCCCTGCCTTGGCTGTAGACTCAGTTCAGAGGCTCTATTGCAGGAGTCAGCAAACTTTTTCAGCAGGGGGCTGGTCCACTGTCCCTCAGACCTTGTGGGGGGCTGGACTATTATTATTTTTTTTGGGGGGGGAGAACGAATTCCTATGCCCCACAAATAACCCAGAGGTGCATTTTAAATAAAAGGACACATTCTACTCATGTAAAAACACGCTGATTCCAATTTAGAAGACGATTGGGCCAGATCTGGCCTCCAGGCCTTAGTTTGCCTACCCATGCTCTATTGGAAGCAAACAGTTACAGGTAGGTAGCTGTGTTGGTCTGCCATAGTCAAAACAAAATTTAAAAAAATTCCTTCCAGTAGCACCTTAGAGACCAACTAAGTTTGTTATTGGTATGAGCTTTCGTGTGCATGCTTTCCAGGTGCTACTGGAAGGAATTTTGTTTTTATTTTGTTGGAAGCAAACAGTTGGCTAATACCTTCCCTCTTATATACAGCCCCCCCCCCCCCGTCCAGTTATATATGCTGTGCCATCAGGAATCAGGTAATGGTTAGCACTAGCTTTCAAAGCATACTTTGTAGACCTGCTTTAAATTATGATTTAGAGGTTAGTGCTTACTATAGTTAGCCCAGTTCTAACATCACAGCAAACTTGGTTTCATGGAACTAGAAACACAGGATGAGATCCGTTGAGCCTGCAAGATGTTCCAAATGGATTAGAACATGACATTGGAAATGGGTCGTTGTCATTCTACAGATGCTGTAGCCTCTATCTCAGTGCTGTTGTGCTCAAGATCGAGTGTTGGGTTTGTAGACAGATGAGATCATAGGAGGTAGTGTTTTCCATCCTTTACAAAAAATCCATTGGAGATTTATTTTAATGCACCACGTGGGTTAATTCCAGGAGGCTTATAGTCATACAATTGCTTAAGAGCCTACAAGGAATGTAGAAATTCCACCAGCTGCAGTTTCAGCAGTTACTGCAATTAATGTGCGCTTCAGGTTTTAGCTTGATCTGCCTTCCATGTCAGCCTCTTTTGGCCATGCCAAAAGTTATCCTGTTCTGTGTAAACATGAATGTACAATCCTTCAATGCATCTGTTGAGAAACTAAAAATATTGCTTGCTGTTGTGGTTTCCTCAGTCCCCTCAGCCTCTAGTTAACTCCTCCACCCGGAGCCTTTTTGCCACACAGAGTAAAAGCAATGGGTTTGCTGCTGCTGCTTGAATTTGTAACTGAAACTGCTGCTCCCCACCCTCCACAAGCTGCAACACTGCCCAAAACTTGTTCTATCCAGTTTTCCTCCTTGTCTTCCTAGAGATACATTCCTTTGGCTCCATGCAACCTTAAAGCATGTGGCCAGAGTGGCGGCGGCAGGGCACTCACAAGCTTCAGCTTTCTAAATTTCTATCTCTTAGCATGAAATGTTTTTCCCATCTTTGTCCACTGTCTGTTGCATTACCTTCTCTCAGCATTTTATTTCCCCCTGCACATCCTTCCCATAAAGATCCTGATTTCACAAAATTTTCCCAAGTTAACATAATTGCTGTGCTAAACACTGAACTGCCCTGGGCAGACCATTTAACTTCCTTCTTCAGTCTTGTACTAGCTGGATCTATGGCATTAAAGCTAAGTATCTGTGTACTTTAATTGGGGCTGTGCATGATGTGTATTATAATTATAATTATTAAGTATTTATTTATTTTGATGGTAGGGGGCTTGCTCCTTTATCTACCTGCTGCAGTATCTTCAAAACAGTCACCATGCATCAATGCTACTGACCTTGGGCTTCTTGGACTGGAATCACACATTTGTGTGTGCCTGTGTGTGCCTCTTTTGTGCAAATCTGGTATATCAGAAAACTTGTGTATCAAAAATAAAATAAATTCAATGTTAAAGGTGTGTGTGTGCACACGTGCGCGCGCGCACACACACACACACACACACACACAGACAGGTTAAACAACTGCTTGCACAGGAGGTGTGACCTGTGGCTTTCTCCTGCTGAAGGAAGTTGACAGCAAGCATAATGTAAAGGGGGTTAGCCACTGGCAGTCCTAAAAAGTCCCACTGCAGCAGAATATATTATTCATTTGGAAGGGGGAGAATACTAGGGAAACAGGATTTTTATTACATAATTATGCCTCCCCCATAAAGCTTTGAATAAATGCTATAGCTGCAGATCATTAAACTGCCACCTCACATGCTGCTATGATCACAGAGTTCCGCACATGTTAAAGGCTGTACAATGTGGACGCGCTGTCCGTGCCCTTGCAACGTTCATGAATTTTAAACTCCCCACTCCTAAGTACAATGGAAATGGCCTGATCAGAATGTGCAATGCACTCTGTGTCCTGGAACCTAAGATGCTTGTTTGGGGGTGGAAATGCAGACATCCACAACTTTTTGTTTTTGTTTCCTGAAAGATTTAATTAAAAGATTGAAAGGAAGGGAAATGAAAATGCAATTTCTGCCTAAATAAATAAAATACAGAGTCATGTGTACTCTGTCACTATCAGGTGGATAGAGTCAAGGAATCCTGAAAAGGTTGCATATGAAAATAAAAAGACTTTTTATAGTGACCCTAGTGTCTGCTACTGGTGTCTGCTTCCTGAGCCCCCAGAAAGATGAAATTATTGTTATGCATGTGTGAGGGAGGGCCCAGATCACACTAAATTCTTGATTTAGCAAATGGTAGGATGTAATTAATATTTGAAGTATTAAGGGAACATGGCATGTGCAGTGTAAGAATACAGGCTGAGCCTGTTCTCCTGTTCAGGAGATCAGCTGACAGGTGCCATGAAAGAACAAAGATGGGTGATGGCAGTCATTACCCTGAGAAAAGGTGGCACATTCAATGTCAGACAAGGAGCAGGGTAGCATTCCTCCCCTAGCTGTGTGTTAGTTAGCAAAAGACAGTAGCAGAGTTGGGAGGGGAAAGTTGCCAGGGTTACAGAGGGGCATGATGTCACCACAGGAAAAAAGATGCCCTTTTACACCAGGCTTGAGTTGCTTTTGGAGCAAGGCTTTTTGAGAAGAAGGGAGGGGCAGGACATCATGTGGGGCTGGTTGGGGGAGGCAGCACTGAGAGACTGGACTCAAGTGGGCTGAAGCTATGAGGAGAGCAACAAATGACACTATTGGGGTGTAATGTTCTACTAGTTGCATAGCATCGGTTGCCGGTCCCTGGGGCAGGCATGCGCTAGGGGTGTGGGGTGTGTGTGTCAGCCTAGCCAATGACGCTAGAATGACCCCACCAGAGCCACGTGGGCCTAAGCTGAGCCCCCTGCCTGCCTACACAGGGGGGACCCCACCAGCTGGCACAGCCCTCAGTGGGCAGAGGGAAGCACCGGGCCATGCTGGGCTGGGCTGTCTGGTTCACGCTCAGGGCCACAGCCCCCCCCATACTATGCCCTTGTGGTCTACACTCCCTCCACCTAAACTCAGGTGAAAATATGTGTAAATAAACCATATTAAAGACACTGCAGTCACTGCCATGCCTCATTCCAAAGGAGCAAAACCCTGGTGGAGTGCAAAGACCCTGGAATCTTGTTCCCACTCGGCAGACGTTGGGGTGACATGTAATACTATTATTCCTTACCAATTACATGGGAAAGGTAGGACAACAAAAAACAATGAAGGAGAAACAATTGCGTTAACTGCAGGGAATGAAATAGGTAATTTATAGATACATTGTACATCTAGAGAGTCTTACTGGCATATACTGTATTTGAGTTAAACTAACAGTTATAACTACAGGTGAGCTCCCGTTGCTCGGTCCCAGCTCCTGCCAACTTAGCAGTTCGAAAGCACGAAGTGCAAGTAGATAAATAGGTACCGCTCTGGCAGGAAGGTAAATGGCGTTTCCGTGTGCTGCTCTGGTTTGCCAGAAGCAGCTTAGTCATGCTGGCCACATGACCCGGAAGCTGTACGCTGGCACCCTCGGCCAATAAAGCGAGATGAGTGCCACAACCCCAGAGTCGTCCGTGACTGGACGTAATAGTCAGGGGTCCCTTTACCTTTACCTTTACAGTTATAAACACATTTGCAGTGAAACAAAGCTCCACTTCTGTGGAGCTTCTGTGTTGCAGCTTTGCATTCCTCGAGCTGTGCAACTTCTCCACTGAAATAAGTGAGGAAGCAGGAAAGTGTCTTATGCATTGCAAATTATCTGGGGCAGCAGGAATTCAAGTGCTGTGTTGTGTTTATACATCAACAATGTGCCTTATTTCCAAACGTTAAAAAGCAACAGGCTAAGGTGCCATCTTGTTTTGCTGATGTCGCCATCATCTATATTTAGTCCTGAAGAGCAAACTGGATGTATAGGGTGGAAGGCTTTGTGGGGAAAATACATTGCTCTACAGATTGTTGTTGTTGTTGTTACTGCTGCTGCCTTGAAACCACAAATGGACAGATGGACACACACCTGGGAAAGCTGGATCCAAATTGCACCTCTGACATTGACTTACTGGCACACAGAGTTGGGCCCAACACTGGAGAGCTGTCATGTGTGCATGACATCACATGTGCAGTGCCCCACTACTGCCAGGATGTGTGGGCATCTTCCGAGACACTGGCGATCGCGGCATGGGGGGCAGAGGGTGAAAATTGCTCTCCAAGCCTTCTGCCTGGTTTGCTGGTGTTTGGCCGGGGCGGCAAGGGATGGGAGTTCCCTCAATATTGGGTGGGGTCTCAACACCCTGCCTCGAAATATTGAGAGGGCTGAAGCCCCTTCTGCCCTCTATAGCTGGTTCCCTTCCTTACTGAGCATCATTCTTCTCCCACTGTGGTTGTGGGATGAATGAAACAAGGTTGTTAAAGCCCATAGCACATTAAAAATGCTATATGAGTGGTGATTTTTTTTTTTTTTTAAAAAACCTCCTAATCAGAAGAATTAGGAAGTGATTGTCAAGTTGATATACATAAGGATGCTCAAGTGATCCAGTCAGAGGGCCTGATGAAAGTACTTCATCAGGTGTTTGGTTTTGCCTATACCCTCTTGTTTGACTTGAGGTTGTTCTACCCTAGGTGCTTGTAGCAGGGGAAACCCTGAATGAGGACAAGGATGCTGCGTGATTACAGGTTCTTCTTTGGTGCTTTAAACCTCATAACAAACTTGTTCAGTGAGGTCAGAGAATCAACATACTTCAGTTTCAACTAGCATTGCTTTAAAATGAGGAGCTTATAGTTAGTGCTTTCTGATGGTAGAGAAGTCATTGAGTTTTGTGCTTCGCTCCTGAGCCAAACGGAACGAGTCGCTGTGTCTCACACAAGTTTGCTTGTTCAAGCTACCAAACGACCAGAAGGCAGGACTTAGGCTGATCATGAGTCTGTGGATGTATGCATGGAAGGTGCCTGTAAAATGTATGAAGAGCATCTGAAGAGAATGAATCCTAACAAGCCTTCAATTATTACATATGGTATTAGCCAGTAATTTGATTTCGTTGATGACTTGGCTCACCTCAGCTGCCTTGTTTATCGAGCTGATATTCAGACATACCAGACATACAATAAAGACTGCATAAAGGAAAAGATCTTATGTCCATCTCCATAAGTAAGCTCAGCAAGCAAGCAAATAGACACCATGGTTTAATGGGGTTTTGAGGGAAGGGTTTTGGCCACAGGTGTGTACAGCATTCTGTAGTGAAAGTTGTGTATTGTAGTCTTCCTGTTCATTCTTGTTAGTCTGTATTTGAGAAAAAAATCTGTTAGAATTCCAAGGGACTTTCTCAGTTTAAAACTTAAAGAAGTAAGGATATGCCTTCTGCGGGTACCCCTCTCTCGGTTTCCCCCCAGTGTTATTTCTTGGAGGCAGTGAAGAATAAAATAAATACTCTTTAGATAAAAAAAAGTGAAAATGAGTACCGGGTAGTTTATTTGTAGATACAAAGTTTTATTTCACTCACACACACCCTCAGGAGGATTGCATGAGGTTGATGCTTGAATACTCTCCCAAAAGTCCAGACTGCTACAGTGAACAGTAGCTTGGGTAAGTGATCTCTTGAAAACAGTGAGTGTGGTAGGTGTGGACACAGGAAGGTCAGTGTTAAGTGTCCTGATGACAGTCCACTTTTAAACATCAGGGTTTTCTTTTTAAATGTGAAGCTTAAGTGCTTTGCTTTCGGTGCTACAGTTAAATAACATTTTGAAAATATGCATATATTGCTTCCTGCATTGCATACAAGGAAATACAAATAAAAAAGTCATATTCAAAAGTCCTTACTTGGTAACAAATGTAGTGATATATGTGTGTGCTGTTAAACATCATAATATAATTATGGATGCGTAATATTGACTGCTTTGAACAATAGAGAAGGTTTGTCAAAGATTGCATGCAAATAAATGCCAGGTTCTGTTTCTGGCACCTGCAATTAAAGGATTCTGGATCATGGGCATAGAAGGGCCCCTTTCCTGGGACCATGGAGAGATGCTGATATACCAAAGTAGTCCTTCTCCAACTTGGTGCCCTTTTGAATTACCACTCCTATCAGCAAAGTTGTAGTCTAAGGGCAGCCTGTGTGGTGCCTTCCAGAAGTTGTTGAACTACTACTACTACTACTGGCCAATGATCATGTAATGGGAATTACAGTCTAGCAATAACTGGAGGACAGCAGCCTACCCCTGCCATAGATGAATGGAACCCTTTCCTCCAATCCGAGGTTACTACTGTGGTGCTTTGCTTCACTAGCTCATCATTATGGGGCCTTGGGGGCTCTCTTGCATTCATGAATGTGCCTATTATGGGAAATCCTCTTTCATTCTTAAGTTAAGATATCATTGGGTCCTTTTCTTATTATTTTCATTAATTGAATTAGAAACTCCTCCCTCTTCTGGTACTTGTCTATGACACTCCAAGCCATCTGTCTCAGAATAAGATTTTGGAGCGGCTCCTAAGCTTTAGTATACAACTCCCTGGAAATCTTTAGGTGGTATTTCCGTCTTCTTGTCCTGTGTCTCAATTCCCATTATTTTATATATCCCTCCCTCTTGAGAAGATGCTAAAAATGAACCAAGAAAGATCCAGACATTAGGAAATATGGAAAATGGCTTAAATTGCCTTAGCTCAAGTTCTTAGTTGGTTCTGACATGTTTATTGTTACATGAACAGGGCTTAGAGTGGGATCTGCCAACTTGGTTAGGTTATTCTAAATCCCAGGGTAGAGTCTGCCATGTATTGAAAAGTTAGCATATAAAAATGCTAACTAAAGATGTTGTACCACTTTAAATGTGTAATTTTTCCTTGGCTTAGCCTAGACATTTTAGGTAGCAAGTGCTGACGTCAGCACTGTCCCTAAGAGCTAGGTCTTCAGTTTGGCCCTGCATTGGTAACAGAGTGTAGGCTTGAGTGCAGACTTCCAGGGGAAAAGAATGCACTTAATTCTATTATCGCAGCGCTGGATGGTAGCTGCCTCATCTCATCTCTTCCCTATTTAAAGGAAGTTGCCATTGGTGCTGCTTCATTGGAGAAATGGCCCTGTGGTGGCATAAGAGCACTGTATTAGAGGCTTTGTCGGGTGAAGATGGGATTAAGTGGGAGCAAGCTGTAGAAGTGAGTTTAAGGGTCTCAAGAAGGCAAGTGGGTGGGTGCACGAACACACACAGGCATGCACATATGCAGAGCTGTCTCCTTTGCCTCCCATAGCATGCTTCTCTAGTATGTTTCAGAGCAGAGGCTTGTATTGCAGTAGCTGGAGCCCTGATTAGCATTAAGTTGTCCACGTGTTACCTTGCTCTTGGTGAAAAATACTTTGTCGGCCAAGCAGGGCATGCCAAAGCAGGGTAATCTTTCTGCACAATCATGACTTCTGTGCTAACTAAAACATCTAATTTGGCTTGTGCTTGAAATAGCGCCTGGAGGGTACACTCCATGAAGTATCATAGTTGTGCAACACCCATACCTTCCAATTTGGGCTGTGCAGAGTCCTGACATGGGCCCTACTGAAATGAAAAGAGGTTGCGCTGACTTTAGCAGTGCTTGGTGGGGTGTGTGCCTTTGATCAGGTTAACTCACTGAACTGTGGGACTTTCTCTGTTGTCTTGGAAGTTCTGACAATGTCAAAATAGCTTTGGATTTTAAAACCAGACACCTTGTCACCAATTGGCCTAACTGGCAGGTCATGCAGATTCCCCCCCCCCCCCCCCCGTTCTAGCAGAAATATGCTTGGCTTTGCTGCACATAATCACTTAGAAAAGATATTTTGAATCCAAGGGATTGGCACATGAGAGCTGCATTGCTGTAGTAGTTTTTAAATACTATAGCTGAGGTTTTTAAGGGGGGGACACAATGCAATTTTTACAGTTAAATTCTTTTTTATGGAAAAATGCAGGTGCAATTGTGGGCTTTCTAGCTATTTGAGGAATTGAGATCTATTCTGCTTTTGTTTTTTCTTGTTTCTTTCCATTTCCTTCTTTTAAAGGAAACAGATGCATTCTTGTAACCGAGATCTGAGAGTGACATTTCTCCAATGAGAGGACACAAGGGGGGCGGGGGCGGAGAATTCAAGAACTACATGCCAAAAGCTTTTTACTCTGGGTGACAGGCCAACATACAATTGTCTTTTAATTGCTTGATTACTGTTGTGCCACATAAACCTGTAGCATTGTTATTTAGCACTTTGTACATGCTGCTGTATAGATTTGCAGTCTTTGTCCTCAAAACAACAACCCTCTGTGATGGCAGGGCACTGTTGTTCCCATTATGTCGGGTGTGAAGGGTGACTTGCATAAGCGAATCCACCAACTAACTTGTTCATGTGCTTAGTTGAGGTGACACTCCAACCCTCTAAGGTTGGCAGAGTGACTCTCTTGGTAATTCCACTGTCCTTGGCTGTGCAGGGTATGGTGGCCCAGAAAAGGGCTTTCTCTGTGGTGGCCCCTAAATTGTGGAACTTCCTTCCAACACGGGTGTATCTAGTATCTTGGTTGTATAGCTTCCACTGTACGCTGAAGATGCAACTCTTTACCGTGACTTAACAGCTAAGGTATTTTGTGGGACCCAACTTCTTTTGTTTCACTCTGTACTGTTCTGTTTCATTTGGAACAAGTTTACTTGTTTTTATAATTGCAGGTCCGCTTTTTGAACACAATGCATTCCCTGGAATTCGTTCATTAGGCAAGTGGTTGCACAAGAAGCTGACAATTTCCATTATTTCCTATGAGAATGTTTCTAATCTGTGATTTGTCCAATCTCCTTCCACTTCCTCCATAGTTTCTTCCTGAAATGGCTGCAGCCAACCAGCAAAAAACAAACAAACAAACAAACAAAAACAACAACAACCTGATTAGTCTGATCTCTCTCCCTGCATGGTTTCTGCCCCCAAATGGCCACCACCAACCAGCAAAGCATAAACAAGTAAGGAGGTGGGCAAACACAAGTTGTTCAGAATCTGCAGTGTGTATATTGAGGTTTGGGTACTAATTCCTAGTGTTAAGATAAGTGAATTTTCGCACAACAAGCATTTTGAAAATGGGACCTGCATGTATCTTATTATATTAGTATAACCTGCCCTGGAACCTTGTAGTGAAGGACATGTAATAAATCTTACATAGATAGACAGACAGTGTTGTGGAAGAGGCGCACGAGTCTCTCTCTCTCAGTTGTGCAGGTATCCAGCCAGTGTAAGCCAAGTGCTGTGCTTATGACTGCAGAGGGGCCTTGCTTGTGTGCTTTTTGCCCTCAGACAAAACAGTACAGGGGGTATTGGAAGGGGAGAGACATATGCCTCTTGTCCATAATGCTTTTGCAGTGCCAAACTGCTATTGTTTTTAACTGGAAGCTACCTTGGAAAGTCTTTGAAAAAGCCTTGATACACAGTGTTTCTCTGCAACAGCTGCACCGTTTTGACAACTGAGCTATTGTGCAGACTCAAGATATCTTTCCTCAAGATAGCACTCCTGTCGTGGGGGAACCCACACTTCCCTGTCACTTTTACAGCAGTATTTTGCTGCAGGAGTCACATGGCTCCCTTCCAGCTTCTCAAGGTCTACCTCGCATTCCCAGCCTAGCCCAAGATCCTCATATCTGTGTTTTCTCCCTTTCCTTGGCTCAAACCAGGGAGAGAAAACAGGGATGGTGTTTCTGTTTGCATTTTTTTTGCAAACATTTCTGATCTTTTTTTCCAAGGTCCCCTGGTTATTTTTTAGGTCCTCCAAGTGTCACCAGTCATTCCAGTGATTGAATTTTCCAGAGCTAAATATTGTGCTCTAAATTATGCAAGGGGAACCAGGTTGTGTCACTTGGTGCTGTTTAACAAGAGGGGGTGTTGCTTTCCTTTGCTTTATTAAAATTTCAGCATGCAATTGGATCTCTCCTGCACAGGCTCCCTTGCAATAAGAAAACATAAGAGAACTGGACCTCTTATGCGAGCACAAATGATCCAAGGTTTGCTTGCACCAAGCCCCCCTTTTAAAGCCTAAAGCCTTAGTTTTGTAGCTTTTCAATCTATTGTAACACAAAATACAGTGATACTTCCAGTTGCGGACAGGATCTGTTCCGGAGGTCCGGCTGGATCGACTGCTTCTGTGCATGCGTGCGTGGCAAAAACCCAGATATATACTTCTGGGTTTGCCGCTTACGTACCCCAAAGTCTACGTAACCGGGGGGATATGTAAGTGGAGGTACGACTGTATGCAAAAGGGTGAAGAATTGGTTGAAGTAGGAACCTTGTTCTCTGAGATTTATATGGGTCTGATGGTAGCCTTTGATTAGTCGCTGATGGTATGTGAGACGTTCTGATAGAGCAATGCTCCATAGGTTAGTAACCCAAACAAAACTCCTGAAGTATGGTTGAGACTGTAGCATGGCCAGGTAAGACAGAGCTGTGTTAGTAATTCAGACAAAAGGCACCTCGGATGCCAGGGGGCTTAAAGTTCACAACCATCACATTCAGAGGAGTTAACAGTTCCTGTGTGTGTTGATCATCTCCGGCTTGGCAAAGACTATTTACAGTTCTCTGATTGCATCCCCAGTTCGGTGGCTATATAAACAGATAAATCTTCTTTATAAATGTATGCATATGAAGGCATGTTTGTATATAATTGTCAACTGGCAAGGTACTTATAAATGCTTAACTATAAATCTTATCTGTGGATGTACATATTCAAGACCTGGGTGCTGTTCCCAGTTTTATGTTGGTGTAACTTTGCTATAGAAGTCGTTATAGATTTTGACTCCCGTCCGCATTGCAGAATTTAAAAAAAAAAGAAGTTATGTGTAACTTTGCATCTGCTACAAGTATATATCATGGCATCCATTTATTTGTTAGCATTTTAAAAAAATGGGTGTTTTGAGTAAGAGTTAAATCGGACTGGAAAATTTTAGCCCAAGTTTAGCCATCAGTGAATCAAACCATTCTCTCTTGCTGCTCCTTGTGCATAGAATGTGACTGCAGAACACATTTTATGATGACAGATCCACCTTGCTTTCTTTTGTTCTTTCTTATCCTTTTGGGATAGCTTGGTCAGTAGAGAATGAGTCTCTTAATCTCTGGGTTATGGGTTCAAGCCTCACATTGGGCAAAAGATACCTGCATTGCAGGGGGTTGAACTAGATGACCTTCGGGGTCCCTTCCAACTCTGTGATTCTAAACACACATTTTAAACCTTTAGTCCTCTTGACCCTCAGCTGAAGTGAGGGTTCTGTCATGTGCAGAACTTCATTTAATCACATCTGTCATTTGCTCCCCTTCCTTGCATCTACCTCTTTTCTTCCTGATTTATCCCTATACAATCAAAACAAACACATCAAAAATAGTACAAAATTCAGAACTTTAAAAAACAGCAAGCTAAAACATAAATAAATAAAAATGGTAATTCAACAACACATGATACTACTTTTTTTTTTAGAGAACTAAAGAACACATTATTGAGTCAGACCATCGCCCAAATAAGTTTTGTTAAGCAGAAAAGGAATGGCCAGTGAAATAATGGTTTTGATAAAGAATTTGATTGGTGAATAACATTGGGATTCCAGTTTCTCTGCTGGATTTCAGATCCTTTAAAAAGTAATTCTTACTACTATATTATGAATTTATCTCTTGCAAGCTGCCCTGGGATCTTTAGATGAAAGGCAATATATAAATCAAATAAATAACATATAAATATATATTTTTATTTTAAAAACAGCATTTGTAGACTGCACATTTTAATACACAAGAGGGACCTAAAGCTGTTGAGTTCTGTAATCTCCATGATGGATCAAGGATAAACCAATGGTTAGAGAATGACAGTGATGGGAAATTGGCCAGATACTAAGTTCCAGAAGTGTGAACCAAAAAATAACTCCCCCCCCCCAAAAAAACCACCTTCTAAATAAACACTTACTACTGTAAATGGAAGACCTTGAGCCTTGTGCTGAATAGCATCTTACTTAGAACACAGAGTATTTCCATCAACCATCTTTGCTTTTAATTGTGCGATTGACTTCTATGTGGGCTGGGCTCATTCTTCAGTTCAAAGGTGAGTTATTGAAAGCTTACCTTTGTGAACAAGAAGGTGGGGAAAAGATCACATTCTAGAAAGGGAATCAGTTTTTTAATTAAACAGTACAATCAAAATATATATCAATAAAATTCAGTAACAAACCCTATATACTCTATAAAAAGTATTACAGTCAGAGCAGGTCGAGAGAGTTATTGCCCAGAAACAAGCACAGTGCAGAATGAATGCTTACATAATTCAAAAGATAAACATGATACTGAAAACTATTTTGAAGTGATAGCCTGACACGGTTGAACTAGATTCCTACAGGACTTTGGGGGGGGGGCAATGCTCACATTACTTCTTTCATTGGTGCGGGGGTAAATTTTGAAGTGTGGGAGTTTCTCATGATGGCGAGTGGGACTCACCAGAAGAGACTCCTATCCTTCCTTCCTTCCTTCCTTCCTTCCTTCCTTCCTTTCTTTCTTTCCTGCCAATGGCAGCCATTGTGCATTTGCACTCATGGCACTTTTATCAAGATATGAGTACCAGCATTTTATTTTATTATTTCTTTAAAAAAGCACTTAAAACAGCCATCCCCACCCCAGCCTGTGCAGAGTGGAGAGGTCAGATAGGTACACTTGCCCCAGGCCTTGAAGGGTTAAGCTGGCTGTGGGGCCCCACCAGGGACCAGCTGCTTTTTTGTTCGAATTTATAACTAATCAGACTCCCACCTCTGGCCTCAGACAAGTTTCCCTCTCAGAGTTACAATTCCTAGCAACCCTTAGAAAACTACAGTGCTCAGAATTCTTGGGGGCGGGGAATGTGATTTGAATGTGCTTTAAAGTTATGCTGTATGCAGCCTGTGTGGGGTGTGTGTGTGTGTGTGTGTGCGTGCGTGCGTGCGTGCGTGCGTGCGTGTACCTGGGCTTATTTTCTACTTAACAGATTTTCTGTGAAAAGACTAACTCCAGATTAAATGAGAGAGTAATAGGGGATGGCATTGTGAAAAGGACAGCTGGTGGACACTCTGCAAAACTTCCATGCATGAACAGTACCAAGTCCGCAGTACACTGCTGTGTGGAAGTGTCATACTTCTCAGTTTTTCCCAAGCTGAGTCACTGAAAACTCTGCTGGTAGAGTCTGGAAAAGCAAATATGAGATTTGTTTGTTTGTTTTCCTCACTTTCTTGTTTCCCTCTAGAGATTATTTTATTTCTATGTCCTTTTTTGTACTTGTTGTTAAATGTTATAATTGTGTCTGCAAAAATGGTTCCAGACCGAAAGAGCCCTATTCTCATTTTCCCCAAGCCTTGTTGTTAAGCTGGAGTCTCTGCTTGCTTTCCTTGATTTGTATAGATAAGATAACCAGACATGCATTGTCCTATGCTGAGTTTCCGGCTTGACTTACTCATCCTCTATCTCCACACTTTTTGAATTTGAGCAGGTAATCACAATAAACTTAAAAGCCCCTCACCCTGCAAGCAACAAGTACAGATGACATCATCTCTCCTACAGATAGTGTCTGCACTCTTTCGCCCCATTCTCTTTGAACTACATTTTTAGATGTCCGCTGGGATGCTTTAATCATAGTGTGTACTTAAAAATGTAAAATATTAATACACCAAACATGATTTTGTGAAAAAGTTTTATCATATGGGTATGATCAGAGAGCCCCGGTTGTCTGTATCTTCCTGATTATAGCAGACAATCCTGGGCATGTCTACTTAGGAGTAAACCACACTTTGTTCAATGGGACTTTCTGCCAGGTAAGCCTTCTTAGGATCACAGTTTCAATCCCATACTATTTACCTAAGAGTAGGCCTCATTGTTGTTGTTTAGTCGCCTCCAACTCCATGGACCAGAGCACACCAGGCACTCCTGTCTTCCACTGTCCAACCATCTTGTCCTCTGTCGTCCCCTCATTACCCAGTGGGATTTACTACTGAGTAGGCATGTGCAGGATTGTGCTGTTAGTGTCTAAACTGGCTTTGCCTCTGCAAAATATGTGAAATAGAGTTCAGCTCTCAAGTATTCAGCCTTTTTGGGTTAGAAAGCATAAACTGGTGTGAATATTTTTTTCAGTTGCTAATGGAACCTTGCACAATCAAGACCTGGTTGAGCCTGGTTTACAGACTTCAGTTATATACACATTGAGATGTCAACACCTTCTTTATGTGCATAGAGGTATCATTGGGCTATGCTACAAAAAATACATTTTACTAGGACTCATCATTATTTTGGATTATGTTTGTTCTGTTCAACCTGCTTGAATTCAACAAGTTTATTAAGTCCTTCGGTGGAGTGCTTGTGGCTCCCATTTTCTTTGAGATCACAGAAGCATGCATCTTTACTAAGTGATGCAAAATGTATTTTGTGTGTCAATACTAAAGCTCAAGTATAAAGATACCATAAAAAGTCAGTAAAGCTTCATCAGTGGAATCGCACTGGCTCGCTCTTGCTCAGGGTGTAACCCTAAGCATGTCTTAGTTCACTGAAATCCACAATTCTTTGCTGGCCCAGAGGCAGTGATTTATAATAACCAGAGCATCTTTCCCTGATGTTTGGGCTGTCCATAAATTTTGACTTTCGAGGCACGACAGTAGCACATTCTGTTATGTCTCTCTGTTCCTTAAATTGTTCCATTTGGCACATAGTTCGCCATAATTCTCGAGAACACATTACGGTTTCTTGTGACGCCATCAATCTTCTTTTAATTTTGGTCATTTATTGCCCTCTTGCTCTTGGTTCAAATTTTCTTCCTGGTTCTCACTTCTTTTCCTCCCATCATCTCAGATTTGTGGTTAAGCTGTCTTTGTTTCTTGACCCTCAGTGATTAGTGCATTCAGATGGGTATCTCTAATGATTCACTTACATGCTGCTGAAGGGATCTGTTACATGGGGCAGGTTTCATACGTCACCCTTTAAAGCTTTATCATTCAGTGGCCCTGCTTTTGCTCACACAACATTATATTTCCCCCTTAAGTCTTGCATGATTTTCTTACTATCTTTCTTCTGCACAGGTTATTATAAATAACAGTGTCCTTTATGTCAACTGCTTGATTCAGCTGCATTTTCATAGCAAGTCAGGTTGGATAAATAATGTCAAGCTACAATGCTTCTGGGCTCTTCCATGCAGCAATCACACTGGAAGCTTATTCTTTCTGCATCTTGCCAAGTCTCAGTGCCGTATCCTGATTCCAAGTGAAGTGTAAAGGACCAAGCAAAGACATTCCTTGGGACATGTCTGGCTTGGTTGCTGCATCTTGTTAAGAGGATTCAGACTCCCCGAATCATGCATTAACATAAGAATTGCTTTCCCCCACATTATCATTAGATAAATGGCATAAGGCAAAAATAGACTATCCGATATGGCTGCAGGAAAATAATTTGAATCATCCTGAGATTGGAGGCTATTTAATGGCTGCTTTTGCCTGGAACATTAACAGTGGCAGCTTATTTGAGTTCTGTAGCTTGTGTATCTTGCCTGTTCCATAATGCTTGTGGGGCCTTAGAGTTTTAAGTAGTCAGTCACTGCACTCTAGAACATATTGGACTTTGGCCATTAACTGCAACTCCTGGGACTCCAATTCACACACCCTCCTATCTTGAGGAATGCTACATATGCATGGTGTCCCCAGTGCAAGCACATAGAAAGGAATGGATCAAGTTTGGGCTGCAAAGACCCTGCATGTGTGTTAGACCTTACAGAAGCATTGTGCTTTTAGAAGACACATGGCAGACAGAAATTAAATGGATCATTCTTTTCCCAGTCATGGCATCTTCATGCTGGAAAAGAAGCTGTACTTGCCGAATATTTGCAACACGCACACCAACGGCTAATTTAGAGGGTTGGGCAATTATGTGGAAGTAAGTTCTGTTGATTCCAGCTGTACAGCTTGCTTGTATATACTGAACTTACGTTGAGTTCAAGCTGCTAGAATTTGAAAGGCAGAGGCAATTATTCATTTACCTCTGGCCTCTAAGGCTTTTAATAGATATCTGAGCAATATATTATCTTCTAAATTCAGTATTACTATTTATTTGATGTTATGTTGAATGTTATTGGGATATCAGTTTTGCTCTGACATGGAGGCATTTGGGACCCCTGATAGCTTATCTGTTTGTGCCTATTTTCCCACTGTTCTTCACTGCTCCCTGTTGTTTCAATGATACTTTTTCTCTCTGAATGATTAACAATCACATTGTGAATATAATGACGCCACAGCAACAAATAACCCAATCAGATACCCAGAAATAACTCATCAGATATCACAATGTGACAAACGATTGTGGCAAATGAAGCTAGTTCCAAATGAGATCAGTAATTCCAGTACAGTACCGCATTGCCCTCACTTCTGGATGAATGGGACCTATGGCAAAGTGCTTGAATGCATACTGAGGGACAAAAGGAACTGCATCTGCTATTGCAGCTGATCAGTTAATGTAGGTAGTTCCATAGTTCTGTACTTCCACCTCTGCCACCCTATTTCTAGACATATTAGCCACTGTTTGCAAAACCTGCAAGTAACCAAACGTGGGATTTCCTTTTTGTGCCCAACAAAGAGGGCTGTGAAATCCCTTCTCCTAATTAAAAGACATGGAGGCATGCAGATATATGTGAGCATGCATTTATCTTCCAGTTATTTATTTTCTTATTATTTTTGTATTCCAGAAAGCTCAGAGCAGTGTCTAGGACAGCCTTACAACACCTCTGTAAAGTATGTAATTTAGGTTGGCAATAGTGATTTGTAAAAGTACCTTACCTCTGTTCATTCCACATTGAAACCTCCAGTTCTAGCCAGCACACCATTCTGATTGTTTTGTTTGTGCACTGGAGTTTACACACATATACCTGTGTATATGCATGTGCTGCTTTAAAGTTATGTGCTAATACCTTTGTTTATAGAGAAGGAGAACATAATGGCAGATGCTATCAGAACTCACTCACAGGAGTTCCCAGCCTTTGTCATCCATCGTGAGCTGCCTGAAAATATTGTTTCAGAGTCCTGAAGGTGCAGCTAAGCAATACGAGACAGATGGTCCAGCTGGCAGTGCTTGTTCCTGTCCTAGGTCCAGAGCCAAACAGTTCAATGTAACTGTGAGAAAGGAAGGCCATGTAGCCGTCTGTAACCTGCAAAGTCCACTAAGGGAGAACAAAAGCCTGGACACTTAAGAGGCAGCTACTTTGTTGGCCTTCAGCTTTTCCATTAAACAGTTCTCCAAACAACATGCAACAGATCTTGGGTCACTGTTCTTGGGTGCTATGCTGGTTTATTATTATTATTATTATTATTATTATTATTATTATTATTACCTTTCTGTTTTTTGTGCACAAGCAAATTCAAGAAAACATAAAGCTGTAAGAATCTTATGTGGAACAGGTGAAGTCTCAATATTATTTGTTTAGCAGCGCATCAGCTGTAATCTCTTCATGCTGATTTATAAAGCATTGAATGGCATTCCACAATTGTGTTGATCTGATTTGATAACATCCAACTGTTGTGACTTAATGGGGCTATCTGCAGGACTGGGTTCACTCTGCCACTCCTGGAGCCTTTTGCCATTCTTCTTCTACCTCGTGGGATTCTATTGCCAAGGTGATAAGCACGATCATGCTGTTGAAGCTTTAAAAAAGAAACTGAAGCATTTGGGTTCTCTGTGTTTCCCGCCCGCTTGACACTAGCAGTCACGCTTTCTCAGCTTCTGTTCTGTTACCACTGGTGTGACATGAAACAGCTATTACACCAAATGCTTTCTAGCAGCTTTTAATAGATTGCAATAGTGATTCTTACAGCACATGCCTATGCATGCTTACCCCGAAGTAAATCCCACTGTGTTCAGTGGGGGCTTGCTTTCAGATAAGTGTCCATATAATTACACCCCCATGCTCCCCCCCCCCCGCACAGCACCATATGCTAAGATTACACGTTCTTCTAAGTGATACTTTTGCACTACCTCCAGTCCAATGTCATTAGCAATGATAACCAGTTCCTCTTCTTTCACTCAAAGGCTGGAATTGCCCCCCCCCTTTTTCCTTTTTCTGGAATTGCCCCTTTAAAATGCAGCTTGCCATTTGCAGTATTTCTATTTAAAAAATAATATATTTTTAAAGATCTGCTGGGGCACCTTTCAATAGGAAGGTTTTGAATCAACCTTGTAACTTTTTTTTCTTTTAACTTTGCAGCTCTTTTAGTACTAAGCAAAAAACATCTCTGCTTCAGTTTTCCCAAATAGTTACTCATCAGTTGTTCCTTTTTCAAATAGGAGTGCATAGCAAGCTATTTTATTTCCAACAAATTGTAAAATGACAAAGTTGCATTACGGTGCTTTGTTTACAAATATATGCCTGATAGCAGATGATTGCTTTGTGGATTGGTGCCAAAAAGAACCCCATTTTAAAGGTAGGAAAAAACACGTGGCTGCTTTTTTTACCATGATTTCTTGTTTTTTTAAATCCAAGCTGTATGCACTGAGAAGGAGCAGCAGTTGCTTGGAACTCTGATTATTTATAATGGGAGGATCCACTTAACTCCTTTTCTTAGGAGCTTCTGAGCAAGGGTGTGAAATTGTGCTGCTGCAGAAAAAGATGTAGCCTGGGGCTGGTTGGCTTGTTGAGCTCATGCAGATGGGAGTGTCATATTACTAACATTGCAGGGGCATGTACTGAGCTGTCATTTGTAAAGAACGGCAGGGAAAAAAGGCAGAGACTTATCTTGTTTTTAGTACAACATCCTGCTGCTAGATGTGTTGCCCAGTTGTTGTTGAAGTAAAAAACCAAAGATACATAGCTTCAGGGATGGGAGAGAACCAAGTTGAAATCTCTCTCTCTCTCTCTCTCTCTCTCTCTCTCTCTCTCTCTCTCTTAAAGCTGGCAACGTTACCTTCTACTTTTCTTCTTGATAGCTTAACGCAATCTCATCCCACTTGGGAAACAACTGCGTCTGTGCCTGCCAAATGGTGCCACCAATAAAAAGGTTACATTTTTGTTTCTCATGAAGGTACTGTCCAGTGTTTCAGATACTGCAAGAAAATGTCTCAAGATAATTTCCAGTTCAACACTTTGTGACGCTTTGTTTTTTAAAAAAACCTGTAAGCTAGGTGTCACATCGAAGGGCAAAAGGCATTATTTAGTTATAGGAATTCACCTTTTTCTTTTTTTTTTAAAAAAAATGCTATTTTGGCACCCTCATATATCCAAAACAATGACTTGTGCAGGCATAGCAGGGTGCAAGGCATGCAGCCTGTGATCATCCACAACATCACCGTGTTGCGGGATCCATGAATGCTGGCTTATGTTCCTAGTCAGCCATCATTTGTGGTCATCACCAGCCTGCTTGCTTGCATCCTCTGTTATGCACAGGAGGCTTGAGAGAGACTCAGGGTCATACCTCATTTGTGCAAGATACAGAGAAGGGAAGAAACAGTGTGTGTGGGGGGGTGTCTCTTGCTACTTCAAAAGAATTCCTGCTATTTCTTACCTACTTGAAAATGGGAATGGGGTTTTTGCAGAGCAGCAGTCTGTGTGCTGCCAGGTATCTTGCTTGCCAGAGCACTGGAGGCCTTTTGCAGCTTGGCCAGAAGCTTCATGGATGCCTGGCCAGGCTGCTTCCACAAGGCAGCTCATTTGCAGGCTGGCTTTTCAAAATAAGCTTTTCTTTCTGGGAAAAGACCTTGGTGAGCAGAATACAATGTTGTCTTCCCTTGACTTAAAGATAAAAGAAGAAGAGAACTCTCAATTTTCCTGAGTCATTACTTTATCTTCACTTGCCAGCTCTTCTTTTACAGAGAGATGGGCTGGAATTGCTTATCCAAATTTAACATTTCCCCATTGGGTAGCAATGACTGCAGGCTTCTAAATGAAGGCAAGACTCCCAACTAGTCTAGATGATGCTAAAACTAGCCAGCTGGCCACAGTGTTCATAGGAACATAGGGAGCTGCTTCATTCCGAATCAGACCATTGGTCCATCTAGCTCAGCGTTGTTTACACTGACTGGCAGTGGTTCTCCAAGGTTTTGGGCAGAGGTATTTCCACATCTCCAGCCTTACCTGGAGATGCCAAGGGTTGAGCCAGGGACCAGGCAGATGCTTGTCATACATGCATCACACACATTGTCCTTTATGGTATTTGCTATAAGATGCTATAAGTCTCACACTCCTTGGATCCTGTCAAGTGAGAGGTGGGGCAAGGTCCTCTGTGGAAAGCAAGAATGGGTGCAGGTGGAGAGCTCTTGTTCAGGCCAAATGGTTATTGCATACTTGTGTCCACATTTACAAACCACACACTTACTTCTTGGGCTCACACATACTACAGACCACATGGCTTTGGCTGCATGTAAGTGTGGCCTCCTAAGTGAGTTAACCCTTGGAGGAAGCCTCCACAGCTTTCTTATAATTCAAACACTGTGCCTATTGTGGAAGGCATTGCTGAGCCTGAATAAAAGAGCTTCAGCAAGCACCACATCTCTCTGTCTTTAGAAAATTACAGGGTTTACTTTTCCTACTGAATATATAATTGCATATGATTTATCTGAGGAAGTACTGTTTCCTCTCCTTCATAGTATGCCTATTGTATTTTTGAATGTGAGGAAAATCTAACAAAATACTTTTTCAAGGAGGGTTAAAAGGATAAAATAACACACCGTTGGTGGATTCTTACTTGGAGTGGGTGGGGGAGGACTTCCAGGTTGCTAATAGCCAAGTAGAGTCTTCTTGGTTTAGCAAACATACTGAAAATGGTAGAAACACCTGTATCATGATACCATCAATATATTTAATTGTGGTCAAATGAGAGTTAATAAAGAGGACTTATTGCTTACATGAACAAATATGTATAGTATAAGATGAACCAAAAATAGCCTGGGCTACTGGTTTGTTTAGCCTTTAAGGCAAGGATGGGGAACTTGTGGTCCTCCAGATGTTCCTGGATAACAACTCCCATCATCCCTAACCATTGACCATGCTGGTTGAGGCTGATGGGAATCTAGCATAGGATGACAGAAAGCTGCCTTATACTGAGTCAGACCATTCGTCTATCTAGCACAATGTTATCTACGTTGACTTGCAGCGACTCTCAATAATTTCAGGCAGGGCTCTCTTTCAGCCATACCTGGAGGTGTTGGGGATTGAACCGGGAACCTTCTGCATAAAAAGCAGGTTCTCTGCTGACGAGCTACGACCCTTCCCCTAACAACATCTGGAGTGTCACTGTCCCTAATTTAAAGCCCTTGGCAGATTAGGACCTGGATGCTAGAAGGGACCCTTCAAGTATCCATGTTAACATGGTTTATAAAAGGCATCCCTTAGGGAGCCAGTCACTGGGACTGCACGTGATAAGGTGGCTGTGGGTAGGTCTGCACCAGACTACCAGTGTGTCCTTGTTCAACTTCTTTGTTGTTTTGTTTTGCTTTCCATATATAATCTCTTTTCCTAAAATGCTACGCCCTGTCACTTAAAAAAAAAGATTTACCATAAAGGATGAGGGTGTACATTTCTGCTACACCTGTATAGATATCTGAAGGAATATTGTGGAAAAGCTAGTGCCCTTTTTCACATGGGAGAGGATCATGTTGAAGAACAGCAGGTGCAAACAGATTCTAAGTCACCTCATGTATTGGACTGTGTGGGGTTAACTGTTAGGTAAGGATATAATTCGTTTATGAGAACTGATGTGTAGATGAGGATGATGGTGTCATTTTGAAATTTAGATTTAGATGAGGGAATCTCCTTGTGACTGGCTTATTTTTTTCCTAGTGCATTTCAGAGTTCACCTTTCTCTGATTAAACAAAACAATCCAGAAAACAAGGGACTAAAATATAATGTGATAAGAGATATGGCTTGGAATGTAGAATTTGAAGTCTGATGAACTTTCCATGTTGTTTCTTGGAGAAAAGCTGCTTTGGACAAGGAATATTGAAACAAACTGCTGGTGCGTAATTGTTTATGAAAAACCTTTAGTAATAATTTTGTCCACATCTTTTTCTCTTAATACATCTGTTCCTCTGGAGAGCCAGTGTGGTGTAGTGGTTAAGAGTGGTAGACTTGTTATCTGGGGCACCGGGTTCGTGTCTCCACTCCTCCACATGCAGCTGCTGGGTGACCTTGGGCTAGTCACACTTCTCTGAAGTCTCTCAGCCCCACTCACCTCACAGAGTGTTTGTTGTGGGGGAGGAAGGGAAAGGAGAATGTTAGCTGCTTTGAGACTCCTTCGGGTAGTGAAAAGCGGGATATCAAATCCAAACTCTTCTTCTTCTTCTTCTTCTTCTTCTTCTTCTTCTTCTCTTGATTTTCTCTTTTTGGGCCAAGAGATTGTGCTTTTGCTTCCTATGTTAAAATGTGCTCTACCAAGTTATTTTCCGTCAGCTTTAAGGCCTCCTGTTATTAAGAGTGAATTGTGCTGTGTCAAGGCTCCTTTCTCGGGGCATGTTAACTCAAGGTGCTGGACACCACATCCCTCCCTGATGCCCCAGGAGATGCTGAATGTTTCTCGGAGCCGAGTTGTTTCTGTGCGGTAGAAGAGCAAATCTTTTAAACCACTCAGACGCTCACTGAACCAGGTGGTGTGGCTGTCTGCTTCTTCTGCTTGCTGTTGCTAAGTGAACAGCTCCATATCGCACACAAAGCTGAACCAATAGCATCCTGACCTCCAAAAGCTGTTAAAAGCTGAAGAAAGAGGAGCTGTCTGTTCTCCCCACCCCCTTTTTTTTGAGGGAGGTTGGTTAGGCAGGAGAGAGAAAATGGGTGCGGGAACTCCTAATAGCCATTGATTCTTCAGAAATAGACAGCATTTTCCCATGTGAAGAGGGGTGGGTATACTGCTGCTTTGCATGTACAGAATAGAGAGAGGAGTACATTACTTCTCCCATGTGCTCTGAATTCAATGTTCTGATTAAGACTGTCATATTCTTTCTTTGCTTTGCCATTGTTATTAGCTGGGTTTAGGGACCCTTCTTGACCAGATAAGCACTTGATGTGTTCCATGCATTTCCAAGCAACTGCCCACCCCCAGCTTATATATTTAGTGCATGTGTATGTTCTTGATTATTCATATCCCCTCCCCACACACCTTTCATTGTGAAGGGTAAATGTCAGCACCGCAATTCGTGAATTACAAAAATCTATTACGGATTTTTTTTTCAGGGCGTAAGAATTTCTAGAAACAGCCGGGGTTATGAGGTAGTTAAAAATAAGGTTTGATAAACTTTTTCATTACAATGTGTAATGTAAAAATCAAATGCTGCTTTATAAAGTGTGGCACTAACATACAGTAAAAAGCTGCTCATGTGTGGGCTATATTAGAACTCTTTGGCAGGTGTTCCAAGCTTCATATTCCTGTAAAAGTTCTTTTTAACACCACGTAGAGATTAATAAATAGAAACAGAGATAAAATAAGGCAGCGAAGGCCTTTAAACTTCAGCCTTTCTATGAACAAAAATAAATCTTACCTTCCAAAACACAGCACCTTGTCATGCTCCCTTGACAGTCTCCACACCAGCAAAACAAAGCAGACAGTTCTGTTAACTGCTTCTTATAATCAGATGTTCCCCTTGATGTCTTAGCTGCAAAAGTTGAAGTTCTGTCCAGAGGCCTTATGTATATGTCACACAAAGTAGTATATAAACCTCTGAAATCTTAAAATACCACCTTATGGTGATTCCAGAAAACTATACCAATCACATAAGTTAAATGTTATCACTTGAGTCCATACTTCTGGAATTCACGTTAGATCCATGCCCCTTCTAGTAAAAGAATTGTATAATTTCCACTTTCTCTTCCCCATATTAAATGTAATGTACAAACAATAGTCACACACCAATACATACAGACAGGATTTAGAAACTCATGTTTAGAAAACAAAAGATAATCCTCTGCAACTTCTTCAGCTTTTGACTCAAATATATAAAGACAACATGGCTGTTAATAGCTATAACACTTAAGAGCTCAAACAGGATATATCATGCACCACACATGGGTGTGCAGTGTTGATTTCATATATGAAAAATGTACTATATGGTACAATCCTTTGTTATAAAATCCATATAGTGATACTGTTTCGAATCTATTTCTGTTTAGGGCAATCCAGCACCAACAACCTACTTGCACATGCTTATTGAAGCAGCAGTTGTTGCATTATGAGGTATTGCACATCCTATTTTGGATCTCTTGTTCTATACTAGATATAAAACAGGGCTAACAGTTCTGTCTTTTGTTTGTGTGATTTTTATGTCCACTGGGCTAGAGACAAACATACCGGTACTTCCTCTCTGCACTGCCAGGGCATTATTTTCTCTTATAGCCTGGGAATCGAGTGGTGGAACACCTCCCTCTTCTTATCCTGGCTATTTTCTGTTTTCAGCACTAAACTAGGTTCAGCCCGGGGGGGGGGGGACACACACACAGGAAAAGAGAGAGAGAGTCAGGAGAGCAGAGTGTCAAGTCTTCACCTACCTGTACATTTCCTCACTCACTTGCCACAGTCTTCATTTGTGCTACTGTGGGAGAAAAACAACAACCACACAACTTTCTAGTATTTCAAAAAACAAAAGGAGGGGTGGACTTCAGCATTGAACTCTGAAATTTGAGCAGCTGGTCAACATGACATGATGACTTCATGAAAGGTCATGCATGATCACTTAATAAATGTTTCTCTGGACCACAACAGATTCAATCTGCAGTTTGGGCAACAATGCTATCCTTTTCAAGCAAACGGGTATTCTGTTGGTAAACAAAAAAATGTGCTTAGCACAGCACAATGTCACCATTGTGCTTTCTCCTGTTGTAAAAAAAGAAAAAAGAAAAAAAACAGAGCCGAGTAGAGAACTGTAACATTTTTAGTAATATTGTCCTGTGCGGCAGATTTTGCAACACTACATCTGTTGGCCATCTTATGCTTCCAAAAAAGCGGGGTCTTCCCATCCCCCCAAGGCAAGCTATTTGTGCCAGTGGAAGCTGGCAGGCCAAGCGGTAGAGCTTGGTGCGTCTAGAGCGCACAGGAGACCACAGAAAACACTACCAATCTGACGTGTTCCCATGTTGCATGTGTTTGCAAGCCACCTGCCACCAAGCAATACTATCCACCCATGATGCCAGGCCACCACTGACCCAATACAACCCAGATTACAGCTGTGTCACAGTCAAAAAGCGGGACACCACCAAGTACAGTGCATATATTGCAAGCAAGCCAAGCCACAGACCACGTGTCACAACGTAAGTGATATACTCTTCACCTTCTGCACCCTCTTGCTAGGATTGTTTTGCCCACCTGCAGTCCTAAACACACTTGCCAGAGAGTCAGTGCCATATACTTAGCTTCTGCAGTTTGGTGGGTCTCATTGTTACAAATGAGGAACAAGGCACAAGCAGAGAGAAAGAAACTGACCTGCTGAACCTTTTCAGCGAGCACATAACTAAACAAAGGATTTCTGAGCTTTTTGTCAAAATACTTAGTACTATGGAGGTCCTCGACTAGCTCCTTTCCACCAATTATTACTAGAGGAATCAATTCTATATTTAAATCTAGTATATGTCTACCAGTATATGTCATACCCGCCCATTTCCGCCTCCTGCCCCCGATGAAACTTTCCCAACCTGATGGCATTCTCAACATTTGCTACCATGACAATAGTGGCACATCTGCCTCTCATATTACCGGTAGTATCAGTGGGTGAGAGATATGAGGTAGAGAGAAAATTTCCTGTTTGCTTTGGAAGACTATGAGTTTGCCCCTTTGCTTTAAATAATATGAAACTTCCCCGTTAACATTCGGATCTTTGACCACTGCTTTTCTTGCTAGACTCCAGCAAATGCACTAGAAATGTTGTATGGGGAGTGACTGCAGAAGCTGTCCAGAGATGTTAAGTTGAAGCCACTGGCAGGAGCTTGCACCGATCTCTCTGGAACCTATGCCTTTAACTGAATAGCTGAGTATATTGCAGAATATTCCTATAAATGGATTATTATTTTTTTACCTTTTAGCTTTATTTTAATATCTTTCATGTGGAATTCACTGTGTGCTTAAATCTGTCTATCTCATCTCCTCTATTCTATGGTATTTATAATGTGCCTATCACCATGGAATCTAAGCGCTTTTTTAATACATTTCATCTGAAATTCATTGCATGTTTCAAATATAAGAGGGGCTGAATAAGAGGTGGGGTGGAGAAATGGAATAATATTTTTAAAGGACAGTTAGAGAAGAAAAATGGGTTTTAATCATCTGACTTGGTAGCATTCCTCCTACATCCTAATCTTACTTGGAGAGTTTATGCCAGTGAATGTATAGCATTCAGAGTGCAGCTGAATTTTGTCAGTTCCCTTCACCCTCTGAACCGGGGCCTATTGATTACCCTGCCACTTCCAATCATCACTCCACTCACTAATCTCTTCTGCCTCACCTCTCTCCTCTAGCACAGATCACTCAGAGCCTGTCTGTATTAAGAAAATTGGACCGTATGTAATTCAATTAAGGTATCTTAAGATGTTACAGGGAAATGATAGGAATTCCAAACTAGGGCTAAAATGGTGCTCATCTGAATTACAGGTACAGCTCCCTATTTCAGGTGATTTCAAGATGATTGAGGAAGCTTGGATATCTCCTAAGAGACATTTCTGGTTCAGATGAGGCCTTGTGCACTCCATAATTGTGGCAGCCATGTTTGTTTATTCATTTGGTCACAGTATAGGATGGGATGGTCTGATTTGTTTACCTCAAAAGGGACTTGCAGGTGAAGAAAGCCGAGCCCTCCACATTTCTCTGCCTTTCCTCTCTAAGGTCCATTCAGCAGTAGACAGGGCATGCTGACCCATGGCAGAATCAGTTTTGTCATGAACACTTGGAGTTAATATATTATTATTAATTACACCTCTGTAATTAGTGGTGAGTGGGGATATATAGAGTGCATCAGTGCATATTATAGCTGGCCTCTCTTTGTCTGTTTGGAATCCCAAGGAGGGAAGAAACTCCCCCGTCTTCACATTCCCTATAGGCAGAGATGGCCAGATTGCACTTGAAGTGGTTACCTGACCCTCACCCCTCTCCACACGCTTGCAGTTGAGAGCTGTTGAGAGCTTCGCTCTTGCAGCCAGAGAAGATCCTTGCCACACGGAAAAATGAATTGCTGGCAGGGCCTATTGCTTTATTGCCTAAGCATTCACCAGGTCAGGCAGGGAGACGGGTGGGTAGTGGGGTGGCAGGTATGCCAGTAGAATCCCTGACACATTCCGATCATCAATTGAAAGCTCCTGAAAGCACCCAAAATTTTAAATTTTTTGTGATACGTTTTACCCTAAAAGTACAAAAATGGTAAAGTTAATGCAGTAAAATATGTACCTTTGTATCAATCACTCTGGCGATTATCTACTTTGCATTTCCTGTTCCCAAAGTGCGCTTCTGTGATCTGTACTGCTAAATCCTGCATGTTGTTTATACACACCCACATAACACCCACACAGACCTGTTGTGGGAGGCAAAATGTAACCAAGCACAGGACAGGAAGAAGCTCCAAGCTGTGATACTTCATAGCTTTTAGGGTTCAGTTTTCGGAGGCTAAAATGGCACTCAGGAATATGACATTGACTTTGGGTAGAAGCAAGGCACTTCACAACCCAATTCAAAGCATATTTACTCAGGTGTAAGTCCTCATGAATACAGCAGAAATTACCTGGGACTAAATCAGTGGTGCCTGCTTGCTCACTAAATATGCGAGCAAGGCAGGAGACATTTTCTGCTGTGGAAAGCCACAGCTCCAACACACACACAAGTCCACTGGCCTGCATCCCCATACTTGCCACCTCCTTTGCAGCCACCAGGAAAGTGCAGGCCTGGTAAGAGCTTAGTAATAACTAAATTGCTATCTAAGAAGTGGGCTGGTGGAAAAGGATGGAGCAATCTGTTTCCACAACACAAGCCCACTGTGTTTCTGTGATGGTTGTGGAAGAGACTTAACTTCCTTATGAACTAGATAGAAGCCAAGGAGGCTGGTAGAGGAGAGAGGAGCAATCTGTCTCTCTTCTACCTGCCTGTTCACCCACCTGCATGGAATTCCTGGTCACTGATAGTTACCAGGTGAGTTGTTCAATATAAGGCTGGCTGGCATGGAGGCAGGTTCAAGTGGCAAGTGTTTCAGTGTGGGGAAATGATTCCTTTCATGGTTCTGCTGATTCTTCCTCACATTGACATACTTGTCATTTTTTTTGTTTTCTCTTGGGATAATGCTACAGCTCAGAAAGCTCATTTAGTTCAAGTTCAACATTTCCAAAAATAAACTAATTTTTTATTTTTTATTTTGTTTTGACTATGGCAGACCAACACGGCTACCTACCTGAAACTAATTCCACTTCACATTCATTCATTTGCAGAACTAGTTTGGTTCATGCTGAAGTTCATAGTTAATTCCAGTTCACCCAAATGATCCTCAGAATTTTGTTTTCAGCATTCAGAATGTTGCAATTACAGAATATACTTAAGAGTAAAAAAAATCAAAACACACATGCACGGTGGAATGTGAATTGCCCAGTGCTGTTCATGCCAGCTGCCTGGACCCTCCAGGCTTTAGGCAGCTGAAGCTGACATTCCTGTAATGCAGGGTATGGGACTATATGACCCTTTGGGTCCCTTTCAGCTCTACGGTTCTATGAGTCTATGATTTCCCCAACAATTATGATCTTTAAGCCTAAAGGCCTGAAGTGTCTAAAGAGTAAAAAAACAACAACAACCACAACCCCAAAATGAACTTAATTCACATTCAGCTCATTCGGCAACTATGGGGACTTACTTACAATTCAGAGATTGTTGTACTAATTCAGTGAACTTTGGTAAACCAAACTATTTCATTCCAAGCACTGCATTATTTGCTGGGTGAAAAATTATGCATGGAGCCACTTTACATAAATAGCTTGGCACATGAAGCTGCCTCTGTGTGGCTGCATTCAAATAGCAACGTTGCCTCTGTTTTTGTGTTACTGATTTGGCCTCTACTACCATTGCTTTTCTTAGAAAAATCACATAATTCCTAAAAATCATGGGACATGAGTTGATATTATGTAACTCCTCAGATCTAGGAAAATTCTAATATAATTGGAATGCTGTTTTGGTACAAAGAGTACTAATCTCCAAGACACAGAAATAAGCAGGGACGAGCATAAGACCATCCATGGCTTTTAAAATATTTAAGTGTGAAGTGGATAATTCTTTTTGGATTTTTTTTTAAAAATATAATAGCATAAAATTCCTGTAGTATCATATGATCACTATTAATCACACAGATAGAACAATTGCTAAGGTGCCCTCTGCTGAAGATATTGTGGCTAATGTTCTCATTACCAGCTAATTGGCTAAAGAGACTTCTCTCACATTGCATTTAGCCTGATTGATAGTTTTCTATCACCTGATGGGTGGAATGGACAGCCAAACCAATTATCACAGCAAAGTGTGCTATATACCCGGAGACTGCAGGCAGAGACAAAGGATCCTTATCAAATTATATCCAGTGACAGTGCCAGCTGCGATTTTGCTAAGATGTGAGAGAATTGTCTGAAAAGCATTGCCTGGATCTCACTAGGTAGTGCAGATCCTAAATATTCTGGTCTCCCTAAAAAACACTACTACCCAGATTGTAGTGGATGGCACTATTAAGATTCTATATGTGGTAATTTTTAAACAATGTTTTATACATTAATCTGTGAGGGTTTGTTTGTAGCTAGTGTATACACTCCCCACAACCTGGTGCCCTATAGAATAGATGTTTTGGATTGCAACTTCCATCAGCCCCAGTCACACATTGGTCAGGGATGATGGAAGTTGTAATCAAGATGGGTGTTTGAAAAGTAGATTTAGGAAGAAAACCTGAAATGCCCCATAAAGACAAATACAGATGCAATCATGTCAAGCACATCTGGAATAATGGTTGCAAATTGCCCCCCCCCCAGTAGAGACAATATTTGAATGGTTCATACCTTCCAACTTGCAACTGTGTCTCTCCCAGTAAACTGTTGAATTGTGCCAAAGAGTGGGCAGCACAACCCGTATGGCACAAATTATCTTAATCCTAGCTTTCTTGCCTGGCTGGCTTGTCTGGGTGTGGTACGCTTGTCACAACACTTGCATATTGCAAAATCAGTCAGCTGCAAGATTTTTTTAGTTAGTGTGCATTCATAAAACTGTAAGTAAAATAAATGGAAGACTTTCCAATTCTGCCTATCTGCATGCAGCCCTAGGCAAGCTTAGATATCGGCAGGGGGTTGAAGCCGACAATTCTGAATGTCTTATTGGTGGTGATAATAGGCCTATAAACGGACAAGGCTCAGGAATTCCCAGTGTCTGAGTGGTGACCTTGCTATGAATACTGATAGGAAGAAGTGGCATCACACAAATCCCTGACTTCTGTAGCCCCTGTGGATGCCGCTGAGGAAGTAAGAAGGCATCTTGTCCTTCCTGTTGTTGCTTGTTCCTCTGCCCTCTCTGAGCAGGCATTCAGGAACAGGAGTAAGAAGGAGCAGGAGCATTGTTTTGTGTTCTGTCCTTGGGGGCAATGGTGTGAAAGGGGGCCCTAGTGGAGAGAGTAAATGAATGGGTGGTGATATCAGGTGGGATTAGGAGGACCCACTGGGGGTGGGGGCACCTAAAGCACAGGTGTCAAACACAAGGCCCGGGGGCCTAATCCGGCCCGCCAGACCTCGTCATGTGGCCCATGTAGCGAAGCTGGGCCCGGAGACGCGCAGCGGGTGGCGCTTGGCCGGATTCCCAGCCACTTCCTTACTCCCCCACCTGCTCCTTTTCTCCGCACCCCCCACCTCCTCCAGCCTCGCGGCGCTGCTCTAGCAGACAGCAGCCGCGACACTCCCAAGATTTCAGAGCGCGCCGAAGGTGGCAGCCTCGATCCATCTGCCCTGGTTTCGGAGTGGGATTAGCCGGCGTTTCTAGAGCGCGTCGCGCAAAAGCACTTGAGGCGCTTGTTAGCGGGTGGAGGGAGCAGTCACCTCGGAGCAGGGAGCTTGAGGAGGCTTTTAGGGCTTGTGGATTTTACAAGTAGCGGCGGGGAAACTGTGGGGGAGCTGCTTCGCCCCTTTAGTGCAGCGCCAGCCTCGCTACCTTTTTTTTTTTTTTTTTTGGCTACTGGTGGCTACTGCCAGCTTCCTTGGTGCGGGATTGGTGAGAGAAGAACTGTTTTGACATCTGGAATGTAACAAGGAAATGAGACAGAAGTCTGAGCTTGCAGTTGGTGGCCAAGATTCTTCGCCCCTTTAGTGCAGCACCAGCCTCGCTACCTTTTTTTTTTTTAACCTGGCAGAAAGTGCCGCCGTGTCAATCCTTAGCAAGCGGCTTTAGCACCGGGGCAGCCCCAATCCTGGCAGAGACGCTGCCGCCGTGTGCGCGCTTACCTGGGAGCAATCCCCATTCTACACAGCGGGACTGACTTCCAAATCTGGCGGCTGGGGGAGGGTGTCTTTCTTGAGCCAGCGCGAGCGCATCCTGGCTTCTTAGTCAATGTCCTCTTTATTCCTAACGAGGTGGGGTGGGGGAGGTTTGGGACTCTCCGTGGGGAGACCGCAGCAGAAGGCGGGGCGGCCGGAACATTGGCTGCGGCCCCAGGAGCACATCGCAGCTCGGGATCTCAGCCAAGGCAACTATCTCTTTAAGGGGGTTGGGGGTCTCCCAACAACTCTCAGCACCCTTAATAAACTACAGTTCCCAGGATTATTTGGCAGAAGCCATGACTGTTTAAAGTGGTGTGATACTGCTTTAAATGTATAGTGCAGATGGAGCCTACATTTTAGGGCTTTGTTGTTATCCGAGAATTCAAAGCAGACCACAGTAGTGTATAAAGTTTGTGGTACCAAGAACACCAAATAGTCATATCATTACATTGGTACAAAGAAAAGTAGCAGGTCTCATCCCTTTGCACAATTGGGCTTTGTTTTGTGCTTCTAAGTTCATTTCAGTTCATTTCCCGATAATTGCCCTGTTTCTCAGAGGTTGTTGTGAAAGGAGCTGCACCAAGGCTTTTGCCTTTCTACTTCAGTGGGAAAATGTGAGGTGGTAAACTTCACAGTTCCATTATCATTTTAATGAAAACATTTTCCTTGCATTCCCCAGTCATGGCCTGTCTTTTACAGAGGCCATTTTATTAAAAGATATTATCTGCAGTATCATAATTTTGCTGGGATGGAAACTGTGGGTGCAATGCTAAAATTCTATCCTGTAACTATTTTATTACTTTTTTCACACAATCACCCCCCCAAACATTCCACAAGATACTCAACAAATTTTGCTACACCATATGGATGTTAGCTTGTAATAATTAAGTATCTACAAAAAAATCCCCACCTAGTTAACTTAATTGTTTCGCCCAGCATTGTTGTCTCTCTAGCTTCTTCCAAAACAGGTACAGGGAAACTTTTTCAACCAGAGGGCTCCATACACTTCTGCACAACCTTCTAGTGGTTGCAAAGGTTGGGCAGGGCCAGAGGCTAAAGTGAGTGGAGTAGTAGACGTGACTCTTACCTTTGGTACATTTCAGCCATTCAAAAGTCAGAGGGCTCAAAGCCTGTCCATCCTCCATCCAGGCAAGCAAACAACAGTTTCTTCTTCTTCAGTGTATCTGAAGAAGTGTGCATGCACACGAAAGCTCATACCAAGAACAAACTCAGTTGGTCTCTAAGGTGCTACTGGAAAGAATTTTCTATTTTGTTTCAACAGTTTCTTTGTTCAAGGACATTTTCCACTTGAGAAGGGTGTGGAGCAGAGCCATGGAAAGGGAAGCGAGTCTGGATAGCTCAGTTGGTTAGAGCAGGCACCCCCAACCTGCAGCCCTCCAGCCTACAACTCCCGTGATCCCTAGCTAACAGGACCAGTGGTCAGTGATGATGGGAATTGTAGTCCAAAACATCTGGAGGGCCGAAGGTTGGGGGTGCCTGGGATAACGCCCAGGTTGCAGGTTCAATTCCCACATAGGAAAAGCTGCATATTCCTGCAGGGGGTTGGACTAGATCAGGCATAGGCAAACTCGGCCCTCCAGATGTTTTGGGACTACAACTCCCATCATCCCTGATCACTGGTTCTGTTAGCTAGGGATGATGGGAGTTGTAGACCCAAAACACATGGAGAGCCGAGTTTGCCTATGCCTGGACTAGATGATCCTCAGGGTACCTTTCAGCTCTACAATTCTATTATCTGGAAAGAATCCAAAGGACCAAACACAGTGGCCTGGAGGGCTGCATTCAGGCTCCAGGCCTGAGGTTCCCCATTCAAGTTCTAAAGGGCTGTCACATTCCTAATGCAAATATGGTGTTAACAGCTTTAAATGCACCAGAAAATAGAGCTTAGCAGAAGCAAACTGTGCCTCTCACCATGCAACTCCTTTAGCCCAAATGCAGTGGGGCGAAATCAGAAGTCTACAAGTACCAGGGGGAATGGTGGTGTTGCATCTTGCAGCATTGGTTTCTGCTTCATCATATGCAGTTGGCAGATATGCACATATGGGTGTAAAGCAAGGATGTGGAACTTATTATCCTTCCAATGCCAACTGAACTACAACTCCCATCAGTCCCAGCCAGCATGCTATTTGTTAGGGCCGATGGGAATTGTAGTCCAGCAACAACTGGATAGTAATTGGTTACCCATCCCTCTTTTGAGAAATGCCGAGTGCATTAAAATCTGTGTGGGATGGGATGGTGTAGATTAGGGGAACTGGTACTGAAGGGCACAGGAAGCAGAGTGATTGCTGCAGTTTCATACACTGTGTCAGAATATTTAAAAGTGTTGACACTGTCTTCAGGCAAGAGTCTGTTTGCAACCTGGCCTTAGCGATGTTTACTCAGAGGTAAGGCATTGATTTTAAGATTTGTTTCTAAGTACATCTGGTTCAGGACTGTTGCCTTTCCTGAGATATTAGCTATTATGATTCTAGCATTTTATTTTATTTTATTGTTTGCAAAGAAGGTAGGGCACCTTCTGTAACAATATCTGTGTTTTGTACACTCTTCCTGGGAGTAGCCACCAGGGTCTTCTGGTATTTAGGAGGTGTTTAAGACCCACTGTTTCAATTGGCCTTCTGACTTCTGATGACTAAGGAACTGGATCTTTCAGCAAATATATTGGTGTTACTTATGAATGCGTTGTTGTGCTAGTTTTCTACATTTTAAAATTATGATTCTTACTGATTTGATAAAGGATACATATACTTTTCTGATGTAGTGGTTGACCACTTTGAACAGAAATAGGAAATAAATACGAATGGAAGTGAATAGAAAACCAGTGTATAAACATATAAAAATAAACTAACAATTAGGAATCAGAGGCATTCTTTAAGATTTTAGCTGTGCTTTTCTTCCCTTAACCTGACTATTGTAGAAGATCATAGTCAATATGGATATTACAAGTGAGCAGACAGAAATTAATTCAGGGCCTTGTATCATTTTGTGTTATCAAAATAAACAGAGATTCTGGGTTAAAAATGCAATCGGTGACAAAAGAAAGTAGCTAGATTGATTAATCTGTCTGCAATTTACAGAAAATAATAAATTGCCAGGTTGCTTATTGCATTTCACAAAGCTAAATACACACAACTGCTTGGCTAATGTAAAAACAAAAAACAAACCCAAAAAAACATTTCGGTCATAATTATGGGCATCTTGCTTCCAGTCTTGTTTACAAACATAATTGAAGTGATAGATGCAGTGTTTGTAAATGGTTTAGGATGACTAATCTAATAATGGGTGTTCTCCCTCTCCCAATTTACAGTTCCTTTTGGTACATGTTTTAGTTTCACTGGCCAACCCCATTGCCCAAACACCACTGTATCTGTAACTATCTGCTAAGATACTGTGCTGCTCTCCTATATTTCTGATTTATGCTTGCTGTTCTGGCATAGCACTGTAAGCCTTGCAGGTGCTGTCAAGAACAAGTAGCAGGAATACTAAGCTAGCAGTATTATTTAGTTACAGGTTGGTAGCGTGTTGGTCTGCCATAGTCAAAACAAAATAAAAAATAAATTAAAAAATTCCTTCCAGTAGCACCTTAGAGACCAACTAAGTTTGTTCTTGGTATTTAGTATTATTTAGGTTTAGGTGTTGTGACACAAGCAGGGCCTTTCCCCCCATTCACTAAAGTGGCATCCTACCTACAGTAATTGCAGTGACTAAGGTGACCTGAGTGCCATGGAGTCCTCTGCAGCTGTGCACATTGCCCTCAAGTTTTTGCAGCTCTTTCCATGTGCCACATACAGCCATTCCTCCCTCTGCACACACTTTCTGCCACCTCTTGTATGGCAAGGCAGCAGAATGCATGGACCTCTTTAGAACAGCGATGACAGCTGATGCTCCCCCCCTTTATTTTGTCCCATTTTCTGAGCTTTTGACACCTAATGCCAAGGTGTTGTCAAACCCTTCTCTGCAACCATGAGAGCTAAAAACACCCCCCCCAAAGTTTCAACTCCAACAATCCCAACTATGAAAAGTTGCATAAAATGTAGCTTAAAAAACCGCAGGGGGGCTGCCATATGATTAAAGAAATCTCAATTACTCAAACAAGTTTTAGCTGATTAATCAACCAATGTGTTAATAAATATATTTGCATAAATTAGCATATTGCTGAGAACAATGGTTTTGTGGTGAGAAACAGGTTTTCTGTATTTTTAAGATGATGCATGCATGCGTCATTATGGTCTTTATCTAAGAAGAGGCATTTCCCTTTCACTCTCACACAGGAGGAAATGCTAAGATAGCACTTGTGATTTTCAGTTGTTAGTGTAAGTACTTATTTTAAAATATTATTATTAAAACATATTACTGATTAATTGGGGGCACCTTTTGTGAGTCACATTTTGGAGCAATTAAACTGATTTATTAATGAAGTGTTTCGGTGTTAACACACATGAGATTTCAGTTTGGGGCAAATTTATAAACTGCTTAGTGAGATGAGTGCAGCTTCCTAAAGCTGCTCCTGTCCTCAGTCCTATCCTCAGATATGTAGCAGTCAGGATATTCAGTTGTATCCTCAAATATGCAGCCACACTTGTTTTCAATCACCTGGTTTCAAGAGCAAGCCTTTCTAAAACATAATGACAAAGATGCTTACTGTGTCATGTTATGCTTTCTCATTCTGTTGGAATAGCTGGTAATTGCTTTACTGGACACTGAAATTGAATTGCCAAAAGCAGTTAAAACAAAACTCATTACTGTGTGTATAAGATATGGTTTGCTTAAAATCCGGGCAATGCACTCTAATAAACTTTCGGCAGCTTTCTCTCTCTACATCTAGAGATAACAAAATTTACATTTCTATGCTATATAAGAAACTGGAAGAAAGATACACACCAAAGAATGGATCTCAAAGAGAGGATGGGTTCATTTGCTTATCAAAAAGCCTTTATTTATGACAAATCTCGTAGTCATCTGTGTAAAAGAAAATACTTTCATCTATATTTTACATAGACATCTTTTGCATTGGCTGAATTTTCTGTGCAGGGACAGTAATACTTTGTTTCGAAATGTGGCCTTTTAAAAACAACAACCTGGAACACATGTCTTTTTAAAGATAGCCAAACTTCAGTGAGTTTCTTTTCTCAAATGCAGAGCCTTTGTTAGCATAAGACCACTCATGTGCACACTTCTTGCAAGATAAAATCCTGTTGTGGATGAAATGGTGTGGGCTCTGTTAATACTTAACACTGAATAAACAAGGCAGTCCTTGTTTTTACCTACATCCAAATGCACTGATGTTAACCAACAAGCAAATGAAAAACCTCTCCTACATGGAAACTTCTTAAACCAGAGGTTCTATGGTCCTTGGACCACTGGTGGTTTGCTAGCTCCATTCAAATGGTTCCCACAAAGGTTGCAGAACAGTCAAAAATATGCGCGGTTGTATTTCCCCACCTCACGATGGAGATCAAAGCTGTTTTGTCCAGGACCAGATTGCTAAGCAGGCTATCAAGACCCTAGTTGAAGGCCTGTGATTTCATAATATGGCACAGGAGCAGTCTACTAATCCTCCACCCACCCCAAAAAAGGATCGGTTAAAAGCACCTTTCTTTAAAGCCTATCCAACAACCTGTGATTTTCATAATGTGGCACTGATTTTCAGAATGATGCTGGTGCTAAAGGAGAAGAAAGCCTTCTATTTTAATAAGCTTTGATTTGTAGAATAGTTTTTTTTTTTTTATTAAGTGGTCAACTGAGACTGCCAGCAATTTGCAAGTGGTCTGGTGGAGGGGTGTGTGTGTTGAAACAAACAAACAAATAAATAAACAAACAGGCAGGGATAACTAGAATTTTAGGCTTGGAAATGCATCGTTAACTTGAGGCCTAATATTCAAAGGCAGAGAACAGTTGTGGACAAACTTAGAAGCCACAATGTCAGCATTTAGTCAGGGTACCACCATAAAATTCATCTTGCCTTAGGATTTCTACTGTAGAAATATAATGTTGGCTTCAGGGCCGTCTCATCCATAGGGGCTGGTGGCGCGCCACGCCAGGGCGCCGGGCCCCCCAGGGGCGCCCCCGCGAGCCCGCCAGCATACCGGGCGCCCCCTCCCCTCCCCAACCCGCACCCGCCCCCAGCCACCCTCGCCTCCCGGAGCCCCAGCTGGAGCGCTGGAAGGGCGTGCAAAGCCCCGCGCCGCTCCAGCGCCATGCCCCTCATCCCCCACTCGCCCACCCCCCGAGCGGTGGCCAGCGCGGGAGGGAGGCGGGCGGAGAGGCGGCACGCCAGGGGCCGCCGAGGGATCGCAGCGCCACGCCGGCCGATCCCTCTAAGACGGCCCCGGTTGGCTTAGACTACCCGATGCCCACCAGAGGCTTTGGAATTCAAGTCTTATCAGCCTCAGGCATGACCAGTGGTCAGGGATAATGGGAGCTAGTGGTCCAAAACATTTGGAGGGCACCAGGTTGTGGGAAGCTAGCTGACTTAGGCCATTGCTGCACTGAGCTTATTAGGGTCTGGTGCAGCTGCAAGTGGCCCACTGAAATCTCAGGCAAAGATCTGTTCTGAGCCATGAAACCAGAGATCTTTTCACCTAGAGATGAACTGGTGGTTTCAACATGAGAACTCCTGCCGTGCAAAGCTGGTGCTCATTTTGACCAAAGCGATGAGCAGCCTTTCCAGATGTTATGGCATTAAATTAAACAAATTATTTGGGTGGATATAAATTAACAACTTACAATGGTGAAAGAGATTTAAGCTCACTTCCACTCTACCACCATGGATGCTGTTCTGTGTATCAATTTTATTTTAAAAATCAATTTTTCATGCATTTTACTCTTCCTGTTTTAAAAAAAGATAAATTGATGTAGTGATGCCTGTTGGAATCTTCTGACAATGCAGCCCTGCCAAAGACAGAAGTGATTTTTTTGGAATAATGAGATGTACAGATTTTGAACTTCAATTACAATTTATTACATACATTTTATATACTGCTTAATTGATGACAAGGGATATAAGAATAACCTAAAATATACATTAAAAAACACAGATGAAAGCAAACATTAAAAACATGTTAGCATCAAAATATAAATAATGTCAGCAGTTTTAAAACAAGTATATGCAGTAGTAATGTACGGAAGTGAGAGCTGGACCATCAAGAAGGCTGATCGCCAAAGAATTGATGCTTTTGAATTATGGTGCTGGAGGAGACTCTTGAGAGTCCCATGGACTGCAAGAAGATCAAACCTATCCATTCTCAAAGAAATCAGCCCTGAGTGCTCACTAGAAGGACAGATCCTGAAGTTGAGGCTCCAGTACTTTGGCCTCCTCATGAGAAGAGAAGACTCCCTGGAAAATGATGTTGGGAAACATGGAGGGCACAAGGAGAAGGGGATGACAGAGGATGAGATGGTTGGACAGTGTTCTTGAAGCTACTAACATGAGTTTGGCCAAACTGCGAGAGGCAGTGAAGGATAGGCGTGCCTGGCGTGCTCTGGTCCATGGGGTCACGAAGAGTCGGACATGACTGAATGGCTGAACAACAACAACAACATATGCAATAAAAATGCATGTTTAAAATTGCATGTCTGGGTAGGCTTGCTCGAAAGAAAACTGAGCAAGAGTCAAAAACATTAAAGTGAGAGTGCCTGCCTAATAAAAATGGGCAGGGAGTTCCAAAGAGTAGGTGCTGCCAAACCAAAGGTTTGAATCCTTGCAATTACAAATATTAAAATGTCAATAGCAATAATGTAATGGCAGGGTAATATCCTGACCCCCTTCATAGAGGTCAGTGAATGCAGGAAAGCTGTTAGTTTGATTTTGGTGGAAAGAATAACAGCAAGTGATGTATTTCTAATGCATTTGTCACCATCTTGGAACATAATAATGAAAACAAGCTATTAATAATTCCACACTTTTGGTTCAAATGGCCCAGCACCCTCTCCCCTTCCTGCATCTGTATCAGATGCTATATAGGTCATTACAGCCAGCAGTCATACTACAGCTATGGAAAGATTCTGCCACAGCTTTTCTATGGAATGACACTGAAAAGTCATGACAGCCTAGTTAAGAATTATGACAGACATGTGCATCAATTCCCAGGATGGAGCTTAACAATAGGTACTGTTTTAATATACCATTGGTTGAACTTTGATGCATGATGCAGTTGAACCTGCACAAAGTATAACATTGTTGGAGTCAAAAGTGCTGGTTTGTTATTTGGCCTAGTTGGCTGCTTTGTGGCTGTAGACTCTTATTAAATGAGCACACACATTGGGATGCTCAAATGCTGGCCATATTGGGTGGGTGGGGTCTTCTAATAAGGGGGACTCATTTTGGCTGAGACTGGGTGCCATTCTCATTGCAGTTCTCATCAGTTAATCCTTTTAGTTCATTGCGGGTTCAAGAACAATAAACACTGATGGTGATCCTATCCCAATTATGCACCTTTTTTGGGTAGGGAAGAAGTACAAAGAAATGCAATCTATCACCTTCCTCTCCCTTTCAAATTGCTCAATGCCTTGGGTGTTCAGTGCACCTGGCAGGCAGGAGACAGCTGGAGACAGTTCAGGCCCATGAGATAAGAGTTAAAGGAGGCAATGGGTTCACATCTCCTTTCCCCCAGTCACATTCAGACCCCATGCACAAATGACAAGAAGTTAGTTACACTATCAGTAAAAAGCAGATATCAATCATACCTATTGTTCAAGAAGCCAAGATATAGGTGTTAAGATGAGCAAGTTTTGTTGCATGCCAGATTTTATCTTGCTGCATCATTTGGATGTTTTATGTGAGATGTTTTATAACCTAGCAACAAAATAATGTGCTCTATTTTCCTTGCTTCCTTTTAAAAAAAATCTTCCTTGCCCTAAGAGCACACATGAAGTCTGTGATTTTCAACATTATTTAAACTTTTTAATTAAAGGGTGTGTTCATGTAGAAGTTTCACATGCCAACTAATAACTCTTGACACTGTTCGTTGTATTGATTAGAGTTCTTGAAACATTCTTAAGCAGGACTGCAGAGATCAGACCTTGGATAATATCCCAGGATGTATCTCCATAGTATTTGGAGGGCACACGGACCCCCCTTCATTTTCAAGCCTGATGCAACAGTTTAATCTCCACTGCACAGGTGCAGTAGTGTAGCAAGGTCAGGTGGCACCCGGTGCAGAAAATTTCTTGTAAACCCCCCCCCCCCAATCTAGTTGGATTCCCAAGAGACTGCGATCTACTCACAGTATAAAAAGACTGGCTGTGATCTAACCATTGTCATTGCCAGGAGTTGTTGAGCTTTTTAAAGGGAAGGATTGACAAAAAACAAAGCGGCACCACTACCCCCCTTGACACCTGGGGCGGCCCGCACCCACTTTGCTCTGCCCCTGCACAGGTGTCTGACCAGAGCAGGTCCATCAGGAGCCAAATAATTGGGTGGTTTTGTGTTACAAAGCAAACAGATAAACAGGGAACGGTACATCTGTTGTCTCCACTTTCAATTCATAGTCTTTTTCACAGTTCGTTTATGTTTGGCAAGAGACATTTTTGTCATAGACAACTTGCAGTTGTCAGGAGCCAATCTGAACAGTGTGGGACAACCCCAAATATAGAACAACTGGCCCCAATTGGAATTTTTAGGGTGTGCAACTCCTTGTCTGATTGTTGCATTTGAAGGGAAGAACTCTCAACATTACTGAGCCAGTATATTTGTGGGGAATTGAAGTGCTAAGTGGAGGTGCTTCCGATTTTGAGTACCGGTAGTGGCTGGTTTGCACGTAGCATATTAAAGTACAAATGTAACAAGTGACTGCAATGAAAACATGTGCCATGCAGATGAGTTAAGCTCACTGGAGACCCAGGTTGTAGGTTCCGTGTTGGCATCCAGCATCTTCTGAGCCCATGGGTGCTGGGGTGTATGCTGGATTAAGAGTCAATTTGCCCATCTGCCCATTCCCCTGCCTCTGCTTTCTCCCTTTGCATTGGGCAGCTGTGAGGCACTGCCATTTTGAATTCCCCACAATGCTATATCAGGGCACCGTGGGAAATCTAAAATTGTGGGTGGTTTTGCTACACACTTCCATCACTGCTGGGAAGTGGGTGCTGATGTCTGCTGTTCTACCAGGGAGAGCTTTATAGCTAGACTTGCACCTCTGACCACAGTTTCCTGTTGAGCGTATGCTTGGCAAACCCAGGTTTGCTCTGCATATGGTGCCAGATGTCCAGTAGCTTTGGTGGATCTTGGAACCTGCTGAGAACTCCTGTGATCACAATGTTACAAGCTGCTTTTGCCCATTTGAATAAGTTTTGCTTTGTTTCTGTTTTCTGCTAAGAAGAGTGCACTGCTTTTTAATGTTTTTATTTTCTTATTTATATTTTTGCTGGCTATGGGGTTGTGCTCATTAATCACAGTCAGCAAAGAAGCACCTGGGAGCAGGCATTACATTTTGCTGGACAAGGATCCAGTAAAACAATAATGATAATCATAATGGGGGCGGGGGGGGGGGGAAGAACAAGACGCTGAAGTGAAAAGCCGGTTGCTTCCTATCGGCTTTCATATTACAGAGCAGAAAATTCACTGAATAGAACAAATTCTTCCTTTGTCTTGTGGCCAGCTCTTGCTTTGTTTGTTCAAAAGCTATGCATGGGGAAATTGTAGCTAGGAGTGTGCCAGTGTTTATTTGCTGGTTGGTTGGATATTTATGTCATTCTGCCAGGCAAATGCACATTCTGCCTGCTGTAAGCAAAGTCTGGGGGGGGTGGAGGGCTGGGGGGTGGTGGAACTGGGTTAAGTGTCTTGAAATCACCTAGCAATATGGGAAGAAATTAGGGGGGAAATGATGGATAAACGAAGCTATATCTGAAAACGGAAAGGCTTGCTTTTACTTTCCTGTTAGATGGGAGATGAAAAGAAAGATCATGATTTATTTATATTTATTTATTTATAAAAGTATTTATATACCACCAACTCCTGTAAAATATCAAGGCAATGATTATACACATGGGCCATAAGCTACATCTTTGCACCTGTGCATAAGCCATAGGAAGCTGCTACCATGTGACAGCCCAGGCTATTTTTCTATCTAGGCTAGACTACTGTCTCCTCTGGCTGGAAGTGTCTCCCTAGAATCTGGGTAGAGAGAGATCAGTTGTATCTCTTGTCCTTTGATCCTTCTTCCTGGAGATGGCAGGGATTGAACCTGGAGAGTTCTGCAAAGCATGCCTTCTTCCATTGAGCTGTTTCCCCCCCCACAAATGGTACGGCCAGTTTTCCCCACATAGACAGAACTAGTCTGGTGCTTTGAACCCTCTTGTCATCATGGTACCTGGATTGCAGTCCGGGGTATGATTTTCAAATTGGGTGCATGGGGTCCCAGGTTCCAATCCCAGTGAAACCCTGCCCAGGTGCGGAGAATAGCTAAGGACTGAATTTCAGCAAACAAGCATATCTGTATGTGTTGGTGGCCCAGTGCCCAAGGCAGAGAATGCATTCTCTTGTGCATTTTTAACATGTAAAAAGAAAAAGGTGGCAACTTTGGTTGGAAGTAAAACCCTTTGCATTGCACCTCTGTTTACATCCTTAACCATGTTTTCTTGGGGGTTTCATGGAGGTCACCCCCTGCTTTTTAACTGGTCTTTCTCCTTTGCCTTTTCACATGTGCCTGACTACCTAGAGAATATTGTGAAGCAACCCTTTTCTCACCATTGTCACCTGATTAAAAGGAATCTGATTAAAGAAACTTTAGCTTGTGAATCACATGATCTTGTCAATGAAATGATTAACCAATTGATTAGATTGCATTCATTTGCATATTGAAAAACCACCAGTTGTGCTAAAGGAAAACAAATACACCCCTTGCTTCTCCTTTTTAGATAATATGCACAAGTATTGCAAAAGGGTCTGTCTCCAAAGAGGCGTCTCCCCGCCCTTGAGCTGAGATTGTTCAGAGAGGCTCTCCTGTATGTTCCTCTGATAAGGACAGTTTGTTTGATGAGAATGTGTAGGTGGGTTTTTTCTGTGAGGGAGTACCAGCTCTGAAATTCCCATTTCCCTGAAATTTGGCACCCACATTATTGGCATTCTGACACCAAGTGAAAACCTTGCACTTCCTTCAGGGCAGTGAAGCAGCTGGTTTTATGTCTTCACCAATGTTCTTGTGGTTGTTTTTTTTTTAGTTAATTTTAACAAATTTTGTTACTGTGATTTTAACTGAGATGGCTTGTTTTTTTGTTTTTTGTTGGATTTGTTGTTGTTGTGAGATGTTATAGAAATAGATAAGCCATCTGCAAATTTTATAAATCAATAGTGAATAATATTTGGGGGCTGGGAGCTATTATTATTATTATTATTATTATTATTAATACCCCACCCATCTGGCTGGGACTCATCTATACAGCTGCAAATAAAACATTTTAAATGTGTTGTAAAGTGCAATATAGAAATATGACACCAGGTGGCAAATTCAATATACTGTATTTTTCAAAACATTTATTTAAAAAAGCATTTTCACAGCGTTTTTTTATATGTGTGTAGATTCCACCCGAAATTAAGAAATACATAGGAGGCTACATTCCAGTAGTAGGTGGGGCTAGACTCACACATAATCATACACCAGTGATTATGCAAATCCAATCCTACTTAGCTAGGAGCAAGCCCCACAGAATTTAACAAAACTTGCTCCTAAGTAGACACAGTTAGGCTTGTATTGTATTGTTAGTCTTTCATCTTTTATGGTTGGTGAAATCTCTTTTATTGTTGTTGAGATCTTTGTTGACTAGTGAAGCTGGCAACCACCATATTTGGAGTGAATTTGCCATATGGAATGTAGACATCATAACAAATGGGGACCTATGATAAAAAAAGAAGTGCGATGTGACTGCTACATGATTGTCACATGTCTGCATAATTATATGGAACTTCAAAGCCGGTAGAAAAGTTACTCTAAAATTGGTGTGGTGTCACAGGCTTCTCAAGCTGTGGCAGGATTCTTCTCTTGCAAAGGTAGAGAGAATTGATATAGGAAGACATCTATCAAAATGCAAAGCTGCTTGGGTGCTTCCCCCCCCCCCCCCCGCACAGAACAGGTGTGTCTTGCTAGTTTCCTTTCAACACAGATGAAAGCAGTGTAGAGGACAGCTGGAAGGACAGGCAGGTGGTCTTATCTAGAGGAACTCCAGGAACAACCAGCCAGTGCAATAAAGAGTTCTTCTTTTGGGTGGGGGGGCTTTCTTCATCTTTTTAAAGTGACCTGGGTTTAGTAGCATGCTATTTAGTAGCATGGCCAAACTGCGGGAGGCAGTGAAAGATAGGCGTGCCTGGCATGTTCTGGTCCATGGGGTCACGAAGAGTCGGACACAACTGAACAACTGAACAACAACAATTTATGTATACAATCACCAGGGGATTAGATAAAAGAAATCACCAGAACTGGGGCTCTATACACTTTTTGTCAATGAATCTTATTCAATCTAGTATTCAAACAGGAACCCATTTCATATCCAGAGTGTCTTTGATTCATTTCTTATTTTCACCTTGGAGCATAGACCTAAATGAAACCGAGCTTGCTTTGATTACCATAGTGAGCAAAAATCAGTGCAGGGCTCTGCTGATGGACCCAAGGATTGTTGAGAGAGGTTACATGCCCTTGTGATCTTACACAGCGTAGTCCAACGCATGGCCCAAGGTGCTGCCCTCAAGGCCTTTTATGGTGGTCCTCAAAAATGTTTGATGCCCTTCCTTTGCGCTGCCTTCCCAAAGCCGGGTAAGTGAGGGGCTGGGCTTTGGGAAGGAGGTGATAGGGCTTTAGGACCTTGCCAGAGCCTTGCACCTCCTTCCCAAAACCCGGTGCCTGCCCCTTGCCCCTACCTAAAACCCGGTGCCTGCCCCTTGCCCCAACAAGGCAGTGTGCTGCCCATGAGTTCTGTGTTGAAGTAGTCTTGTAGCACTCTAGATATGAAAAGTTGAGCCATCCTGATCTAACATACAACATAACTATTATCTTAGTGTGCACTCCTTGTTGATATTTATCTCAAATTCGTACCTGAATACTTCTGCTTTTAGTTGATACAATGCTGGCTTTGCTGCTACTGGTGTAACTCTTGGTAGATTGTAGTGTGCTTGGGAACTCTGAACATATGGAAGCTAAATTTGTATGGCATACTGCGAAACACACAGGTTTGTGGTATCTAAATGCACAAGTGTGTGTGTGTGTGTGTCGTAGGTGGTAGGCAGAAAGTTAAGGTTTCCAAAATTTGTTAAATGACAACAGATGCCAGACAACAGATGCCACTGAACTGACTTGTTTTTTGTCATTTGCTCAACACTGAGCTATGAGAAACTACACTGCAGGGTGCAAAATTTTATCTACAGAAATCTTGTATGTAAATATATCTTCAGAAACATTGGAACAATTGTGAAATTATTTTAAATACTGTGCAGCCCACAAGAGCCTGAGCGAAGGTACAATGCTGCAGACCTGAGCAGGAATTTGTAGAACCTGAGTCCTGTTGAAGTCATGAGCCTTCTTAGTAAATACGTTTAGGATCAGGATGGAAGTCTGAGACCCAAACACTGTATTACAGGCAGACCTATGGATGCTGCTGGCCTGTGTTTTTCTCCATGTCTCTTTATGGAGCTGAAGACCATAGATGTTGCAATGGCATTGTGTGGTGAGGGGATACAATTCACCAATGGCGTGCAGTGAAATTTTCATAGGGGAACAGTTAGGGCCAGACCCACCAGCTTGCGAGAGCGATAGGGATGTTGCACTTGTGAGTATCGTGCTTCTCTCCCCAAGCTGGGCAGAAGCTTCCCGGGCTTTGGGTGCCAGGCCTCTGACAGGAGTCTGGAGCCCTCCTGCCTCCTTCCCAAAGCCAGGTGGGCTTGGGGGAGGTAGGGGGAGGGCTCTTGGACCCATTGGAGCATCACACCTCCCTCCCTATGCTGGGCAGAAGCTTCCTAGCCTAGTCCCCCTAGTCCACAGACTGCATGCCACTGCAACTAACTACTAGAGCTTACCGTATGTTTTGCACACAGCAGACTCAGCATTGGATCCCGGGCATTCTAGTTAAAACAAACAGGTAGCCAATGATGTTAGAAACCTGTATCCTGGGACTCTGGAGAGTCATTGCTGTTCTGAGAAGTTTTGTGAGTTCTGTCAATTAACTAGCAGTTCCTGATTGGCTGGATTGCACCAAAGCCCACAAGCAGGTTGGTACAGGAATCTCTCTTGCTGCTTTGTATGCTTATTTAAGCAAACACTACTTTTCTTCTGGTGTTACCTTCTTGGTCAGACATTCTATGGGAAACTGGGAAACTCTTGGGTGTCTGGGAGGGAGACCGGTGCTCGTATTCATTAATAAGCAAGGCTAAAGAAGATGAAATTGCTAGAAAAATCTATAACTAGTGAATAAAGTAGTCGCTTTATTTGGTACATGCATGCAAATACTAGAAATTAATGTATCAGAAAGGTACAGGCTAAGGTAGAGATTAAGTTATCAATGGTAGAAAAGCTTTCATATTTCTCAAGAGTGGAGTATATAGTCTGGTTCACTAGTTCAAGAAACCATAGGTATACATTCACAATGTTGTTGTTGTTTAGTCGTTTAGTCGTTTAGTCGTGTCCGACTCTTCGTGACCCCATGGACCAGAGCACACCAGGCACTCCTGTCTTCCACTGCCTCCCGCAGTTTGGTCAAACTCATTTTAGTAGCTTCAAGAACACTGTCCAACCATCTTGTCCTCTGTCGTCCCGTTCTCCTTGTGCCCTCAGTCTTTTTCAGGGAGTCTTCTCTTCTCATGAGGTGGCCAAAGTATTGGAGCCTCAGCTTCAGGATCTGTCCTTCCAGTGCACACTCAGGGCTGATTTCCTTTAGAATGGATAGGTTTGATCTTCTTGCAGTCCATGGGACTCTCAAGAGTCTCCTCCAGCACCATAATTCAAAAGCATCAATTCTTCGGCGATCTGCCTTCTTTATGGTCCAGCTCTCACTGGACAAAATTCCATGGACAAAAACATTCACAATATGTGACTGTAAATTGTTTTGTTTTACAGCAAGCCACAATTTAAAGGACCCCTCTGGTTAGAGAACCAATATTCTGGGCCAGCTGCTGAAGCCCTAAGCACACAGCATTTCAGGAGGGTCCACCACAGACCTGCCATAATTGAGGAGGAGGAACAGCTGCTGTCCCTGCTTGCTTGCATTCTCTGATAACAGTTCTGATAATGGAAAATCCAACACTTGCAAAGAGTACAAAAATATTCATATGCACTAGTGACTGTTGGGAGTCAAAGTTCTGTCTATTTCAATGTGACATATCAGAAGGGATGCACTTAACTCAGTTTTGAAATTTAGGCAGATAAATGCTTCACCTTTTTGTTATTTGTCCTATAGCCAACCCTTCAAAAGGAGTCCAACTTCCTGTGCTGACTTCTGTCACTGCCCACGCAAAGGAAGTGATGGATATTCTTAGAGCTTGCCATTTCTCCTGCCACATGCCTTTTGCCTAGAGAACATTGAGGCATTTCCTGTTTGGGACAGATTGTCTGCCTCTGTGCTCCCATTATATTTCCAAAGTGTAGTGAGAGCTGGTTGCCTGAATGCAGAATCCTGAACATTAAATAGTGAAGAACGACACCACATTATTATGGCATGCTAGAGGGACTGAAATATCTATACCTTGAGTATGCCAATTATTACTGTGTGGCTAAGGCTGCAGTCCTGTGCATGCCTACTTGGAATAAGTGCAGTTGAAATGAGTGAAATTTACTTCCATGAATAGAATTGTGTTGCATTTGTAGCAAGTCATTAGCTGCATTTAGGCATTCAGCACAAAGGGGCAAATGCATGAAGCAGGTTCCTCCACTTTGTGATATTGCACAGGCCAAGCACACTCCTTAGTTAATGCATGATCAACACCATTCTGAAGAGTGCAGTAAGGCCTTCATATGAACATTGATCATGCACTGGCAGAGGAGTGTGCCCCACACATGCAGCATTTATGTTTGTTCCTTCATATGGTCAAACTGAATGCCTGAAGAGGATTGTAGATGCACTACTAATTAATATTTCCTTTGCCTTTCTTTGATTTGGTGTTGAGGTACTATTTTTAGATTTGGGATACCATACAGAGTCCTCCAAACTTTCAAAACTCATTTGTTTTCAATCCGTTCGCAAGCATTTCAAAACAGTCAGCTCTATGTTACTTAAGTTTGAACTGTGCACTCGCATGATACATACAGAACTGGGCTTGCCAAGGACCTCCTTTCCAGAGGAATTATTAACAAAGGACAATGACATCCCCTACCACAAAAGCTCACAGTGCCTCACAGAGGCTGCAGAAGGAATATGGTTTGGCCGAAGGGAATCTGAAAATGGTCGTGCAGGTGTGGAACCATCTGTGGCCTTGGGGGCCACGTGCTTGCTACCCATGGTCTGATTTCATGTTGCCCCAGAGCTATCTAATATACAGTATTCTTTTATTTCCCCATATTTGTATGCCCATTGAAAGAGGATGAGGAGGGTGGGAAGTGGGGGAGAAAGAAAGAAGGTGTTGAACCCAAGGTGAACTATTCCGGAAGCTTTGCTAACGCCATCTTGGTAGTCAAGATAACCCCGCAATTAATTGGTAATGTTGTAGCAATGAGCTTATATATGTTTATATTCACTTGCTTTGATATAAGTTAATTGGTTTGCTTTGATGTTGTTCTTATCTGTGGGCTTGGGGTGCTGGGCTCTGAGCCCAGAAAGAGGAGCTATCTGTAAAGTTTGGGTATTTGCCACCTATGCCCTCATCTACTCAGGTGAAGTGACCTATGCTACCGGTACTTTGTGTATAAAGAATATATGCACATTCACATATATGCCATAGCCTTGCTGTGGTGTCCATCCCATGTCTGCAAAGCCAAGGAGACCCGGCAGGCTGCTGTGCTGTAAGTCGACACCTTCATTAATAAAGCACTAGAGTTGGCTGTTCTAAGGTTTTTGATGTTCTTCTTTGGTATCCCTGCATCCAACCACTCCCACAAGCCCTCCAATTGGGCCTTATGGTTCAGGAAAGTTGTGGCGTTAGGAAAGAGAGAGCAAGTGTGTAATACAGGGGTCAGCAAACTTTTTCAGCAGGGGGCCGGTCCACTGTCCCTCAGAACTTGTGGGGGGCCGGACTATATTTCGAAAAAAAAATATGAACAAATTCCTATGCCCCACAAATAACCCAGAGATGCATTTTAAATAAAAGCACACATTCTACTCATGTAAAAACACCAGGCAGGCCCCACAAATAACATTTTTAAACAAAAGGCCACAAAAACATGCTGGTTCCCGGACCGACCGCAGGCCGGATTTAGAAGGCGATTGGGCCGCATCTGGCCCCCGGGCCTTAGTTTGGGACCCCTGGTGTAATATATAGTATTATAGCCACATCTGCACCTTAGTTTTAAAGCACTCTAATACCACTTCAACCGTCCTAGGAACTGTGGTCTGACAAGGGTGTTGAGAGTTGTAAGGATGTCCCTGTTCCCCTTACAGAGCATCATTCCCCATAGTGCAGGGATGTCCAACTTCCAATAGACTGCAATCTACTCGCACAATTAAAATCTGGCAGTGTTCTACCCATTTTTGGGAGAGTTCAGGTCAAAGTTGTTAAGTTTTTTTTTTAAGGGAAGAACGTCCTGTGGGGGGTGGGTTTCAGGTCAAAGTGCTTGAGCTTTTTTTAGAGAGGAAATATCAGTTAATTAAGGGGTTACGATCAAATAAATAAAAAGATGAGCTCACCAAGAGATTGCTAATGATAGCGATTTGGAGGATGGGGCGAGGGGCCAGGGCCGGATGGAGGAGCCAGTGATATACCTAAACCTTCTGGTCGATCCCAATCGACCTGTTGGACATCCCTGCCATAGTGGATTAACAATCAAGAAAGGAGGTAGTAGGTTTTTGCCTCTGAAATTTCTTGCTGTAATTAACTAGTTGCTAGGGTACTTCTCTGCTTTTTGGCCAACTGGCAGCAACTTACACTGATTTCTTGGAGTTTTCCTGCTTAAAATGGTAACGGCTTTTGCAAAACTCCCATTGATTTCAGTGATGTGTGCTAACACGGGGACTGATGTTTGCCTCAAAGACATTGGTCGTGTCCTGGTATATAGATATTTCCCCTACATCCAGATGGGTGATTTGCTGTTACTCGTTGGCAATGGGAAGCTTCTGTGCAAGCTTGAAGGCATTTTCTTAACACTTTGCATGGTCAGGAGCTGAGCTTATAGAAGCACATTTAAGAGCTAGGAGATCTTCTTTTAATATTAAGCCTTGCAACTTGCGCAAGAGATGCTTCTAATGGTTGTGTTCATATTCAGTGTGATATCTAGATAAACCTTTAAAAGGCAATTTGTAGTCCTTGGTTTTTTATTTTCTTATCATTGTTCTTTCAGAGATACATGCTAACAAAAGAGTAAAGTGAGTGCAACAAATTGCTACCTAATCTCTTTCAATTATAATAATTTTAAATGGTAGTTATGACTAAAACACTGAATAAAATAGTTTGAAATAAGTGAAGCTAAAAGCTTATTGTTATTTGAACATATTATTTGAATTGTGCTTTTAAAAACAAACTGGAGTTGAGTTTCTTTGGGGTCCAAAACCACAGTGGTTGTGGTTTAAGTTGTTACTAAGAAACAAGTATAAATATCAGAGATCGTAATATAAATATATATACAGGGGGTCTTTTAAAATGTTTCTATTTCATTTTGCAACATACCATAAACAAGAACTGTTACAAATATCTTGACTGTTTTTGCATTATCCACCCATTGGAGCATTCAAGGTAACATGAATGAAATGAAAATACATTATCATATGCAAGGGGCTTTAAACACCATTTCAACACCTTGGTATCTGGGCTCACAGCTAAAGATCTAGTTCCACGAACTTTTACAGAACTCAACAAGCAAAAGCCTAAAGCATTTCCTTTGCCAAAATTTACTCTTGGCCAAAATTATTCTCCATGGAATATCAGGGAGAAATTACAAAGACAAGGTAAGGCTGGACTGGACTAGGTATAAAATATTATGGTAACTGAATTAATGCAATTTCAAAAGTTTTCAGGCTATTAAGAATTACATTTTATGGATTCCAGGGACTATGTCCTTTGGCTTTTCTAAATTGGCAGCTTTACATCTCCAGTAGGTGAGCATTTTATCCTAATCAGTGAGTCAAAATTTTGAAAAGATTCCATGTAAACAAATGGCTAATAAACATGAAATAACTAGCGACATATTTTTGCAACGGTAAATTCTGTCTCCATATCTAGCTGAAAACTTTAGCTAAGGCTTTGTTAACCAGTTGCGTGCCACAGTGAGCTAACACTTCTATTGTTTCTATAACCAAATCTGCAGCTCTGAGCTTGAATGTCTGTTTATAGCAGCTAATCAGATTTCTGGACTTTTGTTGTTTGGTGGATGGGCAATATGGAGTAGGCAGGAGAAAAGGGAAGGAGGCGGGTGATGAAAATAACAGCCACGTTGCACTTTATTTAAAAGTTTCACAACTATAAAAGATAAATCACTATAGTTCTTCGCCTCAAAACAGCCCAAGAATTTGAGCAGCTAAGAAAAACAAGAGCAAATTGTAAGGTAGCAGCAGTGACAAGTTTCTCTGGAAGCCAGCAGTGTTTTGAGCATGTTCTCTAAAAAACCAGCTAACATATGGGGAAGAGCTCCCTTGGGAAGCACAGCAAGTTGCTCAGCGCATATGCTATCACTTAATTTTGTAGGGAAAGTATCTTCCAGTGTTCTGTTTTCAGTCTTCAAGTGTAGGCTAATTACTTTCCTTGATTTTTTTAAAACATAATTTTAAAAGTTTGCACTTACTTAAGAGATCAAAGTGCCAACTGAAGACCATGTTCAACTCTAGACATTTTAATCATGCCTTGATTCTGCATCAGTAAGTTTAGATTTCCACATAATGGTGAAACAAGGTCAGTCATTCCACTGCCCAAATGATTATGTCTCTGTGGAGACTATTTAGTAAGGCCATTAATTGGCCATGCTTGCTAGGGCTAATATGAGTTGAGTTCAACAACATCTGGAGGACTAAATATTCCCCAAACCTGATGTACAGCTTCTGTGAAATAGCTTTGTTTATCATCTGATTGAATTGGATTTATTTGTTTTACTTTCACTCCAAATGTCTTTTATGGAAGTGAGGGCCCTATTTAGTGTGCTTGGTGCTGTAGACACTAGCTTCCCTCTTCCTAACTCTGAATTTTATGTAAGGAGAATGAGGACTTGTGACTATGCTGCCAATATTCACTGGCAGCATGGGGTCGTTGTACTACACTCTGAAGCTTCGGGAGGTCAAGTTATTTTAAAAGACCCCACATTATTTTCCAGCATACTACTGGGATCCAGCACTTTTTCCAATTTGGCACAGAGAGAGTAGTGTTGTGGCCTATTGTAGAAGAAGCAAACTATCCTGGCCTCCTCTGATTTAGCAGCTGCAGCCTTTTCCCAAATAAAAGTTAGTCACTAAAGAGGATGAGTCAGAGATCAAGTTTATTCCTTAGCTGCTGAATCAACCTCCACAAGCCACCACAGAGCAAGCTGGGAAGGCCCATCATCCTTCTGATACATGCTGGAAATCTTTGGCAGAAATGTTAAGTGCATTTGTTAAGTATCATTACTAGCCATTGATTATTGTGCATAGCAAAGTAGTTAGGGTGAGCTTACAGAAAGTGGCACACACACAGTTTAGCAAGGTTGCATATTATTGTTCTCTTTATCTGTCAGCTAGTTGGTATTTAATCTCACTAGGCAGATCGCAAATGGCCACTTTGTGTTTAGAGACAAGAGTTCAGCTCCTCTTGCCATGTGATCACCATGTGGATAATCTGTTCTTAAAATTGAAAGAGAAGATCTCTTTGGGGGCAACTCTAGGCCATTTAAGATTTTAGGACTTTTTTATCATGCTGGTATTAATTACAACATTCAGGGTGTGTTGATTATAATAAAGCATCATTGAGGAGTTTGCAATTCAGATTTTTGCAACATGACTTCACAGAACAACCTTCACAGCTAATCAATTTTCAAAAAATAGTGAGGAACAGAAAGGAGGGAAGAACCACAGGGCTTTCCTAATCCATTTTTCTGATAAACAGTAGCCAGATAGTTTCCACCAAAGTGAATATATGCATGCAGAAAAATAATAGAATCATAGAACTCTGCAGCTGAAAGCAACCCCCAGGGTCATCTATTCCAACCCCCTGCAAAGCAGGAATCTCAACACTCCCGGGGGGGGGGGAGAGCATAAGTAGTTAGCATGCCAGAGTCTCATTTGTTCCCAGAATTAACCAGACAAACTGCTTCACCAACTAAGAATGGTTATGCAGCAGCACCCACAGAATCAATAAAGACCTATCAATCTGCCCGTCCTTTCTGTGTCAGGGCTGGGTAAGTCCTTTGTAAAGATGGTATCACCAGTGACCAGATGCCACTTATGCTTTTTTCAAAGCTGCCCTTATTGTCGCTCTGGTATTGTCTCAGGCTGAGTACATACCATGCAGTTAAAGCACATGACGTCCCCCCAAATAATCATGGGAACTGCAGTTCAAGGGTGCTGGGAATTTTAGATCTGCGAGAGGAAAACCACAGTAAACTAAATGTGGCTTTATTGATTAGACCAGGTACCTTAATGCATGTACATGGATGCTTTAAAGATGTGGATATGTTCTGCCTGTCCCATAAGTTGTGAAGCTGTTCTCAGTCATATGTACTTGCCAATGTCCCAGTGCCATGGCTCAAGCATCACATATCCTATCCAGGATTCCAGAACCATTTTGAACCATCAAAAAAGGTACATAATAATAATAATAATAATAATAATAATAATAATAATAATAATAATTTATTATTTATACCCCGCCCATCTGGCCGGGTCTCCCCAGCCACTCTTCTTCTACCTCCCAGAGTCTTCTCCATATTAGCCTAGCAACAGAGTGTTACAATTTGCAGTTATATTCAGTCAGTAACTCCAGTTTTATGCCTGGGTGATGACTAGCAGATACTGTAATCTAACCCACATGGTCAAGGTCTTGAAACACCAACTATAGTTTTGGTAGCTCTGGAAAAAGCCTTTGACTGCATAGAATGGTGGTACATAAAAGTGTGTGTGTGTGTGTACGTATATGTATAGGATTTGGACCTAATTTTTTGTCGCAGCAAGCTGCACAACTCTTGCTATAGTTTCTAATTTGCTACCTTGCCTGTATGATCTCTATAAGAGCACAAGGTAAGACTTCTCATCTCCTGTCTCACTTCAACCATTTCCCTTGGGAGCAACCTTGTTATTAAGGATTTTTATAGTATTGACACTGGGCACAAGCTTGGTATTCACATGGATCTTGGTCTTGTATGTCACGATAATTTTCTTTCTGCTATACTATACTGCTCATGAACAAGCTTGACAGTTTGGGATCAATATCTGGCTATAAGGCCAATTACTCCAAATCTGAGGTAATTAACATCAGTTTACTAGCCTATATTTAGCAGACATTGCAGTTTTCCTTTTAATTCCCTTGGGATAAAGTTTAGCCATCCAATAAACAAACATTGCAGGCACTTGGGAATCTATATTTAATTTGAATAACTTAAGGGGGGGAAACGTCAGTTACTCTCCCCCTTATTGCTACAAAGACCTGCAGCAGTGGTCTACAAAGAATTTTTGAGTGACTAACACAATAGCTAGCATCCAGATATCAGTATTTGCCATAACTTCTTTTTCTGTTCTAATCCTTATTTATTTATATTTGTAAACAAGAAGAACAAGTAGTCATTACTCAGTGTTTTTATTAGGGGTGGCACTTTATAGAAATCTGTTGGGCATGGTGGATTGACCCCTTCTAATTTACAAATTTCTAACGTTGGTTTTCTTTCTGTATTACTGTATTTCTCTCTAGTTCTTGCCATTGGAAACAGATGGAACAAAAAGTTGTTAAACTAGCTTCATTACCTGTTCTGAGTTTTGTAGTTTTGTGTATTTGTATGCTTTTAAAACACTATAACCTACCCTGAAAACAATTTTGAGAAAGGGTGATATAAAAATGTTTTATTATCATTATTATTTAAAATAGTTTTTCTCAGTTCCATATAACATTTTAGAAATTTAGTATTTAACAATCATCAGTCTAATCTCTAGAGCAGGAATGAGCATCTTGTGGTCCTTCAAATGGTCGAGAATGATGGAAGTTGTGGTCAGCAGTGTCTGGAGAGTTGCAGATTCCCCACTTCTGCTCTACAAGCCTACTATTGTTATCAATTAATGCTTCTCCTTTGTAGACAATATTTCCAAAGCTTTGCTCTGAAAAGAATTGAATTCATACCCATCAGAATTTGATAACTTGTGTACCCCTGCAATGTGAGTTTGATATATTCCCAAGATATTTTTGGACTAAAAGGGGTTTCTGATAAAATTAAAATAATTTAAATACACTTGAGTAACTGATGGCAAGTCAGTTTTCCCCTTGGCCTCAGTCCCCACCTTTAAAATAGCAACCATGGAGGCTTCTTTCAGAGAGTAGCTGTGGGACTGAATGACCTTAAATATACACCAATCTTTGGTTGCCACCAAAAAGTCATTACCAGTGCTGGTGATGATCCAGTGACAAAGAGAATTGCATTTGAATTCTCCCTATGTGGTGGTGCAATCATATGCAGCTATAGCACATCAGCAGCACATGGCAGCAGTGCCATTTATTTCCTGTTTATGCTAACAGGTGCTGGTATAAGATCCACTGTTTGGGGAAGCTGGCATTTAGTTGCAGCCACTAATGGTATATGTGGAGAACTTTACTATTACTGACCAACTTCCAAAAGTACATCTAGCAAGAAATAGAGAGGTTTGTTTGCTTATTGTTATTAATTTATGGAAGAGCATATTGTGTGCTTTGTAAGCAGGAAAGCACACAAATATTTAAGGACACAAAGCATATACATAAAATAAAGAGGAGGCCACACAGTTAGAAGGCCCATTAAAACAATCTGCCCAACTCTGGACTGATGAAAAAGTCAAGAAACTTAAAGACTTTTGACATCTTATTGGTTGCCAAGCTTGGCAAAATTCTCCATGCCTGGAAAGGGTCACCGAAAGCCAATTGGGGCCTCTATCAGTTGTGCTTCTCTTGCACTGAGCACGTTAATGGATACCAGAGGGAGCAGGTTTATTCCTGCAGGAAAAGGCTGTCTTTAAACACGCAGCTTTTTCTTCCCCTTCTTCCCACTCATCATGATGGCATGGATGTGTAAAAACAGTCTTGAGCAGAGGGAGACCAGAGCCGGCATTGTCCTGCATCAAGCAGGAGGAAGGGGAGGGGAGAGGGCTTTGCAGATCATTACTCATTTATTCGCGCAGCAAGCTCCTTCCTCTGCCCATTCAGGCAGCTATTACTAGCTAGTGAAAAGTCACAAAGCCCTGTCATTAGCGGAATCAATCACGCCAGGGCCCAGGGAGAACCCTCCCGCAGCCTCTCATTTACTCAGCTAAAGAGCTCAGAGCCTGCTGTCTGCGGCTGACTCAGCTCCCGGGTCTCCAGCTCAGCCTCTTTTCAGCAGCTCTCTGGGCTTGCCTTCTCCCCTCCTCTTCTTTGTACTGTTTATTGGGAGATGCACTTTGTGGATTCTGCGCCAAAGAGAGGCTTTGGCCTAGTGTGCATTCTTTAGCTCCTGAGGCTATTGCCATGGAGACATCACTGTTTTGAATGGTCTCCCTACCCCCACCAGTCTCCCAACAAAATGTCCCTTTGGTTTTGGGTTGCTTTCTGACTTCATCTTGTTTTGCGTTTTCTCCTCCCCCGCCCCCGCCCCCCCCCGCTCCTTCAGAGACTTTTTACGACCCAGGTGCTGGTCAGTTAAAGCTGATTGGCCCCTGTAAAAAAACAAAAAACAAAAATACTTTCGTATAGGAAAAGGCAGCTGAAGAGAGGGCACAAGGCAGACACAAGTTGGTTGGACTATAACCATATTTGGGAAAGACCAAAAACAACAACAATCACAACCTAAACTATTTTTTCGATGTAGAACGTTTGCAGACCACCCAATCACCACAGTTCTCTGGACAGTTCCTGTAGAGGTCAATATACAATTAAACCATTAATTTAAAAGAATCAAACTGTTAAAAACCATTTGACTGGTTTAAAACCACTACTACCAGCATAGCAGAAGTTAAAACCCAGCAGAAATAATCCGTTCCAAGGGCAACCCCCCCCCCAAATCATTGTAAATAAAAATGTATTCCATTGGTACTGAAAGTTTTTTAATGTGGGTGCCAGGTGACCCTCCTTGGGGATGGCATTCCCTAATCAGGCCACTATCTCCAAAAAGGCCCTCTCTGGAGAATTCCTGGACTGTAATATCCAAGTTTGGATCACTACTTCTGGGAAGAGCCATTTAATTGATGGTAGGCTGACATATCTACATTGCCTAACACAGTGCTCCCAACCACAAAACATGCATACAAGAATCCTCCCATGATAAGATTGTTATGCAAACAAAATAATAAGATGGGGTAAGATATAGTAGGCAAGTAGGAAGGCACTTAATCAGCACCTAAATTAAGCACAACTGAAAGTCAACCAAACAAACTGCATTCCCTCTTCAGTAGTCCTCCTACAGTAGGCCTATCAAGGAAATGCAGCTCCATCCTATATGCCAGGCATGTCCAACAGATAGACCGTGATCTACTGGTAGATCACTGGGGGTCTGTGGTAGATCACTGGTAGATCACTGGCTCCCCCCAAAAAAGAAGCTGAACAACTGTGGCTCCCCTAAAAAAAGCTCAACATTTTACCTCCTCCCTGAAAAAACTCAACAACTTTGACCTGAACTCCCCAAATGGGGGCAGATCACTGCCAGTTTTTAACTCTGTGAGTAGATCGCAGTCTCTTGGGAGTTGGCCACCCCTGCTATATGCAGACCACCCTCCACTCTGCCACAGATTCAACAGTGAATACAGTGGTACCTCGGGTTACAGACACTTCAGGTTACAGACACTTCAGGTTACAGACTCTGCTAACCCAGAAATAGTACCTCAGGTTAAGAACTTTGCTTCAGGATGAGAACAGAAATCGTGCAGCAGTGGTGCAGCAGCAGCGGGAGGCCCCATTAGCTAAAGTGGTACCTCAGGTTAAGAACAGTTTCAGGTTAAGAACGGACCTCCAGAACGAATTAAGTTCTTAACCCGAGGTACCACTGTATGTTGTTGCTTGCAGTTGAGAGTTGTCTGAATTTCTTGCCTACAGTATTGAGAAAAATGGTCAGGCCTTCTTCTTGCCTTCTTTCATTTGTTTTGTAGGTCACAACCAAAGGCAAAAGTGATGGAGCAGCTTTGCCTTAGTAACACACATATTTACCAACACAGCTCGATGGACACCCATAATTATTTCGTTCTTGTGCTCTTGTTGCTAGGCTAATGTAATATATCAAGAAGGTGTGTCAGACACATTTCTAGTTACTTTGAGGCTTCCTCTGCCTAAAGATGGTAATGTTAATTCATGTTGTGGAAAATAGGCATAAAAGCTTGGCTTCCTTCGCTTGTGTTCTTTCAGAAGCGACCAGAGGATCATTGCATTTTGTATTCTTCCTTGTTTTGCAAAGTTGTTGCATAAATTAATACTTTAGTTTGCAGGGTTGGGAAATGACTTGTCCAAGGGACAAGTGATTTGTAGCCAAATGTATCATATCATGCACTAAATTAGGGGAAGCTGAGTGGTTGAGAACATGCTTTTGCACATAGAAGGTCATGGGTTCAATCCTGACATCTCCAGGTAGGGCTGGAAAAACCTGAAGAGATACTGTTATTCAGTGCATTAAGCTAGATGGACCAATTATCTGACATAGTATAAGGCACCTTCCTATGTTCTCAAATTGCTCTTCTCATCCTAACAAAAGCATCCGAATCATTGCAATTGGTGTGGGTTGTGGGGGTAGCTGAGATACAGCTCTGATCATCCATGGGTGGCAGTTGTGCTAGTGGTGGAATATACTTATTGAGTGGGTGAGTACAATTTTGCCAAGCTGTATTGAATGAAATCTATCCCAACTTTCTACCCCTGCTTTGGCTAAATCAATTACTATAATTTGTGGAAGAGGACACAGGGAGGTGGAGAAGCCATTGTTTGTCCTTTGGTTTATTGTTTTTAGCTGATATTAGTGACAAAAAGATACCAGCAATGTCTTGATGCAGCCGGCATTGCTCAGGCTGATCACATTACTTTGCCAGACATATTTCACACACTGCTCCACCTCCTACCCTTTGAGCTGTAAGTTTTCCAGCTCTGACTCACATTCAGTGTACTTTAATAAGCAGGTGTGGTGACTGCTAAATATCTGCTAACTGGCCTTAATGGCACTATGCTGGCTAAGTTAACTAAGGTGGTGGGGGAAGGAAAGCTGTTTGTAAGTGCATGATTTCCCCGGAATAGAAATCCTGTTTCTTATGACACTTTCCCTTCTCTTTTCTTACCTCCCCGTTCCCTAAGCACAATTTCAGAGCAAAATTACCTCTAATTTTCATGGGGCCGGCCCTTCCATGAGGCAAAGCGAGGTGACTGCCTCAAGCAGCAGGATTGAAATGGGCAGTATTTCCAGCATCTAAGGAATGCATTGCCGGGCACATCTTTGGCGGCCACATCTGCCATCTCCTCAACAGCCCCCCTCCCTCCGCCATGCCACATCTACAACGGCCTCTTGGTGAATAGAAGGTATAATGCTGCTCTCCGACCATTAGGTAGTAAATGGCAGGTGCTGCCCCCTCAGGTGTCCTGGGTTCTGCACATGCCCAGCATGTTTTAGAGCAGGCTCCCTTCCCCATACAGCAGCCTTTGATTCCCACTTCAGCTGCTGAATAAGGTTGATTTGGCTCTTCACTCACCCCTTCTTCCCTGTTGGGGAGTGCTGGGACACACACACCATTTTGTGGTTCACCTCAAATGCCAAAATATCTTGGGCTGGCCCTGGGAATTTGTGTTACAGTTAAATAATATACTGGAACCAAGACCCATGTTTTCTAGCTAGTGGAAGCCCAGCCTTTTATTCTCTCATTTCAAGGAACAGAACAAAACATCTTTTGGCAGTATCCATCTTTCACATCTCAAGGGCGTTCCATTAATTTCCTCTTGGAATTTGAATACTTTTGTTTCTATAGCAGAATTTTAGCATTACTGGTTTACTTCTGTCTCCTTCATAATCACCAAGGAATTTGAAGTTAATATTTGTATTTGTATCTCTGTTTAGTTCCCTCTGCTTAGTTCCCAGTTGACACACTGATATCAAAACTGTTAATGTACTTCCACAGTAGATAGAAAGTGGAAGCTTGGTACAGATGTATTCCAACAGATTGATCCTGATTGCTAGAAAACACCTGAGAACCTGATACTTTACTCCCTCAAAACTCAAAATAAGAAGTCTGAATCATAACAGTGCTAGTGGTCAACATGGAACAAGCCAAACAACAGATAGGATGACATGTTGCTCTGTGGCAGCAGTTCTCAAACTTATTTTCCTTGAAAAATCCTGAGGGTCAATTACACTTTCAAAACTATTTTAGTTCTATAAGTCAACTCATATTCAACTCTTTAACAAGAGCGGTTCTATTCTGAACAGCTTTGTTCAACATTTGCAGGAGTTTCATTTTTTAAAACACTGCTCTGCATGCATCTCCAGTTGTTGAAATAAGCTGCAAAGTTGCTTGTGGAGCAGTGTGTTTTCAACACTATGGATATGGATATGAAAACCTGTGTGTGTGCGCGCACATGTGCAAGTGCATGCGCGCTCCCATAGTACCAAATTCAGATCCTGGAAAGAGGGTATATTTGCTTTTGTAGTATTCTGGAGTCAGTATTGTGCTCTCTGAGAGCTTTTTCTGTTTGTGTGTAGTTTAAGAGATTCATTAATTACAATTTCTATGCAATTTTATGACTCCATAGCATAATCTCTGATAGAGGAAATTACCCTGGATTTTCATTCAGAAGTATATTTTTTTGACATGAGCTAGGCAGTACTGGGCTCAATTATGAGAGTATCTATTTTAAAACCTGATCGTTTGTAAATACTGCAAATTATAAACAATATTTTAGATCCACCCTCTTCTTTAATGCACCCTTAGATCTCCAGGTTCGTCTCCCAATTTCAGTTCTCAGTTACTAACACCTAGGCATTTTTCCTGGTGGGATATGCTAAGAATCGCACATGAGTACATTTTTGCTTTCTGTAGCCTTGTACTTTTCTCAATTCATCTCCATAGCATCCTTGGAAAGAATAGGAATGAGGGGGGTGATAAAAGTTCCACATTGCATTAATTTAGCACTATTCAGAGAAATGTGCCAGGGACAAGACTTTGAAGGTGCACGAGCAGACATGGCTAGAGCCAAGAGTAGTTGTTAGTCTCTATTCCTTCTCAGCCGGGGTGCCAACTTGAATAAAATATTGGGGGCGTGGGCGTGGGTAAGCTGCAAAACTTATAATGGTGCATGCACACGGACTGTGTAATAGAGGCAACCCCCCAATTTGAATAAAGTAAGAGTAGAGGACTAGAGTAGACAAATTTCCTACTGTTGCAAGGGAGTATTTTTTTTTTGCTTCCCAGGTGGCATTCCATTGGGCATCTGAAAAGAAGGCATATGCCAATATGTGTGCGTTCTTGTAGCTGGCCCTTTGCCACAATTGAGTGATGGCAGCCAATTCAACTTTCTTAGGGGGCTCTGTTTGTTGGGGACTAGAAGTCTCATTCAGGCTAATTTTGAAAGGCCTTGTGCTGGAAGATGGAAAGACTCAACATACAGTACTTGCTGAGATGAGCTTCTACAGTTCAAATACTTCCAGCAGTTCTGATTCCCTGATGTAATATTGTGAGGATGGGTGGGAATTAGGTGGTTTTGTTCAGGGAAGCATGCAGGCATGGAAATGCTGACTCTTAGTGATTTTCCATTCATTTAGGGTGAAATAAGAATAGTTTTGTATTAAATTATGCACAACTAGGCTGGATGCAGAAATAGTGATGGGATGAATCACCTAAGCATGTTTGTGCTAATTACTGCTTAGCCTTTATGGTGACAAAAAAACACACAATAGTAGCCTTCTCAGTCTGCAGGAAACTCTTGAGACAAACCCTTTGCAACGTTGCAGAACGTTAAAAGAACCACTGTTTTAGTTTTAGCTGTCTCTCCTCCAAAACATCCTAACCTGAAACAGACAAATTCCCATCCTCACTAGAAAAAGGACAGGAACTATTTCCATTAGAAAACGAACAGGAATTTTTACTACTACCAGTGGACTGTTTTAAGTTGATCGTTATGTCTTACAGGTCAACTGAAATACCATGGTACTGTATTAGTGCAGCACAATCAGAAGACCCTTGCTCATAGATTTGAAGTCTTTACTTGTCACATTATGACATAATATTTACAAAAAGCAGAGTGGGCAAGGACCAGCTTGAAAGCTACACATTTTCCTTCAGATGCATTTTGTGTGTTTCTCATCAGGCCCACAGGTTACCCTGCTGTATTCTTGTCCATTTAACAGCTTACGTTTTGATTATTGTTCTGAATGGTATGTAAGTAGTTACATTGGATTTCTGTAATAGTGATGGGAAAAGGAGATCTAAGACAAACTTGGTCAACTTTTGTAAAGGCTGCCTACTTTTTGACAAGGTGAATTAGTGCAGCTTTCCTCCCTGCATGCTTGATTGCTACAAAGCCCTCCATTCACTGGACCCCTGTAGGCAATCTAGCGCCACCTTCATTTCCACTACTGCCAAAATCAATGCTTCTTGGTGGGGGGAAAACTGTTGTCTGAATTCACCCCTCACACCAAGGGATCAGAGCCTGCTATAATAGGTAATTTGATCTTGATCATGAAACTTGCTGTGGTAAACATGTGCTTAGAATGGAGTATGTTGGCTACTTGAACATCATATGATAACATTTTCAGACCTTCCCTGGGGTTGCCACCTTAGCAGACCTTGGCAGTTAAGGTTGCCAGCATTTAATTTCACTCTTGATTTGAGTTCAGGCTGTTTTGTTTGCCTGCTCTAAGACTGAAGTATTAGGATGATTAGAAAACACAAAATAAAAAATGAGACAATAAGGTACGTCTCAAAAAAGATCAGGTTGCCATCTAATTGAAATGCTTTTCTAATACTCTTTAATGTGTTAAGAAATCTTGAACTTGAAGAAATTTTTGCCAAGAAGAGGATATAATATATCCTAAATATTTCAGACAAATAGCCTTAAGTTAACACCACTATGTATAAATTACATTTAACACATAGGTTTTTGGGCATTAACATATATGCATAATAATAGGGAATAAAAATTGCACTCACATGTCATGGGGATCTTGAAAAATATTGATTATTACTTCCAAGTAAACATTGTTAGGCACAATAGCAACACTATAATCATCCAAATACACAAGTGTATTCTACCCAAGTCATTTACGATTTTAAAGGTGATAATTGCTTTTCAAATTGCATATAGAAACAGGCTGTAGGCCAATGAATTATTTTGTCACTAGCATCAGAAGGTTATGAATCTACTATTTCCCAATATTACTTGCTACAGTTGATGTCTAGTTTTCATTTGAAAATGTTGTGCTCTTAACTTTTGAATACTGTTCTGGTAAAACACACACACACACACACACACACACACACACACACAGTGGCAGAAATCTTGAGCTAATTTCTCAGAATACATTGGGTTTGAGTTGGACTGTGTGGTTTCTGCTGAAATATAAGATGCTCTCTTACACTGAGTCAGGTCCCTGGTCCGTTTAGCTTAGTACTGTCTACACTGACTGGTAGCAATTGTCCAGGATTTCAGACTGGAGTCTTTTCCAACCCTGTCCTTAAAAAAAAAAGGTATTATGAATCTGTGTTGATGTTTGTAATCCAAGTTGCTCGGAGACCTTTGAGTAACAACCACTAACAAACCTAAAAAACCACTACCACCACCATCCACCATATACCTGGAGATGCTGGGATTTGAAACTGAGACGTTCTGCATGCAAAGGAGACACTCTACCACTAAGCTATGAGCCTATGGTGGATTTAGCCTTAAACATTCACAATGAAAGAAGGCTCTGCTTTGGGACGCGAAAGGTCCCACTTAGCCAGGGCAGGAACAGCATTATTTTCATTCAACTTGCCTTGATGTTTTTCACTTTCACCCTGTAAAGTACATCTCGCTCTGGCTGCAGTGGTAACACAGTGAATCCCTGGTTTTCTTGAAGAGTACATTTCCAATACCACCTGGAATCAAGTTTTATTAATCCTTCCTCACCTACCATCCAATATGGTTATGAGAAGTAATTAGTTAATGTTTGTACAGCACTTTGAAGCTGTAATGCCCTATTAGGTTCTAGTCTGCGCCTGATGCATGAGCAGAGCTCCCATTAATGTTAATGGAGGTTACAGGCGCTTCTCAAGCGGAGAATATCTGTGCAGAGAATAATTATACTTATTAGCGCATTTCACAATATTATTTGATCAGACTTTTGTAATTTAACTTAATTGTTTTTCCTTAAATATAACTTACCGAAATTAAACTTATGGTTAATTCTGAATCGTCTAACATGCAAGATGCAACCTGCCTGGTAAACTCGCAGTGAGGAAGGGAAAAAACTTCAGCTTTCCCCTCCCCCTGAATCTTAATGTTTTCATTGTGCTACTTTTCTGTCCAGAGAATTGTGCGTTTCCAGATTATGCAACCGGCAGGATACCTTTCTGGCTAAGAAAGCAGGCGTGCAACACCTAGTCCAAATCATATTTGATTACCGCTAATTATAGTGCTGTCATATAGAAGGGGAGAGCAAGACGGCTGGCTTTGTCAAATCACAATGAAATAACCTGCTGTCTGTCTGCTGACTTAATAGCTTTAATTGCCAGTGAATAATCAAGATCTGGTGGATGTGTTTGAACATATCAGCAGGCACCAAATATTTCAATTAAGACCAGGTTGTGTAACTCCTTTTTCTGTGGTTGGAACAGTTCAGAAGAAGTTCTGAAGCTCATAAAGGAGGACTTGTGATAGCTGGCTGGGCCTTGAAGCTTTTCTCATCAAAGCAACCTTCTCTAGGTAAAGGTAAAGGTACCCCTGACCATTAGGTCCAGTCACGGACGACTATGGGGGTTGTGCACTCATCTCACTCTATAGGCCGAGGGAGCTGGCGTTTGTCCGCAGACAGTGTCCAGGTCATGTGGCCAGCATGACTAAGCTGCTTCTGGCGAACCAGAGCAGGGCACAGGCATGCCGTTTACCTTCCCGCCAGAGAGGTACCTATTTATCTAATTGCACTTTAACATGCTTTCGAACTGCTAGGTTGGCAGGAGCTGGGACCGAGCAACGGGAGCTCACCCTGTCGCTGGGATTCAAACCACCAACCTTCTGATCGGCAAGCCCTAGCTCTGTGGTTTAGACCACAGTGCCACCCGTGCCCCCAACCTTCTCAGGTATATTATTCAGATCAGCAAATCTTGACGCCAGGACCCTTACCTTAGTCCTGTTAGCATTGCCCACCACTACTAATCACAAGGGTGAGATTTGTGTCCTCCACTTGATTTTACATAGTTGGTTGCACAATTTCAACTCCCATTAGTCCCCCATGAAACAAAATGGAAGAGGATTAGGCATAATTACAACTTGGAACAAAAAAATGTTGACTGTCTCACCAGAGTTACTGAAAATTAAATGTGGATCTAAAGAAGAGGATGGTTGTCAGAAAGCACAGCCGACAATCTTGTGGGGCAACCTTGTTTCCATTAGGTAACCTCAATGCAAAATATTTGATTGGTGTATGGTAAGAGTGTTGGAGCAGGCCTTGGAGAGCAGGGTTCAGATCCTCATTGGGGCATGAAGCTCACTGAGTGACTTTGCGCTATTCACTATCTCTCAGCCTAAACTACCTCACAGGGTAGTAAATAGCATGGAGGAGTGTGTGCACACCACTTTCAAATACAATAATAATATGGTGGGCACTGGGATGCACTTGTGTCCAGATTCAAATGCCTTTGAGAAACAACTGCCCCCCACTATTTCTTTTCTCCAGGCAGACTTGACATTATGTTCCTTACACCACTGCTGAAAAGCAGGATTTGTCCTTGAATATCTAAACTCTCTCCATCCTGATCAAAGCTTCTATCAAAGAACCTTATTTCATCTTTGAAGGCATTTTTTTCTCAGGGGTTTAATGGCTATTTGATCAAGCCATTACCAGCTACAGAAGACATAGAGCATATTCTTGTGACACAATCCCCTTGGCCTCCTGTTCTCTTTCTCTCCCATCCACTCAGGATAGATGCAGCAGCTCATTCAGATGCAACCCCCCCCCCATAGGAATTTAAAGAACATCCTCTTTGTGCGATTCTTTTATATTGTAATTACCTTTCTTCAAATAATAAAAAATACACCCTTGAAGAACTTCCACAAAGCTTTTCTCCTGTTGGGGCGTATCAGTTCCCAATTAACCTTGCTCATTAAATCTCGGCAATGATACTACAGAATGGTGCCTTCTCACACTTTATTATATCGCAGGTTCATCCAAGCACATGTTTTTTGGAAGTGAGTTCCATTGAAGTCCATGAGACTTGCAGCAAAATCACATCCACAGCTCTAGCTGCCATGGCATAAGCTTGCTGAGTGAGATCTGTGGGGAAAATTTGCCTCCTTTTGCTAAGGGCTCATCCAGACTCCCTTTTGTGCCACATTTCTAGCACATTTCTGTGCTTTAAAGTGCCTTGTCCAAACAATCCATGGAAAACCTGAATTGCCGTTTGTTCATATAAAGCACTAAAGAGCGGGTTTTCATGGTGAAAGTGCTGGGGGTGGGGGGAAGTACTTGGACATAGCGCTTTAAAGGTGGATAAGCCCTAAATAGCAAGAGGATCCAATCTCCTTCACTATAGCTCCTGACCATCATAAGATCACAGGAGGCACCATAGCTCAGCTTGTGCATTGCATACAGAAGGCACCAGGTTCAATCCTTGACTTCAGATACATCTCAGTGTCCAGCCCTACTCAGATCTGTGGCCTGCTATCTCAGAGGAGGAAGAGGAACACCCGGAGAAGACCTCCACCACAGCACCATCAGATCCAGAGATCCCTGACCCAGGAATGGATGTCTCTACATCAGTTACCTGGGTTCATAGCTGCCTCTCAAGCTACCTTCCCTCCCATTAGCACAGAGCCACAGGAGTAGAAGAAGTGACAAACCAGGCAGGAACTTCTGGGCCATCAGCTATGCAGCCAGCAGGTGCCTTTTCAGGATTCATCACTAAAATCCTGCGTTTTAGAGTAATTACACCTTCAAGCTCATGCTACACATCCATGCAACCACTTTTGGTACATGAACAGACCCTACTGTTACCACAACTGCTGGACAAGCATGGTTGTTTGCTCCCTGAGTGTTAGCAGCAGCTAGATTCTATCTCTATGTCTGGAATAAATATTGGTATTTTTCTATGTAAAGCTGATATATGCTAACAATCACTGAAATTGCCAGCTCTGTTTTGTTGATCACATTATTTCAACATTCCTGTTGCTGATTTCTGCCCCAACAAGGGAGCTATTATTCTTCACATGTTTTGTACATTTCCATAAATCTTTATTTTTTTCTTAGCCTTCAGTGGCACAGTCTTTGAAGAGTCCTGCTCATTCTGTACACAAGGTTAAGTTGCCCTTATTTTAAACACAACTATTTCTATTCCTTATTATATTTTCTCAGGAAAGGCAAGTTTGCATCAGAATGTTCCCAGGGCAAGCCATTTTCTATGCTGGTGTTAGGTGTAGGCTGTTCATACGGTTAATGCCCAATTCACAGGCTACATTTTAAAACCTCAAATGCCCAACTGTATGCAACGTAAAAGTCCAGCAACTCTTGCGGTTAAATATATAATATAAAATGGGCCAGCTGAAGAACAAAAAGTTCTGTTACTACTGAATGCTTATGAAATATGAAACATGTCAGAACATAGAGGCCATTGAACTATCCAACTTTAAAGAAAGACAATAGTTTGCACAAAATGTTAATCATTTTGGAGTTAAATACTTTTTGGACCAGATTGATAAATTATACAGTGGCATTAGAAGGTTGATTGATGGCTAACAATGCTCTGGGGTAATACCTGGGATATATATGGGTAGATTAGGCACACCTTAGTATCTCCCAATGCACAGGCAGTCAGTCCATAAGGACAGATCGACTGTTTGCACTACATTTCCTCTACAGCCCATTGCTCCATGCACTTAGCATGTGTGGAAGCTGACTGACTCTGCCAATCCTCGTGGGATTATTTTATTACTTGTGCACTGTGGGATCTTATGATGAGGGGTCCCATGTGGCCCTGGTTTGGTTTTAGGCAAAGTGTGAGATTCTGTCCAGATGTTCCTAACTAGAGCATCTTGGAGAAAAAGCAACCCAGGTGTTTCCTCTGCTCCTTGATATTGGTGACAGCGTGTGGGTGAGAGCAGAATAAATCCACACCCCCATTTGTCTCCATTGTGAATAGATTAGGTTACTGAATGTGGGCATCTGCCTGTATGTTATTAATTAGGAAGGACCAAGAGTCAAGTATAGTTCTCAGTTATTCTTAAACTTTTGATTACTGAAGGGGTAAACTAGGATTTGATTAGTCTCCAGCTTGCCTTATTTTCTTGTGAAGATCTTTTTTTTTCGTTCTTGAAATTGGCCACTCTATGAGTTGCTTTTCAACACAACACTGATCTGTCCCATTCTGTCTTCTCCCTAAATTGATAAGATTGTTCTGTGCTCTGTATACCTGATGCAGTTGCAATGTGACAGTTGAATTATCAAGATTGGATTTCTAGGGCTAAATAAATAAATAAAACATGCCGCATGGTACTCATTCTGGTTTGCAGCCCAGCGGTCTCTTCGAATCCCCCTCTCTCCAGCCACTTTCCAGAACTGCCTTGCTTTCAGACAAGTATGTAAAGCCCTGAGAGACTGAGTATTCTCTATCAAGTTAAAATACTAATTGTGATTTGTTCTGCTCCTTAATGAGCAGGCATGAATGTCTGATATTTCTTATGCTTATCAGGAGATACAAAAGAGAGAGAAAAGGAGCAACCTCTTCCAGCAAGCAAGGCTGTAGCAAATGGTATTAAACTATGGTGTTATGACAGCCACTTAGGTATGACATTTCAGTATTTAGATTTTTAAATTTCCCATTACTTTTGTGTTGCAGTTGCCTGATGCCTTCATCCAGAAACCTTAGTAATCTCTTCACATAGTTAATATTCCGTTATGAAAAATCTATTGCAGTTCCAATGATGAATAGATGCTAATTTATACATATATACTTACACTCTGAATGCCTAATTAATGATTTTCTGTGCCACTCACAGAGATGCAAATCATTATCTTTCGTGACTCTATCATTATTGCATTGCCCTTATTTGTCTTTAAATTTGGGGGGAATTTAAATTGTAGTTGTGAAAGAAAGGACGTTTAAAAGCAACAACACACCTTACCTACTTGATGAAACATCAGAGATTGTGTAACTTTGGAATTTTGTGAAGTTGTATGACTACTAGAACCTCCACTAATAAGCACCGGATTATAAATGTCTCTGAGAAGAGGTTGCTGGGAGATGCAGCATTGGTTCAGGGGTGAGAGCTCTGGAGCTATGCTAGCGAAGTGGCAGCAAGATATTCCAGTTTGGCCCTCCGAAGGTTTTATTAAGAGGGTGTCCTGGACTGATTTCAGAAGTTGTGGTGCGAAATAAGGAATAGAGGTGATCCCTTGGCCAAAGCTTATAAGGGCCTGGGTAGAAGTGCTAAATGGTCTCTGGATAAGAACAACGCTTGGCTGAATGTTAGCTTGTCTCCCTGCTAGATTTCTCCTGGGCGGAGCGAAACGTGCTTTGTTGTGCCTACTATCAGTTCATTTCCACCATGTTGCCTGTTATGTATTGAAGTAGCAGTAGGCATGCTTTGTGTGCAGAAGGTCTCAGATTCTGTCATGGGCATCTACAGTGAAAGGGTGAGATAGCAGGGAGACAAGACCCTAGAGAGTCACCCCCAGTCATTTTAACCTTCTGTTTATTGGATGCTGCTTTATGGAGTTTATGGAGCTTTAAATATCTATATATATTTGTAAGCTGTCCATATAAATAAAAAATAAATAAATAATATGTTGTTTATTAAATTTGTATACCACCCTATACCTGTAGATTTCAGGGCGCTTCACCACATAAAAATCTACTGCCAATTATGCAGTGATTTCTATCCACCAATACTGCATATCCAACCCGCAGCTGTATTCACAATCACTATTGCAAGTTACTGGTAGATGCCCCACACCATAGTGAGAGAGAGAGAGAGAGAGAGAGAGAGAGAGAGAGAGAGAGAGAGAGTATACACACACACACCAGTGTTTATTGTGGAGATCTGATAAAGAGGTCTGTACCATGCAGAGAAAAGCAAGGGACCGTGGGAGTGGGGTGGAATGGTGGAGTATTCTGCTCTAATAGCAAAATGTCTTGGGATGACCTATTAACATAGTTTTCAGAGTAGGGAGTTAGCCAGATCCTCATTTCTATGCTAATAAATATCATCACCATAATGTGAGAGCCAAATAGCCCAGCCCCAACTGAAGCATCATTAGGAGCCATATGAAGTTCACCTCCCTGCAAAGATAACATGGGTGATCATTTTAAGTGCAGCATGCAGCCAACATACAATCATACCCTGAAGCATGCATTGTAAAGCAGTGATTGTTAAACTGTAAAACAAACATTTGAGAGGAGTCAGAGTTTCAGTGTGACAGCACCTGCCTATTAATATTAGGCAGGCAGCCTTGTTGTATAATTTCAGAAGCCTGCAAAACATGTTTCTCTTATAGCAAGTCTATCAGGACGTATAATCCTGCTATTCATGGTTGTTTTTAAATTTGGCTGGTGATATTCGGATATTGCCGGTAACTGTTTTTATCTGTTGGGAAACATATTGGGGTTATTTTGTTGGCAATCTGCTTTGTGCTCCTAAACTCTGGCAACTATAGTAAAAAATATGGTTGCATTGCTATTACCACTTACTTGGGAATAAATCCCATCTAAATTGGTGTGAATTACTTCTGCATAAATATGCATAGGATCATGCAGCAAAGCACGCAGTATTAATACAGGTGAATCTGGTTCTACAAAGGAGTTGGGTATCTTATGCCTGCATTTGAAGACTGTTGCCTACAGATGCCCATGCCTCAATAAATGCATCAGCCTTGAAGGTCCCATGGGTCTCTGTTTTTTTTGCTTCTTCTTTGCACATAGAGCTTAAGGACAGACCCACAGCATACATTTAACGCACGCCCAATGCACCCAATGCATGACTTCCCCCAGAGAATCCTCAGAACGGTAGTTTCACATCACAGAGCTACAAGTCATGATGCCCTTAAAAAGTACAGTTCTCAGGATTCTTTGGGGAGAGTCATATGCCCTTAACGTAATAGGATCTGTTCTCAGAATAAAGCAGCACATTTATTCATTTGGAGACGTTTATGCCCCACCTTTGAACTGAGCTCTTGGGATAGCTTGCAGTAAATTTTAAATACAAGAAATCTGACAATCAGGATAGCAGAGCCACTCAGAGGAAAGGGCTACTGTCTCTTGTGGCTCCTGGTAGAAGACGTAAGACGCATGGCCATCTGTGTGTGTGTGTGTTGGGGGGGAATGTATATGAGGGATAGGGAACATGTTGCCCTCATATGTTGTTGGGCTCCAACTCCCACCAGCCCCAGCCAGCATGAACCAGTGGTCAAGGATGATGGGTATCATAGTCTGTAGCATCTGGAACGCCACTGGCAGTAAATCCAGAAGTTACAGGGTCCCTTTATGATGCTTACAGCCACACACCCTTCTGAGAAGACACAGTTTTATGAGTCTTTTACAGGTAGGTAGCCGTGTTGGTCTGCTGTAGTCGAAACGAAACAATAAAAAAATTCCTTCCAGTATCTGAAGAAGTGTGCATGCACACGAAAGCTCATACCAATAGCAAACTTAGTTGGTCTCTAAGGTGCTACTGGAAGGAATTTTTTTATTTTGTTTCCACTTTTATGAGATTGTACAATAGCCTAATAATAATAATAATAATAATAATAATAATAATAGATGTAATGCATCCATCACTGCAGATGTTCATGTTTTGCCTTTCAGCTAGATTTACTATTTTCTGTGCATACACATGGGCAAATGATTTGGAGTGCTCCATCCAGTAGCTTTTTCAGTGTTGCTTAAGTTGTGCTTTCCTTGAAGTTCTATTGTATGTAGCAGAAATTGCACACCATTCTCTTGAAACTTAAGTGACTTGTGCTTCCTAAATGTTTAGCTTTGGAACATACAGAGCAACTTCTCCTGGGTGGTATTCCTGCGTTTCCAGAGTGACCCTAGGAGCCGATCCTCAGTGGCTGGCTCCCCTCCTTTCATTCTGATTGGTTTCAGTCAGCGCAAAGGGTGAGAATACTTCCTCTCAGTGGCCAAGGAATTCTCTTTCCATGCTGATTGTGGGGCTCTAGGATGCTGGAGGCAGGGCCCCTGTTTGTCCCTCCAGCAGAAATAGTAATGGGTCTTCGACCACCCACGACCCCAGACTACTGCACTTCTGGTCTCAGGTTCTACATCCCTCATGTATGTAAACTGATAATGAAAACAAGGCAAAAGGGTAACACTTTCCATTTTGTAAAATGAACTTTCTTTGGAACTTACAGGTAGGTAGCCGTGTTGGTCTGCCATAATAATAATAGTAGTAGTAGTAGTAGTAATAATAATAATAATAATAATAATAATAATAATAATAATTCCTTCCAGTAGCACCTTAGAGACCAACTAAGTTTGTTCTTGGTATGAGCTTCCGTGTGCATGCACACTTCTTCAGATACCTGTACTTCTTTTGCACTGTATGCCTTAGTAAACGATAAGGCCTGCTTTTTGAGTGTTTGAAACTTTAGAGTCTTTGAGCAACACAAACCAAAAGGAGTTGGTTATGGATTTCTTTCTCATATGCCATCTACAAACTTTTAATACTTAAAATTGCTAGTTAGAGGGGGTGACTTTTGTTGAAGGAATATGTTTTATATACATCACCCAGCTCTATACAGTACATTTAAACTATAAATCAGAAAATAATGATTTCTGATCAATAATTCTGAAATATTCAAAGCAATCCTATATGTCTATTTAAAACAAAGTCTCGCTGATTTCAGAAGGGCTTGCTGGGGAGTAAGTGGATATAGGATTGCAGCCTTAATTGCTCTTTCTGTTTACAAGCAGTTTTCAGGTGACTTTTAAGATACTGTTTTAAAACAATTTGGGGGAGGAACAGGACAGTGCCAGGATGAACCACCTGATCTAAAGCATGAGAAGGTAGATTGTTGGGAAAGAAGAAGAAATCCCTTCTGCGAGCCCCAACAGCAGGGAAAGAAATACTGTATAACCTTTGTAGTGGGAATGGCTCCCTCCTCCAACAGCTTTGCATGCGTCAGCCACAAAAATAGCAACATCAGGAACAAAGCTCTGTTGGTTAATGAAAAAGAAGGCGAGGAGAGAGAGAGAGAGAGAGCCTACTCCAAGTTGCACTAATCGAATCCTCTCCCATGATAACCGGGCCACCTTGTTAAGTTCCTGTCGAAAAAGTGCAAAGTTTGAGTCGAAAGATCATAGTGTTTCCGCTTGTGTTTCTCCTTCTAGCTTGCTTGCGTCGGCTCTGTGGTCACTTTTAGCCATGTCAGCATTTTGAAAATTGCTGATGGTAAACACCAGAGGTATGCATTCACTGTACTGGAGAAACCACAAAGAATATTGCCTGTGGGGGGGGGGGGGAGAGAGAAATGGTAAACTTTCTCATTGTGAAATATCCATGCTATCCCTGCTTTTTTGTGACGGCTTCTGGAAAACACTAGATGCGTGGGGTAGGGGTGGGGGTGGCGTTGGCAGTATAATACAGAAGTTTCTAGTTTGCTTTTCTTTACTAGAAGTGTTAATTGGAGGGCAGAGGAACAGCATTAAGCAAGATACATTTTGAGCCCCTTGAATTACCGGCACATATATCTTTCGTCTTTATATTGACAGCCAAATCGGAATATATGTTACAAATGAGAAGGCTAAAGATAGTATGCAGCTGGTGGGCAGAGAATGCAGCATTCATATACAGTGGTCCCTCGACTTACGAAATACTCGACATCCGAATTTTTCGACTTTTGAACGAAAAAAGTGGCCCCACGCCAACGAATTTTTCGACATCCGAATGGAAATCCGTTGGCATTTTAGATGCGGTTTATTTGACTTACAAATTTTAGATGCGGTTTCCTCGACTTACAAATTTTTCTTTTTAAAACTGCTTCAATGCATTCCTATGGGGAAATCACTTTTTCAGCTTACAAACTTTTCGACCTGCGCATGTGCTTTTGGAACGGATTAAATTCGTAAGTCGAGGGACCACTGCATCAAAACTACAACCTTCAAACGTGAAGAATTTGATTTGATAGGTATGCTGATGAATGGACTAAAAAATGATGGCTTGTTTTATTTATTTTATTTTTATTACACTGGAGCCTGGTTAGCTCAGTTGGTTAGAACCTGGTGTTGATAACACCAAGGTTGCAGGTTCTATCCCTGTATGGTACAGCTGCATATTGCAGCACTGCGGGGGGTTGGACTAGATGATCCTCAGGGTCCCGTCCAACTCTAGAATTCTATGATTCTATGATCCAGTATTTTGCTATTGAAGTTTCAGAAAGAGAAAGAAAAGTATTTCATGGCAGTCATGAGGCCTAGAAGCTTACTTTAATGGAATCTGGCATTCTCAGCAATACAAAAACCAGCAGCCTTCATAAAAGTGGTTTGTGAATTGTTTTATGCCATGCCTTGGACCTTATGCTATGTATGCCACTATCACAGAGATGAAATTGGAAATTTTGAGATGCCTTCTGAAAGATGGTTGTTGCTTTCCTGGCTGGGTTACTGTTTCCAAAGGGGGGTGGGTGGGACTGGAGAAAAAACAAATGAATAGCATTTATAGCTTTCTGCTGATTATGCCACTCCCTATTGTTTAATGCAAGGGACGCGGGTGGTGCTGTGGGTTAAACCACAGAGCCTAGGGCTTGCTGATCAGAAGGTCGGCGGTTCGAATCCTCGCGATGGGGTGAGCTCCTGTTGCTCGGTCCCAGCTCCTGCCCACCTAGCAGTTTGAAACTGCGTCAAAAGTGCAAGTAGATAAATAGGTACCACTCGGCGGGAAGGTAAACGGCGTTTCCGTGTGCTGCTCTGGTTTGCCAGAAGCGGCTTTGTCATGCTGGCCACATGACCCAGAAGCTGTACGCCGGCTCCCTCTGCCAGTAACACAAGATAAGCGCCGCAACCCCAGAGTCGGACACGACTGGACCTAATGGTCAGGGGTCCCTTTACCTTTACCTATTGTTTAATGCAGACACCAAAAAGCAAATACATTTTGGTGAAGCTATGTAAAATCTGGGATACTTTAATTTTGACCCAGAATACTGCGGTGGTCTGATAGTTTAAGGGTGTTGTGAGGGGTCTCCTATCAACTCTCAGCATCCTTAACAAGCTACAGTTCCCAGGATTCTTTGGGGGGTAAGCCATGGCTGTTAAAGTGCTATAAGAGTGCTTTAAATATATGGGGTTGCTATGACCCTAATCCAGGCGTCGGGAACATAAGGCCCATGGGCCATGAGCAGCCCATGGGGGTTGTTTAACCAGCCCATGGACCCTCGCCGCTCGCTCGGGGACCCCCACCGCCCGCTCTGTCGGCTCCCGTGCACCGCGCTAAACCGGAGTGGAGCAAAGCAGGGACCGCCTTCTGCGATGCTGGCCGGCTTCCCATTGGCTGCAGGAAGCTCCTGCAGCCAATGCGAAGCTGTGCACACCTCCTTCACGCTGGAAGGAGCACCAAAAATCATGTTTGCGCATGTGTGCATGCGCAACACTCCGGCCCACTGCTTTGTCTGTGGGACTGTGAACCAGCCGAAGCCACAAAAACTTTGCCAACCCCTGCCCTAATCCTAGGCCATTTGGGGCTTTAAAGCCCAACACTAACACTTTGAACTTAACTCGGGCACAAACTAGAATCTAGTGAAGATGAAACAATACTTATGCCAGTTGAGACTTGACTTTTGTTCAGGTAGCAGAGTAGCCTCACTTCACGAATTACTCTTGCCTTTCTCCATAGAAACAAGATTGTTCTAGAATACCTGGTGCAATGTGATCTCTCATTTGACTGGAACCTTATATTTTGGAATTGATAAGAACCCACTGCGCTTTTGTGTGTGAAGATAGGCCAGGTTGAACAGACCCCTGCTGTTCCTTGAATGGAAGTACACATGATCTTTTGTGTTTTAACGTTTTGTTGGAAGCCACCCAGAGTGGCTGGGGTAATCCAGTCAGATGGGCAGTATATAATAATAATAATAATAATAATAATAATAATAATAATAATCACAGTCGAGCTAAAGGCTTAGGAGAGCAACATGGAGACAAATATGCCAAAGAGAGTTGGGGCGAGAATTCAGCCCTGTTTCACACCACTCTTTTTAGGGAAGGCACCCGAAGTTGGACAGTACAGTGCATGTTTTCATGGAAGGACACAATCATCTTGTGGAGCTTAGGTGGGTACCCTATCTGGCTGAGCAGTGTAAAGAGTCCTTTTTGGCTGAGAATGTCAAAGGTCTTCATTCAGTTTATGAAGACAATGTACAAGGGGTGTCTATGCTGTTGACACTTCTTCTGTAGCTGGTGCAGTGAGAAAATCATGTTGACTGTTGACCTCTGAGCTCTGAAGCTCAGACTTTGGATAGACCCTGTCAGTGAGTGACTGTATTCTGTTGAGAACTTCATGGGCAGAGGCTTTCCCCACAGCATAGAGATTCCATGGCAGTTGTTACAATCATGGCAGTCGTCTTTGTTCTTTGAGGGTCACAATGCTGGGGAGACACATGTCTTGTGGCACAGATCCTTTTTTCAACACGGCGAGAGAAAGCCATGGAGGTGTGTCATGAGGGGGGAAATTGAAGCTGGCTTTTAGCACTTCTGTTGGGATTCTGTCCTGCCCCATCACTCCATCTACTTGTTGCGGTCTGTGATGATCTCTCCTCTCAAAGTTTACAGCAGTGCAGTTTTTCCTGACTGTTGGTCCAAAGGTTATCTTTGTGCCTTTGTACATTTTGCGAGTGTTGCTACTGTCAGTAGTGAGTTGAATGCTCTGGTACATTGTCTAGCAACCAGCTAGACATCGCTCCATGCCTTTCTCAGTGCAGCAAGCATCTTTTTGCAGGGCCCACCCTTGTGGTTCCCAAGACCCTTGCACTTTGCAGCAATAACAGGCTCCACGTCCATAATTCTGCTCTCTTTTGTCACTTCCATTTTCTGTGCTTTGGGCCACTAGTGAATTAGCAATTGCCACGTTTCTAGAAAATGTATCCAGATCGTCACAGAGCAGCTCACCCCTTTGACAAGTTTCAGTCTTAGGAAAGCCACATGGAAGATTTTTCCTGTATTAATGGTGAACATCTGAGCATCCACATGGAAAGTATATTGCAGCAAACAAAACAGCTGCTAAAAGTGTCAATATTATAGCACAAGATTAGTTGTCTGCCTTGGATAACATGTATTATTTTTATTTATTTATTTTCAGCTATTTATATATGGGGTTTGATCCACTGAGCACTGCTGCTGCATAATCTCTTATCTGCTTGTCCCTTTAAAAAACTCAAAAGTAACACTTTGCTAAAAAGAAGAGAGAAAACAAAAGCCTTCTGTTTTAGTTAGTTTTTTTCTTGATTTGTTTTGTAAATCTAAGTGGTAAGGAGGCCACTGACAATATCAGTGACTCATTTTTTACATTTCACTTTAAAAGAGGGAGGAGGGGAGACTTGTGCAATAAAGAGGACTTCTGCTATATTTAGAATAAAACTTCATGCTCCCTCTATCAGGATGTGAGCTTAATTATAGCATGCTATAAACTTTGCTTTTGTAAAGGTTCTCTCTCTCTCTCTCTCTCTCTCTCTCTCTCTCTGTTTAGCAGAATTTGGCTGCTATTTTTGCGATGGTTTTGTAACAGCAGCAAAGTTCCGACACACATGGATTTTGTGCAATTTGAAAAAGGATTCCTTCAAGGGCCAATGATAGCAGCCTTGTGGTTTTACAGTCTTCTCCCAGCCTTCCGCTCACTGAAATAAACATTGTGTGTGTAAACTGGTAATGTTGGTTTAAAGTGCTAGTTTGAAATTTAGTTCTCTGGCTGTATTGCTCTGATAACTTCTGTTATCTACCCTGAATTTTAGTCACAAGCCTTTCGGAGGAAGCCTCCTTGAATGTGAGGAAAATTAGCTAGCTGCAAGTCTGCTCTGCTTTGGCTCCCCCTGTGGTTCGGCCACAACTATCCTTTTAAATCATACAGGCTTTTCTGGACCGAGGCACTAGGGTTTATAGCCATCTTCCAATTGTGGCCTTCCATAATATGGATGATATGTGTTAATCTGTAAGGGGCAGAGGTTACTCTGTGCATCAGGGGTCCCCAAACTAAGGCCCGGGGGCCAGATGCGGCCCAATCGCCTTCTAAATCCGACCCGTGGACGGTCCGGGAATCAGTGTGTTTTTACATGAGTAGAATGTGTGCTTTTATTTAAAATGCATCTCTGGGTTATTTGTGGGGCATAGGAATTCGTTCTCCCCCCCAAAAAAAATATAGTCCGGCCCACCACAAGATCTGAGGGACAGCGGACCAGCCCCCTGCTGAAAAAGTTTGCTGACCCCTGCTGTACATTGTGCTACTCAACTCAGGAGAAGGACTGTAGCTCAGTGGCAGAGCATCTGCCCTTGATGCCAAAGGTCCTATGTTCATCCCCAATGTCTCTAGGTAGAGCTGGCAGAGCAGGACCCTGCCTGAAGCTCTGCAGAGCTTCTGCCAATGGGGGGACTTTGTGCAAGGCAACTTCCTATGTTCTTTTGACTTAATTAAACTCTACAATGCTAACATGCCAATCCTTTTTTAAAAAAAGTATTTAGAAGTAAAGTTGATTTATTTCAAAGAACACTTTATGTTGGGGTAGGCAACCTAAGGCCCAGGGGCTGGATGCGGCCCAATCGCCATCTGAATCTGGCCCACAGACGGTCCGGGAATCAGCATGTTTTTACATGAGTAGAATGTGTCCTTTTATTTAAAATGCATCTCTGAGTTATTTGTGGAGCATAGGAATTCGTTCATCCCCCCCCAAAAAAAAATGTAGTCTGGCCCTCCACAAGTCTGAGGGACAGCCCATGGCTGAAAAAGGTTGCTGACCCCTGCTTTATGTTAATATGGGTACCATCAAGAACAGGGAATCTAGTCACATTTAGGGAGTGATTCATGTTCTCTTTACCAATGGCAGCCTGTATTTGTTTCTTACATTCGTCCCCTCCAACACACATCTTAGTAAAAGCAGCTCTGTATAAATGCTAAATTGTTGTTGAATGTGTGCGTCTTTAGCAAACATTTCCCTTTTAAGGGACACATGAAAGGTGGAGGGTGTTACTGATAAAAGCGAGATGAGCGCCGCAACCCCATAGTCACCTTTGACTGGACTTAACTGTCCAGGGGTCCTTTACCTTTTTTTTTTTAACTTTACTGATAAACAGACATGTTTATTGTGATGCACATGAACTACTGTGAGCCTCAGGTTTGCATGCATTTCCCCTTCCACACCATCTCAAAGAGCATGGAAGAAAAGTTACTTTCAGTTATATAAACCATGGTTTTCTGCTTTGTCCGAAAGAATAAACAATGGCTTTCCCTTTTGTCCAAACCAAGGGATGTGCATGATTTGTTTATTCATTTATTTTGTATTATTGTATACTGCTTTTCATTTTTTAAAAAAAATACAGTTTATATCAAAGAGTGGTTTGTGTCAAAACCATACATTCCAATGGGAATTATGGAAACTGATTAAAGTACAATTAAATGAGCAATGGAATCATAACAATCTAACAGGAGGGCTAGAAGGTAGAAGAAAGTTACGGTAAGTTGAACTAAATGTGGCCTCTGCAAGCTTGGGAGAGTAAGGAAGGCTTCACCAAGTGTCAGAAGCCCATCCAGGTCGATACCATCCTCGCATTTATAGGGAGGCAGTTCCAGAACTGAGACAGAGCCATGAAGAAGCCCCTGGTCTGCTTGCACACTCAACAGGCTGTCCATAGTTTGCACTAAACATGGTTAGCTTACATAGGCAGGCTTCATAAGCAGCTTCATGATGCTAACCACCTGCAAATAAGTACAGTGGTGCCCCGCTAGACGAATGCCTCGCTAGACGAAAAACTCAGTAGACGAACGGCATTCGTCTAGCGGAAGCCGCCCCGCAAGACGAAAAAGTCAATGGGGCTGCTTCGCAAGACGAAAATTTTTTGTCTTTTTTTTCGTTTAGCGGAGTGCGGCTGTCATTGCCGCTTCACTAGACGAAAAAACCGCTAGACGAAAAAATTCGCAGAACGAATTATTTTCGTCTAGCGGGGCACCCCTGTATAAGCCTCTGAAGTTTTCCTCTTGGCTATGCAGGAGAAACTGTGGACATGCAAGCCTGGGGGCTTGCTGCAGTTTATTATTGTGATATCCATAGGAGAGTCAATGCCTTAAAGAGCAATCCAACTAAATCAAAATTATATCTATTTTATTTTTTATTAAACCACACACACACACACACACACACACTCTCTCTCTCTCTCTCTCACACACACACACACTCTCTCTTACTCTTGAATGACAAAATTCAGCATGAGCTTACATTAGTCAAGGACAATTGAAAATTAGGTAGGATGTCAAAATAGGAGCAATAATACTTCCCACAGTATAGATTTTAAACTTATTCTCTCACTAATTTTCCTGGTTATTGGCATAAAAAAGCAGCCAGGTGTTTTCCTTTTTAATGATATATTATGTGGTAGGGCAGTCTGTCACCTGGTGAAAACTCCCCTCTTCCCCCCCTAAAGTTCTCATAATAAAACAACATAAATTCACATGTCTAAGGTAAACCATTTAAACTGGCCCTATGGGATTGGAAGATTACTCCCATTATCATGGTGCAGCGATCTTATCCAGGCTGTTTACCTTATGGGCAGAAGAGCTGCATAAGTGGCATTTGCCACAGTCCCTGCAGAATAAAATTTGAGCTGCAAACAATAATTTATAATGTGTTTTAAATGCAGAGGAGGCCATGGCCTGACACATGGACTATTAAGAACGGCTAAAATCTGTAATGCAATAATACTAATAATAAAGTGGCCATCTTTGCTTGCTGGGGGTGGGGTGGGGGTGAACATTGTTTTATTAGAGTATTCTAGTATGTCCTTGGACTGCTCCTAAAAGCATGTCTTCACGTGCAAGCTTTATCATTCTGAATCAGTCAAGCCATTTGGCCCACTATCTAAAGGCCGTGTCTGTACTTACAGTTTACTGTAGGTCACGGTTGATTCCAGGTATCTCTGGCACATGTTCCACATTCTGCCCTTTTAACATTATAACATGCACATATCCTGCATCCGCCTGGTATTACCCACAGTCTTGTCACCCCAGCTAGACCTGAGTTCAAATGCTCTGAATGTGGTTCGAGTGGTAAAATAAACCTTTGGCCTATCTCACAAAGATAGAGTGGTCCCCCCACCCTGCCCAGAAATACAGAAGGCCTTCCTTGGTGTAAGTCAGGAGTCTGGAACCTCAGGCCCAGGGGAAAATGCAGCCCTCTGGCCCTTGGAGCTCTCCCTTCACCAATTCTCTGTGACCTCCTAGAGTGTGTTTGCCTGGCAAAAATAAGACATTGGGTTGTGATGCTGCTGCTTGTTTGACTGGATGTAGAAACATTTGGCTTGTTTGTGGCTGGAATATGACCTACAGAGATAAGAGTCCTATCCATCATTTCACCCACTTTTGCCTCTGGCTCTGTCCATTGCTGTGGTATGTGGCCTTTGGGAGGTTGCCCCTAAGGAAATCTGGCCCCTGGACTGGAAAGGTTTCCCTCCTCTTGGTGCAAATAAAGCAAGATGGCGTTAAAAAGGGGCAAAACATTTTTCTTCCAGTGAACTTTGCATGGTTGCTTCCTTATGTGCATTTGCTTTGTTAAAAAGCAAATGACTCCCTTGCTTGGAGTCATTACTAATAAATCTCTGAGTATTCATAGGGCTTTGTCCGGAGAAAAGGGCTTTGGCTTTGGTTCATATGGCTGTGAATAGAGATGTGCTGTGTAGGGAAGGGCAATGGCTTGCTAAGGAGGATGGACATAACTGAAAATGAATGATTAATAACGAAAATCAAACAGATGTTCACATTAATGTACAGCCCTGGGCCTTAAGTACTTAGCAAAGCCAAGAGATGCTTCTCTAAGCATTGGTTCAGTTGCATGATGGTAGTCTTATACATCAGATGGTTGATGCTGAAAAGTGTGTCTTGAGAGAAGTTCTCTGAAGTTTGAAAATCAGAGCTGCTTCACACGTCACAATGCTTGTGGCCACATACCTACCTACTAAATGTACACTGTTTATACATGTGTTGTAGAGATAGTAGCATATATGTTACATTTAAAAAAGGGAAAGGTGTTGCACCTTTTAGGCACACATGGCATACAGCCATGACATGTGACATTTTGTAATGTGTGAAGACACCCCCTTTTAGTGCAGCTACTCCTATCAAGATAAGGCAGGTGCCTTCTCTTCTGTCTGAATATTCTGGAAACACCTGAAGACATTTTTGTTCTGATCGGCTTTCCCAGCTGGATAAATGAGTCTTTACCATGAATGCCTATTGGTTAGGTTTTTTTTGTCTTGTTTTAAATGTGTTTTTCATTTTTGTGTTTTTAATGATCTTATATAGAAGTTGCTTTGAGATGGTGGTTTTGAAGGTGGTTAATAAATCAAATATATGAATAATAATGATGTTCCAAATGCTGGGGGGGGGGGATTGTTGGGGAACATTTGGATGAACTTGAATTGAACCATGGATTGAACTGGTTTGTTCTGTGAAGGGGCGAACGTGAAGTGGACATAGTTCCTTTTTTGACATGTTGATCTTCAACTGACAACTGGTTCCTTTTTTTAATGAAATGAACTTTCCACTCTTCAGTTGAGTATAGTGGTTGGGAGTAGATTACAACACGTCATTCAATTCTCTGATTTCTCTGATTCTTATTTCAGAAAGTGGTTTTTCAGTTTTGTTCTGAAGGGTTATTCTCCCTCTGCCCAGTACATTTTACTTTACTTGCTATTTGGCTCTGTAATGTTATAACAGTGTTTGGATGACAAGAAAAAAATAGATATTACAGTACTGAAGTGTCCACTACTACTTGAGGAACATATGAATCTCTGGAGGAGGAACAGGGAGCAGAAGGATCAGTGAGTGATGTGCTGTCCTTCTGTGAGAAGGAGCTGTGGGAACCCAATGTTTGTTTGTTTTCTTGCAAAAGTATTTCCAGCAGGGACAGGAATTGTAAGCCTCTGTGGGGAAAGGGACTCGGGTGATCCATTTCTCTCTTTTTCTCTCTCTGAGCACCCTACAACACAAATGCCTGAACTCCTTGTTTTCAAACAAAATCTGAGGCTGACCTCAGGAAGCTGAATAGCATTGAGTGTCAAGAGCTGCCTGTTATAATAATATTTATTATTATAAGACCTGAAGTATGAGTGGCCACATTGGATTAAGCAAATATTTAGCAGGCATGGGCTGTCCTGATGGGATCATGACAGTCTCAACCATCAGAATAGCTTGGCAAAAAGCCCACACGTTGCTGCTCCTGGGACCTTCCTTACTTGGCACAGCCCCAGCCTCGCAGGAGACTCATGTATTTGTGCATATGTCTCATAATGTGTGGGAGGGAGGGAAAGAAAGAGTGGGGAGGGAGGGAGGGAGGGAGGGAGGGAGGGAGGGAGGGAGGGAGGGAGAGAGAGAGAGAGAGAGAGAACCAATTGAATTCAAAGCATCTGCAAAATTGGAGGAAATCTGAAATGAAGAAGAGAAGCTGCTGGAGTCCACATTCTGAGTCTTTAGGGGCTCTGGTTTTGTGTCCTAGCTAATGATAATCGAGTCTCTTGCTTAAATGAAAGGAATGTCCACATTTTTTTCTTATTTGGCCTTGAGCATTTGCTGATTAGCTGTCCCACTGTGTCATAAAGAGGCAGCCCAGGAGACAAGAGGGTGCTTTCTCCTAGCATCTCCTCTTCTTTAAAGCTGACCACTGCAACTCTGTGCCTCATCTTTTTGAGTCCACGTTTTTCCTAACTTCTAATTAGACAATTGATAGGACAAGGTTTTCTTCCTGGTGTTTGTACTCTTTCTGGACAGGCTCTGACAGAAGTGACATGGTTAGATGTACCGGTAGATGTGCTTCTTCCAATGGAAGCAGTAAAATGGGCAAGCCCTTTCAACAGGAAATTTTAATTAATGGTGCAGGAACCCTGTTAAAGCTTTCATAGTGCTTCATAAACACACACATACCACAAATCAGGTCTTTAACATAGTAGCAAATGAAACTGTTTAGAGCCAAACCAGGTATGATAGCAGCAGACACATTTCTTCAAACGGAAGTCTTCCCAATCACATATTAAATGCGAGGTTGGACGGGGGGGGGGCAGTATAAAAAGTAAGAGGGGCATTTCTCTGTTCAGTGTAGCTCTCAAGGTGATGTTCTCCCAGCTGGGCTCATCTCTCTTCTTGTAAACTGGCTGGGTCTGAATATTTTTTTAACTTTCACGACAGACTTCAAAGGCATAAGCTATGAAAGGGAGGAAGACTCAAGAATCTCCATGAGCATACCCACTTGGCACTTTTGACTTGGATACTCTCCTTCTGCCCTGCCACACATATCATATGTGAGTGTCTGGAGGCAGTTGGAGGATGGATGGTGGATAACAGATTGAGGTTGAACCCTGACAAGACAGAAGTACTGTTTTGGGGGGACAGGAGGTGGGCAGGTGTGGAGGACTCCCTGGTCCTGAATGGGATAACTGTGCTCCTGAAAGACCAGGTGCGCAGCCTGGGAGTCATTTTGGACTCGCAGCTGTCCATGGAGGCACAGGTTAATTCTGTGTCCAGGGCAGCTGTCTACCAACTCCATCTGATATGCAGGCTGAGACCCTACCTGCCTGTGGACTGTCTCGCCAGAGTGGTGCATGCTCTAGTTATCTCCCGCTTGGACTCCTGCAATGCGCTCTACGTGGGGCTACCTTTGAAGGTGACCCAGAAACTACAACTAATCCAGAATGCGGCAGCTAGACTGGTGACTGGGAGCGGCTGCCGAGACCCCATAACACTGGTCTTGAAAGATCTACATTGGCTCCCAGTACGTTTCCGAGCACAATTCAAAGTGTTGGTGCTGACCTTTAAAGCCCTAAATGGCCTCGGTCCAGTATATCTGAAGGAGCGTCTCCACCCCCATCGATCTACCCGGACACTGAGATCTAGCGCCGAGGGCCTTCTGGCAGTTCCCTCATTACGAGAAGCCAAGCAACAGGGAACCAGACAGAGGGCCTTCTCGGTAGTAGCACCCGCCCTGTGGAATGCCCTCCCACCAGATGTCAAAGAAAACAACAACTACCAGACTTTTAGAAGACATCTTAAGGCAGCCCTGTTTAGGGAAGCTTTCAATATCTGATGAATTATTGTATTTTAATATTGTGTTGGAAGCCGCCCAGAGTGGCTGGGGAGGCCCAGCCAGATGGGTGGGTATAAATTATTATTATTATTATTATTATTATTATTATTATTATTATTATTATTATTTATTACTATCATCATCATCATCATACATCATCGTCATCATCTTATATGTGATTAGAACAGGCCTGCGTCAACAGAGGTGGGTCTGCCAAGGGCAGTTTCAGTGGAAGTCAGGCCATTTAAGTGTTTCCAAATGTCTCATACTCTTTTAACAATGTAAGTGCTTGTCTCACCCACATGATGATGTAAAAGTGGCAAGACAAGCAGTGCTTCCCATCTTCTTTTTAATGCCTTTGGCATGACTTTTGCATAGCCCAACTTGGCAAACAGACGTTAAACACACACGAACACATGCAGTGAATGCAGATCAGAAAGCTAATACCTATCAGCAACATCTCATGATTTCCTTTCATTATCCATACCTTTTCACAGGCAAAGGAGTATTACTTTTTGCTCTAAAAGTACCCTATCAGCAAAATTAAATAGGTGGGAAAACATCATCTGCCTTACTTGACTTCAAACATCCATATGATACTTTTATTCCTTGGGAATTGCACCTGTTCATGTGCATATTTCATGATGTATACATGTTGTAAAATAGGGAAATGTGTATTTCCCATGTACACAGGTTACACAGTGAGAATCATGATGGAAAAGCAGGTTAGATGAGTTATTCCTTAAGAAATTACTCTGACCATGAGAATGTAGCTCAAGGGAGTACCTTCCCTAATCAGAGTTGCCTGCCAAGGATTACTGCTACAGATCACCAGTGCATTGAGTGGTTAATGTATTAATGCTTAATAATTCCCCTATTTCCCCAGCCTTTATATTAGAATGCATGGTGTGTGTGTGTGGGGGGGGGGAATTCAGCACACTTTCATCAGCATGGATGGACAAGCAAATATGTGTTGGAAAATCTAACCCCTTGCAGAGTTGGGCCTCTGTGTTCCAGGGCTTTGCTTTGATCTGACATTGATATTACATTTTGTTTTATTGTCTTTCTCCTCTTGTTAGTGCTTAAGCAGAAGTTTGTTCTGCCCCATCTGCTGTATACTTTGCTTGTGGGACACAGATACATTTTCTCTCTGTTCGCTCTCCAATACATCTCAGCTGCTTCTCCATCTCCTTTGCAGCAGTAGCATCCCAAGTACATCATGTTCCATTGTATATTATTTTAATCTTCTTTGGAAGTTGAGTGAGCCTAAGATGTGAAGTTAGGTATGACTTTCAGGCAGGCTTTTTCCTATTACTTTACCAGGGATTCAGACTCCTGAAAAATATATGCGCTTCTTAGCAATATTTTCAGAAAGGACTGCTTTTTGCATTCCAGAAAGCTGCCCCATGCTTGAGTTCAGTAGTTACCAATACTTGGCATCACCCTCTGCTCTGGATCACACTGGATTTATGATGCTGTGAGAGGTACTTCACTTGGTTTAAGTCAAAGTTTGAACCCGCTAGCCAGGGTGCTGCTGGTTAGCACAGAGGTCTGCCAATTTCCACAGGGCAAAAATGAACTGCCATTGCCAGATGAGGCACATCCACTAATCGCTACTGCAGTTTGAAAGCAGAAATCAACCAACACAAGACAGTAAAAACCAGCTGGCTGCATTTGAAGCAGGCGAGGGGGATTTTGCCTTTTCCTTGCCAGTACTGGCGGAGGGATCTATTGCTGGAGGCAGGAAATCAAATTAGATGGACTGTTGGTTTGGTTCTGTGTGGCATGTCTCATGCTCCTAAATCCTTCATAATGAATGTATCCATGACAGGCACTTGGGGAAACTTTCCATCTCATCAGCAAAGGTGCCCTTTGGAGCAAGCCCTGGTTCAGAAGCTGTTAAAGTAAGTCGGAACTAAGAAGCAACGTTTTCCGCACTTTTCCATTATCTATTTCAAACAGAGGAAGTGGGTGCCTCCTCCCCCCCCCCCCCGCATTGGAAATTTCTTTTGTTTCTCAGCTAAAACGAATTGATATGCAGCTTCTCCCCCTTCCTGGATTTCTGGCCCTGCAAAGGTGGAGAGCTGATTCCTTCAAATATTGACTATCATTAGAGTGAGAGTCTTTGAAAAATAGGCCGGTGGAGATATAGATATAGATATATGTATCTATAACGAGTCCTTTGTCATTCTGGTTTTCATCTCTTTACCTCACCCCTTTGATATTACAATGATATTGCACTGGAAAGGGGACTTTTAACAGAATAGAATTGTTTTAAAGATTGATGAGAGGCCTGCAGGGGAAGCTGCACGGTATAAAATTTAAAAAAAATAAAAGCCTCTGCATCTTTTAGGATTTCAAAGGAAAGAGAGAGAAGGGAGCCGATCTCTTGGTATATGCAGCAGATGGCATTTCTAACAGGCAAATGCTTAAAGCCCCTCTTAACAATGTGCATTTGCTCTCACTAGCTCTTCCATTGATTTCTCTCTGCCCTCCACAGACCTGGCTGCAGTTAAGCCTTGCGTCTTCCACGTGATGCTGAGCCGAATCAGATTTTCCTTTTAGTTGTTCGATCAAATTTTCCTTCCTAGAGCTTAGAAGGCTCGCTTGGGACCTTATAGTAATTGCCTCCCCACGCTGTACTGCTGATACCTTTATTGGATTGGCGTAGGGTTTCAGAGGACTGTGTTTAACATGCAGTGAGCTGCAGCAATGCAAACAGCCCCAGTGTTTAAACAAGCATCCATTAGGCCAGGAAACAAGACGGTGCCAGCCCATTTGGTGCTGTTTAGTGCTGGCAGCTTAAGGCAAACTGTGCAGCAGTGCTGGGAGGCAGGGAGGGCGGAGAACGAGGATGGGGAGAGAAAGGGGAGAGAAGCACAACTGCAGTGTCAGAAAAAACAGGACGAGAATCTCTAGTTTTGTGGGAAAGAGGGGGGGAGGCTGTTGCGGGTTGGAACATGTGCAAAGCTCATTAATATCTCATTATGTTAGAATAGCAATCTCCCAGCAGAACGGCGTTAGCATGTACTGGATGAAGGGCTCCAAAAGAGCAGCCTGGATGTTTTTAAGTGAGATCCTTGATATCTCCCTTTGCTACCAAGTGGAGCGAGAGGAGGTGTTTTTCCTAAGCAGCAGAAATAATTATTTGCTCAGGCAAGAAGCCAAAAGGCCATAATGTTTCCTATATCAGCCTGATATAGTACTTTAAATTAAAAGGAAAACCCTGAAGAATGTCATGTTGGGTTTGTCAAAGCAGCACCAACTAGCACGTCCAACTTTCTAATAAATTTCCTTTAATCTTTCAGGAAGGTTATAAAATTTGGTTTGTTGTGAAATGATTTCATACCAAGATTTCTCTTTCTCTCCTTTTCCCCCAGTCCTGAAAAAAAATAGGAAGGCAGTTTAAGGTGATATGCACAAGTGAAATTTATTTTAATGTATGAGAATGCCAGATACCGAACATAAGGGAGATTTCACATTTTGTATATTCTTAAAGTAAGCTGCATTGCATTTAGTAAAGGTTATATATGGCCAATGATAACTCCAGAACTGTTGAAAATATGGATGGTTCTCCCACTTGCTTATTTGTCCTACCTACAATTCTATGCTTTTATGATTTCTGCAGCAATTTGCAAATTCTTGTTTTTTTTTAAATCCTCATGAAAATTCATTAGCATTTTAGTTCTCTATTTTTGTATGCAGTTTTGACTAATGTTCATTTTTTTGCAAGCAATTTTCCCTAATAGAATGCCTTTTTCACTAATATATGCATTCTTTGTGAACATTCATTGGTTATAGAACAAGTGGAAACACTTACCATGAATTCCTATTCTTAGTGCTTGCTGGAGGCCATAATGCAGCTGGGGATGGCACCTCCCACTTGCTCAACCACAACACCCAGGAGCAAGAACCATCCTGTCCCTTCCAGATTGTCCCTCCTTGGCTGCCTTTTGGAAGAAAAGTGGGGAAAGGTGAGGCTTGAAAGGTAGTTGAAAGGTAACAAGAGGCAAGGTTGATCTGGGCAGACAGGATGGCCCTTTGCCCTGGGAGAGGTGGTTAGAAGGTTTAGACCCTGCCCGTTGAGCCCAATGGGAGGCACCATCCAAAGCTGCAGAATGCCCTCCAGGATCCACTAAGGAACTGCATTGCAAAGTTCAGAGAAGTGTGAATTCCACTCTGCTGCACCATGCCTGGTGCAGTTTCTGGAACTGTTTAAAATATTTTTACATGGTTCTATTGGAAATCATCAGCACACTCTGTATTGTAAAGGAATCGACGCTTATCCACTGAAGTGCATGAATGCTCATATGACACTTTGAAAAACGAACAGGCAAGGGCATTTTCCTGCAGCAAAGTCCTGGCATGTTAAGATCCTTCTTTCACAAATTTGTGAACTTGTATCTCACTCGTTTCACCCCAGTCCACTCCCTGTCCTGGGAAATGGAGGATGAAACAGGCCTTTTTTCCCCAGAGAAGGTGTTACTTTGCCCTAGGTTACATTTCATGCTGTTATTGAGGCACCGATGGCGGGATTTGGGGACAGCAATTGCATGGTACTAGGAGAGGAAAGTGTTTCCTGTCAAGCCTTAAGGCACAGGAATTACTGGAATAATTATATCCTGATGCTATATGCTGTTTGGAATAAGCCAGGGGCCACCCTGGAAGCCTCTGGGAGCTGTACCTCTGTCTCCCTCAGAAAATGCCCAACAAAACTTGCGGACAGGCCATGTCAAGGGGTGAGGGTTGAAGTGCTTACTCACTTAGTCCACCCTCCCTTCTCAAAGTGGTTGTTAAGGAAGAAGTTGCATGAACAGGGGAAAGGGCCTTAGCTCTGTGGTTGAGCATTTGCTTTGCATGCAAAAGATCCCTGGCAGCATCTCCACACAGATCCCTGTCTGAAACCCTGGAGCAGGGGTCCCCAAACTAAGGCCCGGGGGCCAGATGTGGCCCAATCGCCTTCTAAATCCAGCCCGCGGATGGTCTGGGAATCAGCATGTTTTTACATGAGTAGAATGTGTGCTCTTATTTAAAATGCATCCCTGGGTTATTTGTGGGGAATAGGAATTCGTTCATTCCCCCCCCCCAAATATAGTCTGGCCCCCCACAAGGTCTGAGGGACTTTGGACCCGCCTCCTGCTGAAAAAGTTTGCTGACCCCTGCCCTGGAGAGCCACAGCAGTCTAGACCAGTGTTTCCCAAACTTGGGTCTCCAGCTGGTTTTGGATTACAGCTCCTATCATCCCTAGCTAGCAAGACCAGTGTCAGTGATGATGGGAATTGTAGTCCAAAAACAGCTGAAGGCTCAAGTTTGGGAAACACTTATGTAGACAATACTGAGCTAAATGGATAAATGGACCGCACTTGGTATAAGGCAGCTTCCTATATTCCTGAATTTAGGCCTTGCGACTGGGTTCATGTGCCTGGAATGGAATGCTGTGATTATGATTCTTCACATGCAAGTTTGTTTGAGGGGCCCATTTTGTGATCTAAAGGTAGTGCTGGTTTTATTTGTGAGTGTATTGTATTCTTTAGGGGTTTAGGAAAGTGTCCTGGGGAAAGGCAGATATCTTCCTGCATGTGCTCATTGCAGGGGGAAGTCTAGCCATGTGGATCACAAGCCAGTCTTGAGCAACTCTGTCAGCCATATAAACCAAGGTGGGCCACCGGGTTCACGAACACCTGGCACCTCTGAAAAATGAAACAGCAGACCTGAGCCCCAAGTTAAAATTGTGTACTGCTGCATAAATATTACAAAGAATTTATTCTAGTTTCTGTTACACTGGTGTGAACGTTCTATGATAATGTGCAAAAGAAAAGTTAACAGGTGGATGCTTAATTAAGTTATTCATAAGAACTGGAAGAAAGAGAGAAACCATTCTTTTGTATTAGAAGTGCAAAGCACAGTTAGATTACTTATGACCTCCATTAAAATGTATGCATATCCATGGAGTTTGGTATATTGTACATATTTGAATGCTGTATTCCCATACATTGAAATAATTTCCGTTTCAACATTTTGATGTGTTTCTATGGTAGTTGAAACAATATTAGAGCCCTCCAGTGGGCAAACTCATTTTTCTAGGTTATGGAAATTCTGCTAGGGTAGTGTTTTTATTAACATTTCTTTTGCATTTCCCTTTGTCAGCAAAATGTGTTTTTAGCTTTTGTTCTAAAGAAAAGTAAGGATATTAGACTTCGCAATAGTTGATAAGAGGTGTGCATCCTTGATGCTAGTGGAAAGAGGTCAAATGTTTGAATGAGAATAATTAAAATTTACATTAGCAATGCTAACTTGGCTCTGTATTCAGGGCTCCAGGTTCCTGCGTTAGAAGTTTGTCAACTTGTGGTACCACATCAATGGTATAATTTGGATTCTCTGAATATACTGCAAAGCCAGAACAATACTGAATAAGAAAGGGGCGATATTCTGCTTCGCTCCTTCTGCAAACCTGTAAATGCAACATTCTGTGGTTTATAGGTGTGCAATAGTTTCCCTGTTAATTTCCACATTATGTTTGAGCTTCCGCACGATGTAGAAGCCACTTCAGAAAACAGATGGAATATACTGTAGTGCATGCTTAGTGCTCCTTTCTGCAATTTTTGATTCCAGAAAAAAATGCCTTTGTGGACCCCTTAACCTTAATTTTGGGCATAAAATGCTGAAATTTGGGGTGGTATACTAGCCCTGCTGTTTTCATGGGTGAATCATGGGGGAACAGAAGCATGCATGTGTGAAAAGAATGAGGAGTAGTGACCTGCAGTGTCACACAAATACAAATATTATTTATTTGTGCAGCTAAAGCCATTACAAAAAAAACCTAAAATGCATAAAATGTTACACAGTTAAAGTAATTATTTAAACCAGGCAGTCAGATAAGATTTTACTCCCCGAAATAATGTAACTTCTCATCCCCACAAACCTTCCTCCTTAAAATTGCTGCTCTAAAGGCAAAACAGGCTAGTTTTCCAGAGTTGTAGGGAGACCTCTCCTATAATAAAAAGTTACGACCTTGGCCAACTTGTTATTTCTGACTCTAACCAACTTCACAGTGTTGTTGTGATGATAAAATGAGGGATAAAGTGAGGCACTGTAAGAAATTTAGAACTGTGTCTCATAACCTTAACAGAACCGATGCTATGATCTTCAGATTTAAGCTATTATATATTTGATGGTGGTGCAGTCGTGCTGTCCTTTCCCTCCAGTTGTTTTATTGTACATATGGAATGCTAAGACCCAGATCTATTGTTATGTGGTGTGGCAGTATACCAGATGAGATGTTCCATATGCTTGTATTTTCCGCTCCTGTATTTGTGCTTCTCTCTCTCCCCCCCCCTTGTGGTGTAGTTTGACCTTCTGGTCCATGTTCTTGAAGCTATCCTCCTCAGAGCACACAGCTTCTGTTATACCCTCAGGAAAAAATGTCAAACATAAGCCCTTCCTCTTGGCATCCCCATCTCTTTCAAAGCCTGTCGGCTGTGATCCTCGACATGCTTTGTCAGCTTATTTGCTTCACTGGGGCTTGCTCTGAAACGGCACTTGGAAGACCAAGCAGCCAGTGGCCTTTGTAGCACAAAATAAGTTGTTTGCATTCAACAGTCACAATAGTTTCAATGTTAGCAACTGCATATGCTGCTCTCATTGTCCTAATTTCAGTAGTAGTCTTATGGGCTTGATTCCATTTCCATGAATGCAAGCTACTGCTGCAACAAATTAGCACTGTGGAGTGTTTTCAGGCCTCCATTGGAGGAATCTCATAAATCAAATACTGTGGAATTTTTGAAAGAGGTCTCTGGATTCTGCTAAAGTGCAAGGGTGTAAGACTTTCCACAAAGTGGCTCACATCATTTTTTAAAAAGCATATTTACAAAACATTGAAATCATTCTCAGAGCAACAGCATCAAATTCAAGGCTCGTCCCCACTTCACTTGTCTTGTGCATAGAAAAAAGCATGGATCTGACTGGCTTTCCACTTGTCTAGAAACAGGTTCAAGTGGTTTTCTGTTTGCTTCATCACTTCCTCAGGAAAATCCACTCTTTACAGTTGTATTGGAACAAATGTCAATCTGTGAAAAACAAAATTGACATTTCCTCCAATTCCAAGGTAAGGAGCAGGTTTCCCCGGGGGGAAGCAGTGGGAGAAGCGTAAATGTGGACGAGCCCTCTGTAATCATATGATAACCTTAAAACATAAAAACAATGCAAGAAGTTGGGGAGGAGGGGACCAAAAGCTCTATGAAGCCTGATGCCCATGCCTTAACGAAGCAAAAGTCAGAAGAGCCTCAGGCAGGCGTTTGGCAACCAAGTGACACCTGTGGCTGCTTTGGATGAAAGAGACTAGAATTGGTATCTTTTTTTTCTTTCCCCCCAACAAAATCTGGCACTAATGGCAGAGCTTCTTTTGGGTGTATGTGAAGTTCCTTTTCCATGAGGGGAGCTAGCCACTGGTTTTAAAAATGGATCTAAGGACAAAGTGTTTTCCCCACCTCCTACAGAAGACATTAAGTTAGCAGACCGCCAAGTCCAGTCCTCAACCGCCAGGCAGAATTATCCACAGATCCACTTATCCTATAGAGAGTACAGTTTCCAGAAGCAGAGAGCAGGTGCTCACTGGTAAGACCTCTCTGTAGAGCAAATGGTTACAGATTATTCAAGCAAGTAAACTAAGCTGCACACTGTACAGAAGGCAGAAACATGAAGGCCTTCACAATAGCAATGGAAAATCAATGATAAAAACATACTTTGCCCCTAAACCCCCCAACCAAAGCTCGGGTATTACACCATTCATTCTTTTCTTCTTTAGCCCTGAAAGAAAATAAGATTTCCGGAATGGCAGATGCTGTGGTCATAATTACAGCCTTAAACCCTGCTCAGGCGTTACTTAGTTCTGCAGAGATGCAGCTCCTTTGCAGTTATTCAATCAAAACATTACTGAAGCCATGATCTGAAGACCACTCATGGAAGGGGGCTCTTAAATGCATGGAACTGCCACCTGTGCACAGGGAATTGTAGTGATTGTCTCTGTATGACTGGCCATCTCTAGAGCTGTAAGAAAGGAAGCTACTGTGAACAGACTGGTCTTCCATTAATCACTGTCCCTTACAACAGTAGACAAGGAGTAGACATGGTTTTCCATGACGAAGTGTGTTTCTCTCCCTCAAAGGTAAAGAGCAAAGAGAGAAACTAACTTGCCAACAAGCAGTGTACTTCTGTGTACCAAACATACTAAAGTGCATATCTTCAAAAATTGATTTCAAAGCTTTTCCAAAGCAGTATGTGTTTGGGCCAAAGAAGTGATGTTACGGGTCCTAGCCAATAGGTGCTTGTGGCAGTTGTATAGAACTCCAGCTGTGGCTCTAGCTCTGTTTAGGCCAGGCATAGGCAAACTCTGGCCCTCCAGATGTTTGGGACTACAATTCCCATCATCCCTGACCACTGGTCCTGTTAGCTAGGGATGATGGAAATTGTAGTCCCAAACATCTGGAGGGCCAGAGGTTGCCTATGTCTGGTTTAGGCATTCCAAAGGCCTCACATGGTGATGAAGAACATACCAGCTCTGCCTCTGTGTTGCAGTTCCCATTGCCCTCCCTGAGTTACAGCAGCCATCACCAACTTGGCACCTTCCAGGGTGCCATGTTTGGACTACAACTTGTGCTCCAAATCATGAAGGGCAATGGGAACTGTGAGCTGGGAAAGGGGTGAGACTCACCGCTGCTCTCCTTTATGACATGAGTGAATACAGAAAGCTAATGTAGGGCTTCTACCTTGGGAGCATGGGTGTACTTCTGTAGGTAGATTTTCAGTTTAAGCAGGTATTTTGAGGTGCTTCCAAACCCCTGAAGAGCTAATTTAGATAGTGGTCAAGATGTATTGTGGGATAGGGGAGTAACGTGGCTGTTGCATACAGCAAGGACAAGAGTTTTTGAGTGAAAAAGACCTAATTGCCAACATAAATATAATCCTAAAATCTTTTGTCTCTGGACAGACAAAACCTATTCCGAGCAGTGTGTATTTTATTTTATTTTTAACCACAACAGGATGAAAAGATACAAATGAAAGTCCATTAATGAGGAGAGTAAGGATTAACAGGAGCCCACTTTGTGGATGTGCTGTGGTACATTTCCGCAACACACCTGAAAACAACATACAAAGCAAGATTGTGCTCTGTACTTTTAGGAGCTTTTAGTGGTATGCTGCTGAACTCTCACAGTGACTTTGCCTTGGATCTTGTTTACCCAGTGAAGATCTAGCTATAGAAAACACCATTGTGGGGTTGTTGTTTTGCTCTTTTTAAGCAAAATAAAAACAAAAAAATAGAAAACACTCTTAAGATTGTCAAAAAGCGCAAGGCTGTTAAGGGATGGGATGTAAAACTTCATTAGCCTCTTGAATAGAGTGCTGGATATAGAACTTGCTTCTATAAATGGGGGATATTGTGTAAATTCTCCAGGTGGTTCAAATGGGTTGGTGTGTATTCTTAACTGTGCTTTATTCAATTGTTTTGCTTTAAATTTTGCACCCTGCACTGGGATCACCTGTAACCAATATTTTAAACCAATAAAAGAAATAAAAAGGGGGTGTCATTTATGATAGCAACTAGTAATAAAACCTAAAGGCTCTTTTATGTGCATTTAATGCACTTGCTTCAGTTTTAAAATACTTTCTTCTCGAAGTAAATATCAGATGCAGTAGTTTTTATATGAAGTGCAGACAAGCTAGATGTGTATTAGTCACTGGTATAATTTGGAGACATGCATGCTGTAGGTAAGCAGGGATATTCTTAGATTCATTAATTATAAGGAGATACCTTGAAGCTTCAAATGCACGAGGTTTCAGGGCAGCAGTGCTTAATATTCAGATGTTGTTGGATTCCAACTCCCATCAGCTCCAAAGAGTATGGCCAACATTCAGAGTTGATGGTAGTTGTAATCCAACAACATGGAGGGTTTTAGATTCCCTTCAACCAATCCAGTTTTGGGGGTGTGTTTAAACAACAAAACATTTTCCATTGCTGTTGATTCAGTCTTTCTTTTGTTAACACTGGTTTTTTTTTTTTTTACTGTTCAAAAGAAGTAGAAATTATTTCCCTTCCAGTAGCAGGTGGTGAGGTGGGCGGTGACATTCACCTGACCTCTGGTCACTTGTGTCACTCCTGCAAGCCAGGATGGAGAGGGCGAGAAGTGAGGAGGTAGTAGGGTCTGCATGCTGCAGTTGCACCAGCAAGAGCACTGGATTGGCGCTGCCTGTGTTATGCACCACACTGACTTCACCCCACCAACTGCTGCTGTTCACTTCCACAGTGGCCAGCATGTTAGCTGTTAGCATCTTTCTAAGGGCCTCTATGGTCAATTTCCCAGTCAATAAGCAGACCTTCCTGCCCCTTTTTGCAGCTTTTTGGTGTATGATCTGCATGTGTTCCCTCAAGGTTGCTGCGTAACATTTTTTAGATGTGAAAAATATGATACTCGGGGAGATACCAGGTTGAATCCAATGTAGCGCTATGTGAATGTTTTGTCAGCACAAGGATTTCTGCCTGCACAATGGAATGTTCTCCCCCTAACCTTCCCCTTGCAACCCCTAAATATCTTCTAGGCAATGGCGTAGCATGGGTGGGCTGCCCTGGGCAGTGATAGGAGACTCTATACCCCTGCTTCAAGGGGTGTCTTGGGAGTCCCATACATTCATATGTCTTCACACGTGGTAAAGTAAAGTCCATGTACAGCTTGAGCTCTCACATAAAGAGCCACTTAATTATGTGGCATATACATTTAATCCAGCAGCTGTTCAAAGTATGCAAAGTTTACCTTGTAGTCTTGAAACCCATTTAGTTAAAAGTAAGTCTTGTTATTGTAAATGGAATTTACTGCCAAAGAATTATAGAAAGGATCATAAACTGCCAAGTCCCCATCTATTTTTGTGAAATAATCACTATCTAAATATTCTAGATATAAACATTGGGCATCCATAATAAAGACACCTCTATGAACAGAAGTATATTTTAATAGGATGAACAGAGAAATTGCTTCTTTAAGTGACGTGACTATGGAAACTGAGTGTAAATAAAGAGCAAGGCAGCATTTCAGTCTGAAGTCAAAGACAGGAAGTGGGCAGAGCTCTCTGAGACCAATGACAAAATTTCATCCCTGACATAATCATTATGTCGGGGTCCAGTTGAGTTTGCAGATAATTTAGTATTGAAAAAATTAATTAGACCTGTGCCTGTAATTGCTGCAAACATTCCCAAGGGACTCTGTATTCTTGGTCTCTGCTTCAGAACCTATTATTTTTTGTGTTTACATTAATGTTTGCTTCTTTTCTGCATGTTAAGTAGATCAAAAATGAAGAAATGAAAATATTACCCTTTTAATACTGGGGGAAAACACCGGCACTGTATGGGATGCTGACGCATATATAGTCAAATATTGTCCACAGAATTCACACCCATATCATAAGCCTCAGCTGCAACATTTCAACCATGCAAAAGTGATAGGTTTCTGCACCCCAAGCGCTACAGGCCTTCATCCAGGAAAACAAGAGGTATTATTGCAATTCAAGGATGTTCCAGCCACACAAAAGCACTTGAGGAACAGAGGGGTAAAATGGAGAGGTAAAATGGAGCGTTCTGGAAGAGGGCAGGGAGCATCCATGGTGCAACATTATGTGGAGCTCCCACTTGTATGGATGCTAATGTAATGCTAAGTATGTTTGGTACTGTACTTTAGACTTCCTTTGAAAGCTACAGCTGGTAAAAATGCATCTACTAATAGGGCCAGAGGGTCGGCAAATATAGCACAGATTTTATCAGCTTCTTTGGTTATCAGTTCATTTCCAGGCTCAGTTCAAATTGCTGGTGTTTACTTTTAAAACCCTAAATGGTCTGGGACCAATTTATTTGAAGGACTGCGTTCACTAAAATGAACCCACCCAAGACCTGTTATTGACTTCAGGGGGCTTACTCTCTGGCCCACTACAAGCAGAAATAAGATGGGCAGATACCATGGAGAAGGACTTTTCACTGGTGAGCCCATATCTTTGGAACCCTCTTTTGTGAAAACTCTACCAATCTCCCTCTTGGGAAATCTTGATGCAAACCTTGAAGACTTTGTGACGCCTTTTCTGAATGATATTATTCTTTCTTTAAAGGGATTTCATTGATGTGTTTGTCACACTTTGTTCATTGCAACTTATTTTATTTTTTAGTATTTTTTATTAAAGATTTTCTTGATTTACAAAGGTAGTGCAATGTCTCTTGTATTTTTTCCATGTAACATTTTTACAAGTCACTTTCGTTTGCTGAGACATTAGGAGGAAAAGGAGAGAGGTGGGCGGGATGGGGAGATGGGTGGGGTGGGGTGACGATGTTTCTATTTTACTTAATATATGTAGGGTTTGGTGTCAGTGTTGTTTGTACAGGTTCTCTGTTGTTCACTTGTGTTCCTTTGGTGGTGAGAGAGGTCGGGGTTGGTGTAGGATGTGATTGTTCATTTGTGGTTGGCTGTGGTGGTCTTTGGTTTCCTGTGTGAGTTGGGTGGGTGAGTGTCTTTGGTCAGGTTAGCCATATTGAGTTGTATGCTGTCGGTAGATTTTTGTCATTGTCTTGTTGGGCTGTGTGTGTGTGATGAAGGGGAACCATACCGGAGTGAAGGTGTCTTCTCTTTGTCCCTTGTCAGTTTCAGGTTGCTGGTTAGTTTTTCTAGTAGGGCTGTTTCCCATACTACTTGGTAACATTGATCAATGCTTACTCCTGACAGGTCTTTCCAGTGTCTGGTTATGATGTTTCTGGCTGCTGAGAATAGATGGATTGTGAGTTCTTTGTGTTGTAAGTGGGCATTATTTTCTTGGAAGATGTTTAATAAGACCAATTCTGGGGTAATTTCTAGCACTTGCTTGGTTATCTTACCTATTTCTTGTATGGTTGTTGTCCAGAATAGTTGGATTTTGGGGCACTCCCACCACATGTGGAGCTATGTGCCTGTGGAGGTGCACCCCCTCCAGCATTTTGGTGAGTTTCCTGGGCATATTAGTGTTAATTTTCTTGGCGTTAGATACCACCTGTAGGTTAGTTTTAGGGTGAGTTCTCTTCTTTTCATTGATATGGATTTAAAGGGGGGTTTAGACCACATTCTGGTCCATTGGGTAGGGTTGATTTCGTATCCTATATCATCCCCCCCCCATTTTTTTATTGTGTCCAGGGAGCTTGTGGGATTTTTGAGTAGTATTTTGTATATTGCGGATACCAACCCTCTGCTGTGTCCCTTTGTCATTAGGATGACGTTTTCGAAGGTTGTCAGGAGTCTAGTTGCAGGCCCAACACCGTTGCAAATGTGTTGAGTTCTCTGATTAGGGAGGATGTTGTGTTTAAGTGATCTGGTGTTGTGACCATTAGGTCTTCTGCAAAAAGTCCTAATTTATAGGTTCTGCCTTTTATTTCCGCCCCCTTGATGTCTGTGGCTGCTCAGATTCGGATTGCTAGGGGTTCCAGCGCCAGCATAAATAGGAAGGGAGATAGTGGGCATCCTTGTTTTGTGCCTCTTTGGATTGTTATGGTATTTGAGTCCATAGTATTAATTCTGCATTTTGCTGAGGCTTGGGAGTATATTTATTTGATGGTTTGTAGGAAGTTGGGGCCAAATTTCATGCTAGTTAGTACTGCTGATAGGTATTTCCATTCTAGGCAATCAAACGCTTTGAGGATGTCTAGGGACATAATTGTCAATAGGAGTTTAGTTGCCTTGCTGTGTTCGATTAGGTTCAGTAGTTTCCTGATGGGGTCTGTAATATTGTGACCAGGGATAAAGCCAGTCTGGTCTGGGGCTATTAACTAGATAAGTATTTTTTTTTCAGGCAGTTGGCTAAGATTGATGTGAATATTTTGTAGTCTTGGTTTATTAATGAGATCGGGCGGTATGATTCTACTTTGAGGTTGTCCTTCAATGGTTTTGGGATGGAGACTATTTTGGAGAGGGTCCAGGTTTTGGGGATGGGCCCTCCTTTCATGATGTCATTAAACAGGCGTGCCATGTAGGGCATCAGGGGTTCTTTGAATTTCTTATAAAATTCTGTTATGAAGCCATCTGGGCCTGGGGCTTTGTGTGGTTTTAGGTTTTTGAGGATTGTGTCTATTTCCTCTGGGGTGATAGGACTGTCCATGAATTCCTGTTTCTTCATTGCGACTTATTGTGGTTGTAAATCTTATTTCGGTAAACTCTAGAGAGAGCTTTGTCCTAAAAGGTGGCACATAAATATCTGAAATAATTTACTACCCTTGTGGTCACTTGCTTTTTGCTTCCAATTGTAGGGCCTAGGCATGAAGTCCAAGGAACATTGTGATTATTTTAGAGGTATGTTTTGCAGCCAATTTCTGCTCTGCTGAAGCATTTTTAAAATATGACATAATAAATGTTTAGCATATGAATTGGGTAGTTCATCTCCTTCCCCTTTATCACACATTCATGTGATTATGACTGAGAAAAGTCAAAAGCTGGCCCAGTAATCTGACATTCGGCAGTGCATTTCTCATCCTTTGTTAAGGACAAATCGCGTATCATTGACTAGGTGAAATGTGGAGTTAGTTAAGACAACCCAAAGTCCAGACACCTTCCTTGCTCCTTATTTCTGATTGTGGAGCAGTATAATCTGGACGCTGCCTGCTAATCTCTTTGGAGTGTGTTAGATGGAGGATATTTCCCCTGTGAAGAGGTTGAAGTATTTGACCTCAATACACATTCCAGACTCACAATTCTGTGATCCTAATACTCAATCATCGCTGCAGGAATGTAAGTTCATTTGAGCACAAATGACAGCGTAGCTCATCTGAAATGACACAGAGAATAAGAAACATCAATTTTAATAGAGATTTGAATCAAGGGATTATGAAGAATGTAGCACCCTTTGTTCTTTCTTCAAACCTGTGTCTTAGTGGAAGCATTTATGGATGTGTTTATTTATTCACGTATAAGATACAGGCACACCGGTGATCATTCCTATGCACCTTTTTTACACCACCGCCTACAATGCCACAATCTCGGTGCACTCGATTATTTCTGTCCTTGTCCAGGTTTTCAAACCAAAAATCCCATTATAGAAGATTCCTGGGGGCTCCAGTTCTGCAGATTCATGGGCTCCTTGGTACTGTGAAGTAATGGATGTTCTGTTGTGTTATTGGTCCCCTGTCAGCACTTGTTTGCAAAAAAAATTCGGCTGGAAGAACCTGAAGTGGTTTAAAGACAGCAAAGTTGGTGGAAGCATGCCCATTATATGCCCAGTAGATTAAAGGCTCTGTGATAACAATTGGAGCCTCCCTGTCTATGGTCTTGCTGACCACTGAGCTTAGGGTGGGCAGAAATGACACAAAACGCTATGTAGTCTGTTTGACTTTTATGGTCAGATGTGAAGCCGAAAGAGAATTCAGCCTCTGAGCTTGTTTTGAAGGAGCAATAAAAGCGCTAAACAGCAGCAGCCCTGGTCACTCCCTATACATAATTGAAATAGCTGCCCACTGAAGTCAGAATGAGATTGGGGGGGGAGCTGTGTAAGTGGCTCTGACTGTTGCTATAACAACAGCACCTTGGTCTAATTTCTTCTGAAAAATGACTTGCTGCTAGTGGGATGAAGTGGAGCAGCTTTTTGCAGCAGATGAAAGCTCTGTCGACAGCCTTAAGTGCTCCCTTGTTTATGTAGTGGATACTCTATGGTGTGCCCACTATAGTCCTGCTGAAAATTCCAAGATGAGCTAGTCCACATGTGGGTGTGCATGTGTGTTGTAATATGTAGATACAGTGGTACCTCGGGTTAAGAACTTAATTCGTTCCGGAAGTCTATTCTTAACCCGAAACTGTTCTTAACCTGAAGAACCACTTTAGCTAATGGCGCCTCCCGCTGCTACCGCGCCGCCACCACCCAATTTCTGTTCTCATCCTGAAGCAAAGTTCTTAACCTGAGGTACTATTTCTGGGTTAGCGGAGTCTGTAACCTGAAGCGTCTGTAACCTGAGGTACCACTGTATACCTTTTAGACTATTAATAAATAGCCCCATAAAGTTTAGCCGTCTCCTAGCCCAGGACCAGGTTCCTCTTCTTACAGCATATAAATAACCCAATACTCACTCATGTCCACCCATGTCTACTGCTTTGCGAATAAAAATACTTTGCCCCTATTTTTATTTTTTATTTTTTTGTAATGCTATTCCAGGGCACCCCACCTCATAGGGAACAATGGGTGCCAGTTATTTCCACATGTAACATATCCATAGAAACTAATGGATGTTCATTAAATTAAGGCACTCCAATTCGCATGAGATTTTGCAGTTCCTGCAACTTTATCCATTGCCTGTGAACAAAGCTAATGTCTTACTGCCATGCTCATCCTTTATACCAGTTTTAAGCAACTTGATTTGTGCAGCATCGAATGACATGCACAAGCAAGAATTTGGCTATGTTTATATGTCATGGGAAACCGTAGTTTGAATAGTTTACTGTGAACGCAGAGATTGTACCTGTTTCACTCCTCCCCTAGCGTGAATGGGAGCAACAAATCACAACATTGACTTAATAGTGTTATGTCCAGACTGAGGGGCGTGCTTTGTTTCACTCCAAAGAAATCACAGTTGGGAGGCAAAGAAGAAACCTTGGCTTCAGATCCCTGGTTTAGATGTAGCAGAAAGCTAGGGATTGTGTGTTGTTCCTGATTGCACTAAAGAAGGAGCAAAGTGAAAGCCAAACTGTGATTTTATGGTAAACCATTAGCTGTGGTTTACCATGATACACAAGTTGAGCCACTGGTTCATTTCAGGAAGGGGAAAATAAACCCACCCACCTCACACACATTTATTTCCAACAGTTTTGTGGGAGTGTTGTAGGGCTTTTTTCAACCAGAACTCACTGGAACTGAGTACCGGCACCTCTTTGGTGTGTTCTGGCACCTTTTTAGTGTTGCAGTTCCAGTCCCTGGCATGCTGCTTGGGGCTGCACGACAGATGTGGTGGGTAGCCCGGCAATTGGGGTGGCACGATGGAGGCAGAGGTTGGTTGCGTAAGGCGGCAGCTGATATTTCCTTGCAGTAGTGGGGTAAGTGGGCGAAGAAGAGAAGGTTCCCCCTCGTAAAAAAAAGCTCAGCAACTACAGATTCTGTAGTGTGAAGCTGCATTTGGAGTAGTAACTGTTTTCAGTTGAGGAGTGTCCGCAATGTAAAGAAAGGTTGGGGAACCTTTTCCAGCCCATTGGCCAGATTCTGTGATAGATAGCCTTTAGGGAAGGGGTCGGGAACCTAAGGCCCATGGGCCACAAGCGGCCCACGGGGGTTCTTTAACTGGCCCATGAGCCACCCCTGAACCGAGCCATCCACTCAGCGAGTCCCCTCGTGCGGTGCTAAACTGGCGCAGCGTGGCACGGGGACTCGCTTCCGTGGTACTGGAAATCATGCCTGCGCAGATGCTGCAAATCGTGCGTGCGCACAATCCGGCCCACGGAGGGATCTCCGCTGGAGTGAACCAGCCCAGGTGAGGTAAACCTTGCTGACCCCTGCTTTAGGGGGCATGAACTGCAGGCTAGAGGCCAAAGGCACTTGTATAGAAGAAGAGATGGATTCTTACCTTTATACAGTAAGGTTATATTCCAGCGATGCCAAAGCCACACACGCACCCCTACCTCTACTGAGGAAAGCAAGCAGCGTTATCAGAGTGCAAGAGCACATTCCAGCCAGGTGAAAGCACCCAAGGAGGGCATGGAGCAGGACCAGCTTGAAGAAAGACCAGTTAGGAAGACCTGATGGGTCACATTTGGCCTCTGGGCATGTGGTAAAGGGACATGCAGTGAAGCTGTAGTGGGAGTTTTTGGGAATTTATTGGAGACCTTTGAGATCAGCAGCCTGGTCATCTTATTTCCTTAAAGTGTGGTAATGTAATTGACCACAGTTTAATCCTTGACACCCACTTGTTCAGATGAGAAGTGATCATATCCCCCAATTCATTTTCAATGCTCAAGTGTTCAGGGGTTATTTAGGTTTTAAGTGGCAGGCGACCTGCTAGGTTACTGAGTCGAGGGTCTACAGAGGAGTGTGGGAAGCACACAAGAGCATCAGACTTCATTATGCCCCATCCATTTGACAGGGGAAGAGACAATAAATGTAACCCATGCCCGAAGGATGTGCCACTCCCTTGGGAAGAAAGCAGCAAATCCGTCGACCTCATTCCACCTGCATTTCAGTGCTGTGCAACTGTCCCAGGTTAGATTTGAACTGGGGTTGTCGGCTGCACCTCTTTACCTGTAAGGAGGCTGGCTATTCAGTGCAGCAAGCAACTGTCTCGGTTGCTTGCTGAATTACCTTTGACGATGCTCCACTATTTGTACATATCCTAACTGATGTATGTATGTAGTAAAAAGAGTTTCTGGTTACAGGTAGGTAGCCGTGTTGGTCTGCCGTAGTCGAAACAAACAAACAAAAAAATCCTTCCAGTAGCACCTTAGAGACCAACAAAGTTTGTTATTGGTATGAGCTTTCGTGTGCATGCACACTTCTTCAGATACACCAGGGTTTCTGGTGTTAGGAATGCATACGGTACTTTGTCCACAGGAAGAAGTTGCTGATTTGAGAAAAACACTGCACCAGGGAAGGAGGGAACGACAGTTATTTGCCTGTGGAAGCAGTGTAGGGATACAGGGCCAAATACCTCAGGCTAAGGAATGTTTGCTTAATTTTGTTTATTGATTTTGCATAGCAACCTATTACATAAATTGTAAAACTAAATATAAAAGGCAATTGGACATTGCCAGATCCAAGAGTAGTTTGAGTGGAGCAACAGAATTTGGGGCTGTGCCACTTCAGACTGCAAGTGGGAGAATCATACTTTTGAATGTTCCCCATGTAAAAGGAAAGAAAAAGAGCTATCAAATCAGTACAGCAGGGAGCTGGGTAGGTTAAACTTTTTTTATTTTATTTTACTAGAGGCAAGTGTTTGTTAAAGCACTTTTTAAAAAAACAAACACTATTTTACCTGCAGTCTGAAGTGGTACCGTCCATCATTCTGCCATGTCACTACCACCTCATTCTTGGTAATGCTTCGAAAAGCACCAAACTGACTGTCACCTTTAACATATCTCATTGCTAAGTGATTATAATACTCCCTTGTAAGGAAAAGCAACAGGCACAAAAATAAAGAAACAGGAAAGGGAAGGGCAGTAGCCAAGCTCAGCACATCAAAAGAGCAGGAGAAAAAGGAAGCAGATCAGATAGAATCCACTTTTTTCTCACAGAGAAACAGAAGAATTTTATTAGTGGAGTGTATGAACATGCTTTGTAGAACAAGTAGCCAGCAGTATCTGAGGCATGAAACTTATTTGGAAGAGAATGCAGCTGCAAGTCATTTTTCCAGCTTTGTCTTAAAATGTTGTCCAGTATGTTTAAAGAGAGTTAAAAAGACAGATTGAAGTGACAGGCTTTTTGAAGCATCTTCCTTCCACATTAGAAGAGTTGTTTTTCACCCCAGTACCATCACTTTAGTGGCAGTAAAAGGGCTTAAGTGGGATTGAAGTTGGTGCCTGAGCCTTGTGTTGTGAATGTAACTCTCAGCAGAATGACACTAAACAGTGCAGGAAAACCAGTGAGTTGAGATAGTGGTATCTCACAATTAAGGCAACAGTGGCAATAAACTTGCTTATCTACCCCAGACAAGGGAAGGAAGGCAAAATGTAGGCCCTTATTTCAAAATGTCTGCAAGCTGAGAAGCGGGATTTGCAGAACCAGTTGGGTTCTGCAAATACAGGACATTTATTGGGTGCCACTTCCAAGAGGGTGATTGAGAAGAGGCCTGCCTTTGCTTTGCCACCAAGTATATAAAGGCTGGTTGCTGTAGAAAACTAGGTGGGTAAAGGAAAGCTGAGCCAAATTCATGGTATATTACTAATTTTTATTATTTAAATATTATGTTAGCCACCTTCGGCAAAAATCCCCCTGACGCCATTTTTTACACCCGAAAACCAGGACGTTTCAGGAATTTTTCCTGACGTATGGCAAGCCTAGCTCATGACAAATGCTTTACATAAAAAGAGGAAAGAATGGTGCATTTCAGAACATCTGGCAGAATTTCTTAGAACTTTGTGCAGAAAGCAGATCCCTTTTCCTTGTGCCGACCACCCATCTACACTGTGTTTTTTTAAAAATTATTTTAAAAATCCCCTTCCCCCCTTCCTTCTTTTTTTAAAAAATATTACCAGAATAGGCAGAACGCAACACATGCCAGTGTCCTAGGTGAGGGTAGGGACAGGGAATCATGGGCAATGGAGATTGTAACACCAACTCTGTAACTGGGAAATGGGGAGAGGAATTATTTTATGGTAGAAATATCAAAAACTTTGAATTAAAAAAAACCTTCTTTTGAGGCCTTGAGGGTACGCAGGGGGCTGAAAGGTATAGGGGAGGTCCACTGCATGCATGGAAGTCTGTTGTACCAGCAGAGCTGCAATGTTCAATACAAGCTCTAGATTATAAATATGAGAATCCACTGGAAGGCAGTAGCAGTCCATACACATGTCAGTTATCAAAACTGAGAATTTATGTTACCATCACTGATGATAGAGACTGGGATGGGGAACCTTTGCAGCTGAAGGGGCCAATATTCTCTCATGGAAAAGGTTCATAAGCTGCCTACCAGTGATGGCCGTGGCCAGATGTAAAAATTGGGTGGAGAAACAAATGCAACTCTTACCTTTATGTAATAGGCTGCATTCAAGCCATGCAGGATTCAGAGGTTTCTATACACACCTTTCTCCATCAGTGAAAGTAGGAAACGCTACTGCAGTTCAGGGACACAATTCCAGTCCAGCAAAATCACTCAAGGAGGGTGTAGAAACACACTTTGTGTGTCTCTCCCCCCCCCCCCAACTGCCATACCCTTTTTGCCCTCCTTGCTCCTGTCTTTCTCCCACATGGCTCTTTATCACCGGCAGAACATCTATCCAGCATGCTGTGCAGGTGCAAATGCCGAGAATGCTATAATGCTGAAACCTTGCAGGCTCCCAACTGTAGCTTAAGTATTGAAGTAGGTCTGTAGAACAGGGGAGGACTCTGTGAGCACCATGAAACAAACATCTCTAGTACTGATGACTGAAAGAGCTGTTCTTGTTTTCCATTGCATACGCTACATTTCTTTTGCCCCATTAACATCTCTAGTGATACAGATTCTTCCCTGCTTTTGGAACAGTATGAACATTGAAAATGGCTCTTTGGCCAGAAACATGGAAAAATAATGAATTGTATACCCCATATACTCAGCACTTGATGGGGGAGCGTTGTGTGCCAATGAGGCACAAAGAGAAAATATACACGTTGTGAATTATAATAAATTTGCTGTGACTATAGTTTATTGCATAGAGAGTTTTTTTGTTTTGTTTATGAAGGGCAGAAGTGTGTGCAAGAGTCTAATTAATGATTTTGTTCTGTTTCTTCAAGCTTCAAGAGACGGTGAAGAGAAAGTTGGAAGGAGCACGCTCACCCCTCAATGGCGAACAGCAGAATGGCGTCTGTGACAGTAGCTTCTCCCCAACCAGCAAGCGGATACGGAAGGACGTACCTGGGATTGAGGGAATCAACAGCTTGCCCAATAATTTGCCTTTGCCTTCTATTTCCCCTCTTCACCAGCTTGATATAAAACCATCACTGCCCCTGCAGAACAGTGGAACTCATGCTGGTGGTCTGGATGACCTGGGTAAAAACGGTGGACTTCCAGAGATAAAACTCCCAATCAATGGATGCACAGAGCTTGAGGATAGTTTTAACATCCTGCACAACAACAGCAACAACAACAGCAAGGAGCTAAAACAAGAGCCTTTGGATGATCCTAGCTGCATGGACAATTCTGACACATCACTTTCAAATCAGAATAAACTTTTTTCAGACATTAACCTGAATGATCAAGAGTGGCAGGAGTTAATAGATGAGCTGGCTAACACTGTTCCAGAGGATGACATACAAGATTTGTTCAATGAAGACTTTGAAGAGAAAAAGGAGCCTGAATTTCCCAGACCAGCCACTGAGATTCAAGAGAGTGCGAGTGTTAAAAGTGACCCATCTCACTCTCCATTTGCCCATGTTCCTCTTGGGTCTCCCCAGGTAAGGCCTTCTTCTTCAGGTCCGCCATTTTCAAATGTCCCTACAGCATCTAGCATACCTTCTGTCTCTAGTGCGCCCCCAGCTCCACTCTCTGACAGCTCACCAGCAAATTGTGTGGTTCAGTCACCCCAGACTCCTAACCAAGCACATACCCCAAGCCAAACTCAGTCAAGACCGGGTAATGGTTATCTCATTAATCCAACAACAGTGACAACAGCTGCCCCAGGGCCTGGCCAAGTGGCTGTGCCCAGCACTGACTTATCTCCAGCTGAACAGCTTAAACAGATGGCAGCACAGCAGCAGCAACGAGCTAAGCTCATGCAGCAAAAGCAGCAGCAGCAGCAGCAGCAGCAGCAGCAGCATCCAAATCAAGCATCTAGCTGGTCCCCAGTGGGGCCTCCATCTAGTCCTTATGGAGGACCCTTCAGTACAGACAAACCAAATAGCCCAATGATGTATCCCCAAGCCTTTAACAACCAAAACCCTGTAGTGCCTCCTACGGCAAGCAACCCACAAAAGACTACGATGAATAACTACCTCCCTCAAAACCACATGAATATGATCAGTCAGCAGCCAAATAATCTGGGTACAAACTCCTTGAGCAAACAAACCAATATGCTTTCTTATGGCAACACTAAACCTCTGACTCATTTCAATGCTGACTTGAGTCAAAGAATGACTCCACCGATGGCCAATCCCAGCAAGAATCCTATGATGCCATACATGCAGCAGCAGCAGCAGCAGCAGCCCCAACAACCACAGATGCAGGCTCAAATGACGCACTTGAGTGAGGAGCAGAAACGCATGCTTATCATGAAGCAGAAAGGAATGATGAACCAGACGATGGCTTATGGAACACTTCCCTCCCTTGGTCAGGTAAGTGTGAGCAGACAATGCTCTTTTAATGACTTAATTCATTACTTTGTTGCAAAATCCAAGAGGGAGTGTGTGTGTTTAAGTCAAGGGTCAGTAGGTACTTTTGGAATTTAAGAGTGTGCTGTGGGCGCCAGCCACCAGCATGGCTGCCATGTGTGACACAAAATAGCTGCTGAGGTGAAACGGTATAAGACAAAATGGGCGTCACGGGCTGCAGCATATATAACGGTATAAGACAAAATGGCTGCTATATCTTAAAGAGCAGGAAAATGCCACACTGATCGTTAGTTGGTCGATCACTGTGGCATTTACTTGTAGTTGTGGGGTGAACCATGTTTGACTTGTTAATAATAATAATAATAATAATTATTATTATTATTATTATTTATTTATTTATACCCCGCTCATCTGGCTGGGCCTCCCCAGCCTTCCTGGGCGGCCTCCAACAAAATATCAAAATACAGTAATCAATCAAACATTAAAAGCTTCCCTAAAAAGTTTGCCATTGCTTTGGATGGAAAGAGGGTTTTAAGGATATGAGCGATCTCTCAGGAGTGGAAAGTTGCTATGGACTTGCTAATGGATGGTCTCTTGTTAATTCTAGCACAAACCACTTTTACAATATCAGAACAGCAAGTAATTTTCCTGAGCAAGCTGTGAGGCAAATGCTGGCAATTCATGTGTCCACGTGGCAATGGCAATGATGTGCAATGGCATGTGTTTACTAGGTGCCAGTAGGGTGGCCAAATGAAAAAGGGCGAAGGGCTCCTGCACCTTTAATATTTGGATTAATATTTAGCTTGAGCTACAAGCTACACCTGCTGAAATTTCCTCTCTCCACAACTATTAAAAGCAGGAGCTCTTGTCATCTCCTTTACCTGTCCAACCACCATCCTCTGCTCATGGCAGATTCCAAAAGAAAAGCCACTAGTTGCTGTCTGTACAAGGTGGATTGTGAGGCTATTGGTGCTCCTGTCCTCATCCATGTACAAGTCCTCTTCCACGCCATTGTTCATAGTGCGGTCCATCACCTTAGAGACCACAGCTGTGAAAGTGAAGAAGCACCTGCCCCCACATTGTAGTTATTTTCTTCATTGTAGAATACTGTAGTCTCATCTGTGAAATAAGAACATAAGAGGGGTGCAGTTTGATCAGACCAATAGCCCACCAACGTCAGCATCCAGTTCTCAAAGTGTCCAGCCCAATGCCTATGGGAAGCCCACAAGCAGCACCTAAGGGCAACAGCATTCTTCTCGCTTGTGATTCTCAGCAGCTGGCATTCAGGTGCACATTGGTGCTTCTGGCAGTGGACATAGAGCATAGCCATAGCTGGTACCCTTACCCCCCCCCCCCATGGTTTTTGCCAAATCCTCTTTTAAAGTCATCCAAGTTGGTGGCCATTAATGCATATTGTGGAAGAAAATTCCATAGTTTAACTCTGTGTTGAAGATTTGGAGCATTTTCTTGTGTCTGCCCCCAAATCTTCCAACACATTTATTCAAACTATGGGTAGAGAACCCTTTTTTCAGCCTGATAGCAATGTTACAGGGGTTGTATGCTGGTTGTGGACAGGGCTGGAGAAGAAAGTGGGCAGAGCAATGGATGTGACTTCTACCTTCGTACACTAGGCCACATTCCAACCACACAGAAGTGTGTATACCCACCACACTCCGCTCTCCATCCTCCACCCAAGCAAGCAAGAAGCACAAACACAGATCAAGGACACATTCCAGCCAGACAAAAGTGCTCAGAGCAGGCCTGGTGAAGGGCGTGGCCAAGGGAGGAAGGAGAGTATTGAGGGGCAGATAAAGAACTGGGGGGGGGGCACATTAGGTCCCTGGGACTGAGATTCCCCACCCTTACTTAAAACTTTTTTCTTTTTCTGAGTATGGCCAAACAGGGCAAGCTTCGTGTTCCTGACAAGTTAAAAGATCATATTTAAAAAACAACCCTTGATTTCAAGGTAAAATGTTGATACAAGCTGAAGAAAAAAACCATACTTGTACCTCATAACCCTCTGCCCCAATATCTCATTTAGCTCACCTTCAAATGACCTGAGCAGAAATAGAACCCTAATGTTTCCATACTGAAAGGTATTTCCAGTCCCAGTGGGCCAATTTAGAGGCACACAAGAGAAAAGATTGGCTTAGGTGGGAAAGGTAAAACAGTAGCCTTCCATCTGGAATGTATTTCCCCTTCTTTCTCTTACTGTTTTCCTGAAAAATGTTTGTTGATTGACCTCCCTATGCAGTCAGGAATAATTGTTCCTCACAATGATGGGAAAAGATCTGCTGATAACATAGAGCTAAAGTCACAAAGCACTTTCTGTCCTCTTCTCCCTACATCAGGAAACAAAGAGAATCAAGGATGGCTAGAATCTCTTACCTTACTTTTATTCTGTCCTTTATAGAAACAATAATAGGAAAAGAGGAAAAAATACCCTCCTTTCTTCTTTTTGAAACTGTCTCCAAAATGGGGGCATATCACTGCATGGTTAATATCTTTTATTGTGCTTTACTGTACATTTCTTCTAACCTGTACTCTCACAATAAACTTGTTGCTGTATGTATTTTAGAGCTGCCTGATTAAGAGCTACATAGAGGCCATTATTCCTATAGAGTAGCCTTCCCCAAACTGGTGCCCTCCAGATTTTTTGGGGACAGCAGCTCCCATTAGCCCCAGCCAGCACGGCCAGGAGTTGTAGTCCAAAACATTTGGAGGATTGGAGAAGGGCTGCTACAGAGCAATGCAAGAGAGTTCATACTTTAGCACTATGCCTGATCTAGAATCAATAGTTGCTTAGCTGTGCAGTTGTTTGCGGGGAAGGAAGGGAGCCTCTCTTTATGTGTCAAAAACCTGTTGCTCTTCATTTGGCTGATTGAAAATTGTATAATTGTTCCTACTGTGGTATTGTGCAGGGCACACAGTCTGCAAAGAAATGTGCAAGACTCCACACCATGTGTATTATTGAAACCTTCATTCTCTTGATTCCTTGTTGTGCCCTACACATCTATGATACTAAAGTTGGAGGAGAGAGAGAGAGAGAGAGACCTTAGTGGGCATTCCTAAAGGGACATACTGCAATGCCACTGTGACTATTGTCAGAGTAATGGGATTTTAAAAAAATTAATGCAGCCAGAATGAAGTAAGCCCCAGAAACAATGCTGTGATCATATACTGCGCAGATATTAGCAATCTTACATGGGACATGCTGGAGTTCCAGGCCCATCTATGTTGGTAGCTTATCAGAATATCTTAATGTGTGCCCCTCCTGCCGCATATGGCACTTGGCACTGTTTTGTATGTCATGTTAGCGACATGAACGCCCTGCAGAGAGATCAGTAGCACACAACCTTCATGTTAACATGTCAGTGAGTAGCTGGTGCTCTGGCTTGTTTTCTTGGCTTTGATGAGCTTCATTAATTATACTAAAAGAAAAGAAAGGTGTGTATGGCTGGAGAGAAACCCATTTAACTCACTGTGAATAGGAGTAATTGGACAGTTGGCAGGGTGTTAAATTGGTGGTCTAGTGAGAGAAACTAAAAAAAAGGTGCATTATTCCTGCATGCACAAAAGGTGGTAGAAGTTGTCTAATCTCCTACTGAATATTGTTTCTCTGGAGTGCAGTGGTCATGACTCATTTCTCAGCTGAAAGCCTGCAATAAGTATTATTTGCATTGCCAAACCTCTGCCACCAGTGCTGTAAAGAACATAATCCATAGAAAATACAGACTCTAATGCTTCAAGTGCAGTGTTTTATGCTAATCCCAGTTGTGTTATAATGAACACTAGATAGTTCCTGTGCCTGTGTTTTTTCAGCTGTGTCTATGCACTCCTTGTGTTATGAATGGTCCCTTAACAAAGTCTTTACTATTAGCATTGCACTACAACCACACCATAGGCATTAACTTCTGTGACTATATACCTCTGTGTAATTAACAGTTTTGGATCATAGGTGTGCATCTTCTTCAGTAAAGGGGATGGAGATTTCCTGCTGTTTTACACCTGAGCTGCAAAAGGGTGTGGAAGTGGAGTATATATCCATCCCTTTTCCTGTCATGTGCACAGTCTGTACCTCCATTTTCTCTGCTCCCTTTGGCTTAGGGCAGTGGTGTCCAAACTTTTTTCAAAGAGGGCCAGATTTGATGAAGTGAAGGGCCGTGAGGGCTGACCAAAGTTGTTGACCTTTTTTGGATTGAAGTTGTTGAGGTTTTTTTTTTCTTTAGGATTTTACCCCAGGAAATAAACTGCCACAGGGGCCGGATTAAACCGACCAGCGGGCTTCATTAGGCCCCCAAAACAGACTTTGGACATACCTGGCTTACTGGGGTATGTCCCCCACAAAAAACCAAGCCCCATTTTATTTCAATTGAGATTTGGCCGACAGTATTTTAGCAGCAAACATGTACAGACATCCCTCTTCTGGAACTGTAAGGTCAAAGTTTTTTGCTCCCCCCCCCTTCCCCCTACTAGTATGTGCAGTTGCATTACTGTAGTGATAGGCAACCCATTGGATTTGATGTGTTGCATCAAAAAGAAGTCAGGAAGGGGAGAAGGAGAGCTTATAGACACCACTGAGAAGTCACAGGGTTCCAGGAATTGTGAGTTGAAGAAGCAGAAGGGTAGCAATATGGTGGATGGGTGCAATAAAGCAAATTAGCGCCTAATGGTAAAATGAGGTTTAACAATAAAAGAGATGGAGCAGGCCAGCAGCTGCTAGTGGGAACAATGTGAGAATTCTGTCCAAACCAGTCCTAGTTGGTTTGTATCTTTTTGCATAGAAAATTCAGAGCTGGACTGCTAATCAAGGGCATTAGGTAACAAGCCAGAGGATTCAGTGCAATTGTGCAAGCGGCTTCTGACACAGCAGGGGGAGAAAACTGCTGGTTTCTGAACACATTTATAAAATCAGAACCACTGGTGGATATGCATACTCTGAAGCAGGGGTGTAGAAGGCGCATGGTACAGTGGTACCTCGGGTTAAGAACTTAATTCGTTCTGGAGGTCCGTTCTTAACCTGAAACTGTTCTTAACCTGAGGTACCACTTTAGCTAATGGGGCCTCCCGCTGCCACCGCCCCGCCACCCTGCGATTTCTGTTCTCATCCTGGGGCAAATTCTTAACCCAAGGTACTACTTCCGGGTTAGCAGAGTCTGTAACCCGAAGTGTTTGTAACTCAAGGTGTTTGTAACCCAAGGTACCACTGTACTCAGTTTCTTCCGGTGCCCAAGCCCACAAATCCAAAGCAGTGTCACACGTTATGACTGCTGTGTTAGTGGGGCTCTGGATGACCTTGAGACATAGGACACAGCTGAAAAAGTGAAGCTGTTGTAAGAGATTTGTATAAGAGAAACCTTGTTCACACAGGCAGAGTATTTACATTTCTGGGCAGCCTGATTTGTGAGTGGCAAAGTTGCTGGCGATAAATACCGATGGGTTTTCTGTGACACCATATGTTAGATTCTTTTCTAATCCTAAAATAACTACAAGAAAGATGTCTGCTTAGAAGTCATTAAGGGTGTCTCTTTTTGAGAGAGAGAGAAAATGGTAAAATGTTTGATTTCTTCAATATAAACGTGTAACTGTGGAAGAAAAATGGGTGCAGTGGAAGAGATCTTGTGTGCCTAAGAGAAAATCAAACATTTGGAATAGAGAATGCTGTCAGGAGTCGGTGAGTATGAGAAGAAGAGAGGCAGGAACAAAATAGAATTCTCTATGGATGAAGAGAAATATAATAAAACCATGAATCTACCCCCATGTGGCTATGAGGATGCTGCCACTATAAAGACTACAGAAAATGCAGCTGCCTTGTTTGAAATTAGAGGTATGTGAGAGAGTAGGAGAAATAACAAGAATCCCCTTGAGATTCTGTTTTTATAGTGTTTTTGTTCTACATCTCAAATATTTGTAGCTGATTTAGTGTCTTTGTTCTGCATATTTGGACACGAAATGGGGACTTACACACAGATATTTTCTCTTATTTCCAACTGACAAGTGCATTAATTTTATTCCCAGGACTGAGAGAGAAATTCTTTTCTTTACCGTTCTGAAAACACAACCTCAAATATATAGTTATTAAAATTTCAGTTGGTTTACTATGATTCCAGACTTTTTAAAAGTCGTCCAACTTAATCATATCCTGTTGCAGTGAATTCCATCAATTAATTAGGCATTGTGTGGATACGTATTTCCTTTTCTCTATCCTTAACATGTTGCTAAACAATTCCTATGGATGACCTTGAGATCTAGTATCACGAGCAATTGTTTCGTTGTGTTACAAAGTGACAATTTTTAAAAAAGGGGAGCAGCAAGAGGTCACGTACCCTCCCTGCCCACCCAGCATGCCAGTCCCATCTCTGACATTCTTGGGTGTCATTTTGAAGCTATAATGTTTGGATGTTAGCTGCATGCAGAGTCAATAACCTGGAGAAAATCTGATCATTGACAATGCAATCTGAGTTCGTGTATACTAGACGTTATGTGCGTAGGCTGTATTAGTTATCGTCCACTGTGACTCGTATGTTTGATCTACAACCAGATTCTTTCCCAGTCATCAAGATTTTCTAGTATAATTCACAGAAGAACACCCAACTTCCCATAACTTTTTGGCAGGCAGAGGAATAAGTATATATATATGCCTCCAGATGAACTTGATCTGCAAGATGACCATGCTGCTTTTATGCCTAGTGATATTTTCACATGCATGAAATGCCTCAAATTACTCACACCGACCTGCTTGTACATACACTGCCTTTTGAGATGTCTTATTGTTAGCTTCAGTTTTCTAAATGGCGGTTGCCAGTGCATCCTTCTTTCTGTTGGTCCTTACTGCTCTTGTAATGTATCTGACATTCATGTTGGCGTGGCCTATTTCAGTGAACTTATGGAACTAGGTTGTTATTTGTTGCTCTTTTTGGTGATGACTTTGGAACCTTTTCGCACCTCTGTGCTCCTTATGTATTGGTCATATTCTCATGTAACAAATGTGCTAATGCCTAGGGAGGACACTGTAGCCTCCCTCGTCCTTTTAGATCAGTGCAGCACAGCAGCTTAGCATGTCTTCTGAACCCAGGATTGTGGTTAAGCCCTTTCATCCTTAATCACTGTCTGTAACCAAGGTTTGTTCTTGGCTGCAGTTCATGGTTAAGGAGGAGACCACAGTCCTGGGTTTGGACAGCATGAACGAATGGCTGGCTATAAATGCATATAAGCAAATAAATAAACAGAAGTGCATAACAAGACATCCTTGTGTATAGTTCCAAGTTCCTCTCTACTGCCAGCCTGCCAAATTGGATTTCTTGATGATTGCAAGATTCTGTGGATTCCTTTCCCATTTGAAAGCTTCTTAGGCTTGTCTGACTGTGACTGGGGACCAGAGCTTCCATGGTAAACGTGGATAGCCAACTTTGGAGAAACATGGAGGAAGCCTCCAAAAGAGGCACACTGGTGAACAGACTGAAGAGGTGAGCTGTGATGCATCCTGAAATACTGCACAGTCCTTGCAGCAGGGCTGGGGGAATTTGTGGCCCTCCAGATGTTGTTGGACTTAGAGAGGAAAGCCATTTTAATTTGGTGCATATTTTAAAGCAAATTGACCCAATTTGTACTTGGGCTAATACACAGATCAGAAAGAAAATTATGCTTCCAAGTTCGCACTTCTCCAAACTTTGCAATAGAATCTCAGCTGAAAACATGTACCAAAAAGCACAAAAAAGGAGAGAAAACACATTTTAGGACAAAATGCACTTAGAAATGCATATGCTAAGATAAAATACCCTTAAATGCTAGCTGGTGTTTGAATTGCCTACTTTTTTTTTTTTTTACTAGTTGGGAAGTAAAAGAGGAAAGGGTTGGTTCACTATGTAGCTGGGAATTATTCCTATGGGGTGGAAGAAAGAATCCTTTCTGTCACTGGACATTCAAAGGAGTTGTGATGTGGGCATTAGGCGCTTAGTTCCAATATGTATGAACTCCCATTCTTGTCTAAATTTTATTGTTTGAATCAGGACTAGATATGCATGTATGTGTGCATGCAATCTCTGCATCACATGTTATTTTAACTTGCTTTCCACCTGAAAATCCACAAAGCAGCAAGCACAGGTCCATTAAACCCCAATATAAATTTTAAACAAAAATAAAGTAACAGCAAGATAAAATCCACAGTGAACTAGCAGCAATCAAGTTTCAACAGCCATAAAATAGTTACCGAGAACAGTCATAAGGCCCCCCCAAAGGCCTGCTGAAAGAGTACCGCCTTTGCTAAATGCAGGAAGAATTAAGGGAATACTACCTTCTGTATGCAGTGTTAGGGCTGTTAGCACACTTCTCCACCTCATTGACAGGAACTCCAGTTGGGTGAGTTTGTGAACTGGTCCTGAAAGAGCAAGAGCACGGAAAGGCAAATAAATCACTGAGTTGTTCACTGCTGCCTTCTGCTGAAGACACTAAGGAAATAATTTGCCATACTTTCTGCTGGGAAAGCTACAAAAATAGTTTGCTGGTGTTTTCTGATGAGAACATGCTTAGCCTTCTCTTGCCAGGTGCATTTCCAATAAAATCTTCTCCTTCCTATGTTGTTCCAGATGTGTTTGAGAGGTCAGATCTAGATCTAGAATACCGGTGGAGGTAAAAGCAGGGCTTCTTTTCAGCGGGAACTCACGGGAACTGAGTTCTGACACCTCTCGGGTGGGCTCCATTGCCATTATAAGAGAACAAGGGAGAAGTTCGTGATGAGTTCCAGCACCTCTTTTTCTAGAAAAATGGTGCTGGGTAAAAGCAATTGTGGAGAGATGTTCAGGGGGGAAGCAATTGGAGAGGAAATGTTAAGCACCCACTTCACCCTGCCCCTTTTCAACTGCAAGGTGCTCTCTCCTTCCTAATTTCCTAATGGTGGGTTGCAGTGGTAAAAGGACCTTTGCAGTGTGACATGTAGTCTTGCCCAGTTTTAGATCCATTTCCTACAACCCTGGTGAGCAAAAAAGAAAACAACGACATATATATGACAACACTGGACGCAGGTATAAGTTGATACTGTTGTTGGCATCCATCTGTCTTGAGAGACAATGGAGTTGATCTCTGGGGGTGAAGTCCAACCATGCATTAGCAGCACCAAAGTGACCTCCCCAGGGTACAAGCCTGGGCAGTCTCTATGCAGGTCCTGGGCTGCCCAGATGAGACCCCCGTCTCAGCCTCACTTAATGTGGAAAGCAGAGCAATTTGTTTGGTATCAGCTTGGCTGCAGGAGTTGCCAGAAGTAGGCGGACAAGGTACTACCCAACTGTCTTAGGGACATCACTGTTGTTGTTACAATTTGTTAGTCTCTTTATCTTGCACAGGGCAACCTAAAGCAACTTACAAACAAACAAACAAACAAACAAACAAACAGATGGACAGACAGACAATAATGTGGATGCATTAAAACCAAAGAGAAACATTAAAAACCACCCACCCACTTCTAAAAGACAACAGATAGTTAAAAGGCCAAAGGCCTGGTTATAGAGAAAAGTTTTTACCTTGCACCTAAATATATATAATGAAGGTGCTAGGTGAGCCTCCCTGAGGAGAGCATTCCAAAAATTACATGCAAGATGCCTTGAATACAAGCATACTTTATTTCCAAATGCATCTGTGCTGCCACCCTAAGTCTCACCATCCACGTTCCATTTGAAGCATCTGTGGACCAAGAACTGCAGTACCAGCACAAACACGAACATGTGTTTAACCCTGTTAACTCTCATTTCAGGCACTGGCATCTGTATCTATTTTCTATAATTATGGAGGGGTTTTCTTAGATGAGTTGCCCAAGTTTCAGAGCTGGATATGCAATCCCTGACAAAATCCAATGTGTCTTGCGATTTTACCATATTTCTGTTATATCTTCGTGCTTTGTTGTGCTAAGTGCAGCACCCCCATTCATAATCAGTTCTTCGAAAAGACAGTGATTTCATTTAATTGAAATTAACACTTGGACTTGTTTCCATCTGCAGCTGACAGCAGTCCTAGCCCCACACTAATGTCTAGTAATGTTTGCGAGATGTGCTGGCCCTGAATATTAAGCCATCAGCATGATCACTGTGTAAGGGAGGAATCCTGTTTAGCATGAGGCATCGTCTGTGATGGAATGCATCCAGTCCCACAATTATTGAGGAACTGTGTCTCCCAGACTTTCAAGTCTCCTGTATTTTTTGAAATCCAGCTAAAACCTGGAAAACTCCTTCAGTATGCTGAAGAATTTACACTCTTTGTTGTCAGCTAGCAAGTCATTCAGTGTTAGCAACTGGAAACCTTGCCCTATGTCATGATATTCCCTGGCTGTGTGATCTCTTCTGCGGTCAGTCCATGTAGCTGCTTGATGAGCTTTGTTCAGATTGAATTTAGAGATGAGGTGCAGGTTTACTCAGAGCTAAGTCTCAAGGTATTCACTTATGTCTACTTGCTTGCTAAGTAAGGGCTCGTCCACACTTTCATTTCTTTTTAGTTTAGTTTTAAGGAATGTAAATTGATTTTATTTTTTTCTTGTGCCATTTTGGAAAGATTGGAAGGAATTTGGTTTTATTTTAAAAGACAAACTTCCTTTTTCGTGTGACATTATACTGCCTATGGGCATAAAGAAAAACTTCCTTGAAGGAATTTGCCATCATAATTAATTTTTTATATTTAGCTTTGCCTGGAGTTGGGGTTTTTTAAGCTAATAAGACTGTTGGATATTCTTCTGAGAATTATAGTTATATGTTCTATCAAATTATGTATTTTTCCTCAAGGGGCAACTTCTTACTGCTGTAGCAACTGTGTCAATATTTAATTTATTGTACCCTTGCTTCTCCCTTTCCTATTCCTTATCTTTCCCCATTCTTCTCCTGCTCCATTATTTCTTTATATTATTCTTTGGTTTTCTACATGCATGTCTTCCCTCACAAATGTGATGTCTGTCTGTCTGTCTGTCTGTCTGTCTGTCTGTCTGTCTCTCTCTCTGTCTCTCTCTCTGTGTGTGTGTGTGTGTGTGTGTGTGTGTGTGTGTGTGTGTTTGTAGAGCAAAAACCTCCTAGGAGACTTAGTTTGGTCAGAATCGAGTACAAACTTCCAGAGTTAATGCTAAATACATTACTTCTAGTTAATGAGCCACCATAATCTCTAGAGGGCCATGAAAATCTGTGTCCCGGGCTTTTTGGACTCTTCTACCCATGTACTGTCTGAAACCAAAGGGGCACATTGGTTGTCAGATGTGAAATATATTAGCATTATTTTCAGCTTTCCTACCCCATTATCAATCAGTTCCTGTGCTTGGAGACATACCCATAAACACCCATCCCTTAATTCTCAGCTTAAATAAAAATAAAATAAAAAATGAAGTAGGCCTTGCAAGACCAAAGTCTGCTGAATGTATTGCTGATGGTTTGGAGGACTGCCCGATGTAACAGCTATTCTTGTATTTCCTAAAATGCTTTTTTGAGCATTCATTTCTGGAGTAGAAGCATTCCTTGTTTTAAATGTAGTGCAGAAAAAGGAAAATCAATGCATAATGGCTTCTTCCCCGAAATACACTTTCCTGTGTGAACTTCCATACTGGCCAGTTAACTTCTGTGACCTACCTTACAGGATTGCTCCAAGGATTGCAAAGGTAATGTATGTTAACTGTGCTGAGGACTCTTAAAGCTGCAATTCTCACCCCACTAACCTGGGAGCGAACCCCACTGAATTCAGCAGGACTGAGGAGACACACTGATAGGCACCACAAACATGCCTCTTAGCTGGCTTTTGTATTATTATTCCTTCGGTAAGATGTTAGTTCTGGTTGATCATACTTTTCTCTCTGAAGCAGATACAATGAAGCTATCACATATCCCCTTGTGGATTGCTTCCTTTGGTAGCATTCAATGAAATAACACAAGGACGCTCTACTATGACAAAAGGAGGGTTTAGCTATGAATTTCTGAGTGGATAAAACAAATAAGACTCAATACTAGACCTCTTAGTGCAGGAGCATTCTGCAGCCTATTCAAGCACTGCCTTAAGACTACTCTAAGCATGAATTTCTGAAATGTAGCAAGTTCTGCAACGAAATGCTACCATATATCCCTAATGGGTTACCTATGTCTGTAGCTGAGAGGGTTGAAAAATAAATAAAAGTAATGCTCAAAAGTAGGAGTCCCTACTCTATCTTGGGTCATTCCTCATATTTTTTTTTTTTTTTAAGATTTGGAACTTTAAAAAATTGCAACCAGTTTGCATTCGAGTCAATATGACAAGAGGCTTCTGTGTGCAACTGACTTGGCTGTTTGCACTGAGGAGGCAATTTAAGTAGATTTCTGTAACCTAAACGGTATGGGGAAGGACTCCAAACCACTCTCTGTCCCACCTATGACCTGCATTATTAATAATGGACTACGTTGCAGGGCTGATACAACTTTATGTTCTTTCAGCACAGCCCTACAGCACGTAATATTGTATTGCTTTTAAATGTTTTTATGTTGCCGTACACCACCATGATGCTTTGTGACAAGGCGGTATACATTGGTACCTCAGGTTACAAACGCTTCGGGTTACAAACTCCGCTAACCTGGAAGTAGTACCTCGGGTTGCGAACTTTGCCTCAGGATGAGAGCAGAAATCGCGTGGTGGTGGCACAGCGGCAGCAAGAGGCCCCATTAGTGAAAGCGCACCTCGGGTTAAGAACGGTTTCGGGTTAAGAATGGACCTCCAGAACGAATTAAGTTTGTAACTCGAGGTACCACTGTCTACCTTTCTAAATACAGTGGATCCTCCAGATATGAACTTAATTCGTTCTGGGGGTCCTTACGTACCCTTAAAAGTCTGCAACATGACGTACTGCTTCTGTGCATGCGTGTGGTGCAATAGAGTGTTTCCGCACATCCGCGCATGGCAAAACCCGGAAGTATACATTTCCAGTTTTGCCACATTCGCAACCCAAAAGTTATGTTACCCGAAGGTAACATAACCTGAGGGTCCACTGTAAATCTAGGAAGAATGGACTCTTTGATTTGGGATTTGCATTAGCACTAAAGTAAGAAATGAGTTAGGAAGAACAGGACCTCTTTTCTCCGCTGTTGCCTCTGCATGTGTGCATGCATGCACCCAGGTGGCCAATTCCGGCTACATTTAAATCTTGGGTATCTTCATTGATTTTTATGGGCAACACTCTCTTTCAACCCTGCGGACATTCTAAAAAACCCTTCACAGTGAGATCCAGGAAATGACCTACCCAAACCTTAAGATTACTTTCTGTACCCTTATCTCACTCCTCTCTTTTCAGGTACTCCGTTTTATTTCTCCTGCCACCTTTTTGTCAGGTTTTTGCCATCTCAGTTTATCAATATTCCATGCCATTCTTATGGGACTTCTTTGCCTCCATAGATTTCTCTTCCTCTCTGTCAAGATGGGTTGTACTCTTGCAAGCCACCCCCACTTCTTATGCATGAGTGTTGCTGTTTTGTATGCATAATGGCAGACATAAAAACATAAATAGAGCCAGTGACCCATCTAGCAGAGCATCTTGTTCTTACAATGGTCAACCAGATATCTGGCTGTGGGAAACCTGCAAGACGATCTGAGCACAAGAGCTCTCTCCCCTTCTGCAGTCTACAGCAACTGATACACAGTCTAAAAACACTCTCTCCTACATATACTCCTTAGTTTTTACTCTAAACATACTTTTTTGTAAGTAAGTTCCACTGCTTTTTTTTTTAAACTTATAAAGTGTGTGCTTGGATTTCAGGCTAAAACTCAGAGTATTTCCTACTCTACACTATCTAACCCTTCAGGCAGAAAAGTAAAGAAAAGCTTTCAAATGCCTCGAAATACTTTTAATGGTTTATGTGTCCCATTTCGTTTTGTAACTCTTCTGGGGATTGAATTAGAATGTGTCCATCAAGCTTTCGCAGACAGGAAAGCCATGCCTGCGCTTGCTTCTTGCAATCCACCAATCCCTTCTCTCGCACAGTGTGCTGCTTTTATCTGAGAGGCAGCAGTGACAAGAGTGCTGGATGTGGGAAACGCTGGTCAGATCTCTTCTCTACTGTAAAGCTCATTGGCCACTCTGCCTGTGCACCTCATCCTACCGGGCAACTGTGAACCTCAAATGGGGGAGGGCTATAGCTCAGTGGATGGGGAGCCTCTGCCCTTCCAGATGCTATAAACCAGGGGTAGGCAACCTAAGGCCCGTGGGCCGGATGCGGCCCAAACGCCTTCTCAATCCAGCCTGCGGACAGTCCGGGAATCAGCATGTTTTTACATAAGTAGAATGTGTGCTTTTATTTAAAATGCATCTCTGGGTTATTTGTGGGGCATAGGAATTCGTTCATTCCCCCCCCCAAAAAAAATATATAGTCCAGCCCACCACAAGAGATGGTGGACCGGCCCATGGCTGAAAAAGGTTGCTGACCCCTGCTATAACCTGTGCCATTCCTGACTACTGGCCATGTTGGCTGGGGCTGATAGTAGTTGTTGCTCAGCAATATCTAGAGCAGTGTTTTTCAACCACTGTTCCGTGGCACACTAGTGTGCCGCGAGATGTTGCCTGGTGTGCCGTGGGAAAAGAGAGAGAATTACTTTATATATAGTCAATATAGGCACAGAGTTAAATTTTTTAACATTTTCTAATGGTGGTGTGCCTCGTGATTTTTTTCATGAAACAAGTGTGCCTTTGCCCAAAAAAGGTTGAAAAACACTGATCTAGAGGGCCACTGGTTCCCCACCCATGGCTTAAAGAGATGGTGCAAACATTCCGACTGCCAGAGAGGACTTTGCACCACTCTGCTCCTTTCCATTCCTTTTTACTGTCACATTTCACTGAGCTAAGCCAAGGCTTGGCTTAGTGCTGGATTTCCCAAACTTGGGTCTCCAGCTGTTTTTGGACTACGACTCCCATCATAGAGGTCTGGGATGATGGGAATTGTAGTCCAAAAACAGCTAGAGACCCAAGTTTGGGAAACCCTAGCTTAGTGTTTTCCTGAACTGGAACTCATGGCTCAGCTCTCTCTCCTTACTAACCAAGTAAGGCTGTTGCCAAGAATGATCCTTAACCATGAGTCCTGGATGGAAAAAAATAAATGCTAAGCTGAATACAGGAGCAAAAAGGATCATGGAGGAGCAAAGTGGCTGTGAGCTCTTGCTTTTATTTTTATTTTTGAGAGGCCCTTCCTGTGGCTGGAATCCAGTTGCGGCACTTCAAGAGTGTCCATTGTGCGATCTCAACTACTAACTCCGGAGAGTATAGGGATTACATTTCCTGGTATTTAGATAAACACTAAATCCTTCACCTTTTAAAAAAAAAGATTGCTATGATTACATAAAGGGTTGGATTTATTCCCCCCAAGGTTGCTTTCAAAAGGGACACAGGTGTCACCTGCAGATGCAGTCACAGCTTGAGAGAGGTTGTTTTGGCTAGAAAGGGTCTGCCTGGCAGATGCATTGTCAGCATTTGATTTTGATGCTAATGAAGCTGTGAAAAGGCTCAAGAAGAGCCACAACACAGCCCCAGTGGGGACTGCAGATAGGGAGACAAGGAGGAACACAGTCACCCAGGGCTAGATGGTCAAGATACACTGCAGCCTATGAAAAGAGAGGAAGGGCTCTCTGCTCTGTTCCTCCGGAAACAAAAGCTCTGCTAGTCCCCCCCCATGTGTGTATGCTGCTGCAGCCAGAATATTTCCTTATACATCTGGGTGATAGAAGTCCAATCAAATCCCACTGGACCACAGCAGACAGTATTCCTGTGCAAATGTTTATTTTGCATACACATGAACATATGTGGGGGCGGATTGCACCAGCTTATGCTCATTTGAAATCCCAACAGTGCAGGTGATCTGTACTCTGCATTTTTGCAGGGTGCATATTTCAGTGTCAGAGCCTATGGACATATGGACAAGCACATGTGCAGATAGAATCTCAAATGGATAGGGGCAAGCAGGTGTGACCATCTGTCTTCTGTCTCCCACTTCCACCTATATACCGATGAAACCTCTGCACAGGGTTCTTATTTTTGATTATTCATAAATATTGTGTTAGCATATTGTTTAAACCTCTGTTTCTTCCCAGTTGACAGCCTGGCAGATCTCCATAGTGGTTGCTTGGGTTTTTAATGTCACAGGTATTTGCATTACCTGTTTGCTTTGGCTTCTTTTGCAGTGTCATTTACAGTGGATTGGATCCAGACTTGCTCCTCTGCAAACAGAAGGGCTCCTTCTGTTTCTGGAGGGAACTGGGACCTAGCAGATGCTCCCCACTGGAGGAAGGGGACAAGCAGGAGGTTTTGGTTGATTTCCCCTTTCCCCTACAACCCCCAGCACCACATCCCACACTGCTCCAGAGGGCTCCCCTGCGGGGATTCGGATGCTGGAGCCTCCCGTGCGTGAGTTTAGGACACCCACGCACGAGATACCAGTTGCAGGGGATGAACGGCCAGCGTTCCGTGTGCGTATTGGCACGGGCGCCGGCCAAGCCTCAATATCTGAAGGTGCGTGAGTAAGTTCGGAAATGCCTCGAAAATGAATGGATGCCTCGAAGTTGCTTGGTACCTCCTGAACTATTACTAAAATAAAGATAGCTAAACTAAAGGCAAAGTTAAAGCACTAAGGAGAGAACCCCTGACGTTTTCTAAAATCAAATAAAAACCTTTTCCCCAATAAAGACAGACACCGATATTTCTTTTACGGCTTTGGCTGACCCGCATAGGCTCTTTACACTGACTTTGACCTACTACTGTTCTAATCTTCTCCCTAAACTTTCAGTCCCTACACCGCCAAATCTTCCGCAATGCTCTAACTAAATAAAACTAAACCGAGAAATCTTCCGCGATCTAAACCTATGCTAGGTCTAAAAGCCTAACTAAACCTTTACCGAAAGATCTTCCGCGAGCTAAACCCTAACTAAAATAAAACCATCCAACCCATCCAGCCCGCTCCCAAAAACCCTTAAACTAAAGTTAACTGAACTGAGATCTAAATAATACTGAACTGAACATACCTAAGCGGGGAGCCTCAGCCTTTTATTGAGAACCAGATATGACATCACGATCAATATATTAACCAATAAAACCACTGTTGCTGCCCCCAAAAAAGGCGGGAAGCAGAATAAACGTCCATTGATAACTTTGAAAACCTCTGGAACTACAATTTTAGGCGGAGTAATCTCAGTGGCAAAGTGCTCACTGAGTTTTACTTTTACTTCCACTTTCAACGGAAGGATACGAAAAGTAGTACTTAAATAAACATTAATACAAACAAATAACCGCGGATTTCAAAGAATCCACGAAGTGTATTCCCACACTCCCCATCCCACCATAGCAGCTTTTCAGAGGTCACAGAGCAGCAGCTCCTGCCAGGCTCAACCACCTTCTCCGCTCCTGTGACCATGCAGGAGATGAAGCTGGGTCTACAAGCAAGCCAGGAACCCAGGGATGCAGACCTCCAGGCCTGGGTCAGGCATATCCAGGTCCAACAGCTCTTCAATGTCTCTGGCAGCAACCCTTGCTCCTCCTTTGAGGAAAAGTCAGATTTGAGGTATAGGCAGGGCTGAATCCTGACAGCACCTCTCCTATAAGAGCTGTTTTGGCCTTGCTGTAAGTGTGAATGTGTTTGCCTCTTAAAGTGTCTGTCTCAGTGAGAACAATACAGGCATTAAAGTGTGTTAAGTGTTTGCTAAACTCAAGTAATTGTTCATGTAGGGATATAGTGGCAATTGTACTTTTAATCACCTGGCATAGGAGATCAGTGTCATATCTCAAAGCCCCTTTAAGACTGTGTGAGACCACATGCAAAATCCTGCCTCAAAAACCAGACACTGCTCTGTATTCTTGTAATTCTTACTGCCTTCATTGCATATCAGACACTGTAGAGTTCCATAAAGTTTTTCATTTCCACTTATAACAGACACCAGAAAGCAATATGTACACGGTTGCATTGAATCCAGTCTTTATAGCAGCCTCTAAAGCACATCAAACTTTCATGCATCCCGTGCATTTAGGAAACCACTCGTTTCTTTGCTCCAACATTTATATGGTTGCTTTGAACAATGAATTCAGTGGCAAGCTTCCAGCCACACATACCTTCAGTGGGCATTTGCTGGCAACTGGCAGCTCAAAACTGGAATTTTCTCCTGATGCTAGGTAAGGTTGTTTTTATTCACAGAATTTTTTTTATTTTATAAATATGTTAGTTACATTAATATCCCACTTTTCCTACCAGGTGATCCAAGGTGGTTTCTTGTCTAGGTATTTAGGCAGCCCTGGACCACCTTAGCTTTAAACACAGAATTATGTCGTTCATCCTGTCCTGAGCATCCTCCAGCCAAAGAAGGTGCATGTCTGATAGCAATTCTTTATTGTCAAAAGCACACACTTACAAAAACTCCTACAGTGCCCCAGATACGCATGCACACACTCTCCTAGGCAGCTGTTCCCAGTTCCATGCCCAGGGAGAAGTTACAGCAACAGTGGGACCATGACACACACACACACACCAGGACCAGCTTATGTGCCTGCATCTGATGCGAGTGCATGCATGCAAGCTAAGACTTCTCCTACATGGAAGCCACCACTGATCTTCAAGCCTCTTCTGGTTGTAGGAGACAGTGGTGCAGGGGATGGAGAGGATTTGCCTGTCCGCTCCTTGCCTGAACAGCCTCTTACTCTGCTCCGACAAATCCTGACTCCTTTGACCAGTCATCTTTCCCTGGCTTCTGCCTCATGGGCAGCACCAAAGTCGCTGGCCCCTTCTCCTGGGACAATCCTCTGGGCCCCTGCCTCTGCCACACACTCGACAGAGCCCTGACACATCCTCAAACCAGGGCTCTAATCTACCTACCCGTTTCTCAGGAAGCACCCAGTCTCATCTTGGCTCCAGCTAGATCATTATATTCGCCTTTTTCAAAGCAGTGAGTGCTGCTGTCAATAAGTCCCTTGGCACAATATGTGGGAGCATAATCATTAATAGCTTTATAGCATGTTTCGCATAGAGATGGTTTTATTATCTTGTTCATTGCCATAAAGACTTGGGCACTTAGGCCACGGTTAGTCTTTGCATGCCTATTTTGGACATTAACTATCTTGGAGGTGCACATGTGGCGGTGGGGACACACACCCACACATCCCACCTCCATTTACAGCACTAACAAAAAGCACAAACTTTTCACTGGTTTAGTATATGGATGTGGTACTTAAAAGCAGAGACGCTGATGCCCATCACCTGTTTCCTGCAACACACAAAACAAAATATTCCTGTGCAAAGTTTCCTCAGGAGACTCCAAGATGCCCAAAATAAAGCTTGCTGATTGCTTTATCCATTAGTGGAAGATATGTTTAGGGCAGCAACAACCAACCTGGTGTCCTCCACATATTATGGATTACAGCGCTAATCAGCCCCAGCCAGTGGGAATTGTAGTTGACAAATCCGGAATTCAGGGGGTACAGTCACACCCACACATTGAAAGGACATGTGAGAGGAGTCATGGGGCCACCAATAATCCTGCCAGTGATGTGCTTGTTGCTGGGTGCACCTTTCCACCACCAGCACACCCAATCATGGTTCTACAAAGAGAACAGAAAGAAGACACTGCATGGGACAGGAGGGAAGAGGAGAAACTGGTGACACTTTTGAAAATCTGTTTCTCCCTTTCCTTCCAGTGTGGATTCCCTCTTAAGTGGAGGACCTATATGGTTGTACATCATGTGTGCATAGAGCCCCTTTTGAGGAACCTCAAATATGAGGGTGGTGGGGAGTGTGGCTGTCCTGGGGGCGCTTTTGCATAGAGGAGTAGACTAGCACCATTCCCAAGGGCCAGCTACCCGGTACTTAGATATGAGAACTAAAGGAAGGAGAAAGCTATTTTTTAAAAAGTAAACATGTAACATGTACTCTATTTTGGTCCTCGGCTGCTATATCATACCAGGCCTCTTGCTTAGCTTGTCCATTTCAGGAGGCCTCACGCAGAGTTTCCTGGTAGCTTTGCACAAAATGTGGCTTATTTTAATGCGGGCTGTTCTCATTTATTTGTAATGCTTGTATTCTGCAAGCGAAACAGTGGGTTTGATCTAAAATAATTGCATTGTGCATTATGGACAAATCCCCACCACGCTCACTTGGCTTTTTCTATGGTCTGAGATGCTTTATGGTATTCTAGATACATGAAAGGCCATGATCATTTCAAAGTTGATTAACACGCTTTAAACCAGTAAATAGCCCCATTTTCCCAATTCCTCTCGCATTTTTAGCAGTGCCTTAGTGAGAAGCAGCAGTAGATGTTGTCATCTCTGCACACAAAGCAATCCATCCATCATTAATATTTAAAATTCAATCATTAAGCAGGACAGAAGTGCTGTATTTGTTGAAAATCATCAGCAACTAATGGCTTAAAAACTTAGCAATTAGGGGCTTCTTTTGGATTATTTCATGCTGTTGAGCTCCCCGTCAAAATGCAAAAAAACGTATTAACTAGGATGGGACTGTGCACCCTGGGGTTGCTTACAATATGTAATTTACTAAGCACACATGCTTGGAGAAAAACGGATCAAACAGCTAAGATCTGAGCCGTCTGCAGCCTCTTTCAAAGTAAGCAAATGAACAAAACATTCAGAGAAGGCTGTTCTACCAAAGCATTGCTTTTTTTTTTTTTTTGCTTTATGAAATATATTCCAGTTTGGTGTACAATTCATTTACAACAGTGATGAATAGCAGCTTACATTTTTGTGTGACTGGAATCTTATTCTTTCCCCCCCTTTTTCAGCTCCATTCTTTTATCAGCAATCTCTTTTGAGTCCTTCCATATATTTGTCTCCATTATATCTTGGGCAAAGACAGTACAGTGAATCTGAGCTGGACTCCTCCGACCCAGGCCACCTGCTGATACACTGTGTCTGTATACATTTTCCAGGCCTGAATGTTTACAAAAGAAATAGACAAAAGACTCTGAATTTCCATTCTAACCATATGGGAGTTGGACATCTAATCACCCATTGATGTGGCTGATCGTCTCCCCTTGTATTTGTATTCTGTGAGGTTTGGAAAAGGTCACGGTGTCCTTGCAGCATTCACAAATGTGTTATAATCATAGAGATAATGGATAGAAGGAATGTTCTCTTTTAGATCAAGTGGGGCTTGAACATGCAATCCTATGAGACAGAGAGAAGCACGAGGCAGTGGCTTGTAGGAGCGGGAGCAAGAGTTTTTCCTAGGCTACAACCCTGGAATTTGTACAGACATCACAATTAGTGCTATTGCATAAAGTGTTTATCCTTTTCTGCAGATCAGTTTACTGAATAACAAGGGACTCCAGTAGCCCACAGAAGTTTGCCATCAAAAAATACTTACCAACCTGCATGGAATTCCTTGTCGCTTGTGGCTACTAGTCATTTATTGGCCCAGTCACTCATTTATAGGTCCAGGTGTCAGAAGCAGCATCACAACCCTACATGCTTTTCTTCCTGCACTGCATGGGGTTGGACTAGATGATCCTCAGGACCCCTTCCAACTCTACAGTTCTTTTATTCTGTTCTTTGCTGTGAGTGGTGTTATATGCCCAGTGTGCTGGAAAGAGAGATCGCTTCCTCACTTACAAAATACAGCATGGTGTCATGTCAAAGCCTACAATTTGCATGGTAGCAGATAAAATCCACATACAGGATCAGGCTGCAAAGTCAACACATGGTTTTGAATCTTACTGGTAAATTCACTTTAGACTAAGGCATTTTTCTGCTTCCAGTTTTAAATTACTTTTACAAACCTTTGTAAGGCAGAGAATAGAATTATAGAATCATATTGCAGGAAAGTGCTTTAAGGGCATTTTCATAAGTGAAGGTCAAAATGTCTTTCAGTCTGCAATATATCTCTTCTAAATATTGTCAATGTGGTATAAAAAGTGGGTCATTTTTAAACTAGATGTGTGCTCCAATCAATGTGTCTCTTTGATTTGATTTACAAACTTGGGAAATTCAAATATGGTTCTTTGGCATCAATTTTGAAAATGCTCTATTTCCTGTCTAGGCAGGATTCCTTAACCATGTTTGCAATCCACCAGTGCCATGTGCTTATCCTGCCTCTTAAACTCTGATGCGTGTTTGTTCCCCTAAGCAATATTGCCCAGATACATTAATGGTCAGAATTAAATTCCTCTTCCATGCAGCAGGAATGGCTTTCTGTCTTCTCCTAGACTTGTGGCTTGGCAGGTCCAGGAGTGCTTGGGGGAAGCAATTTATCTGGACAAGGCATAGCCAATTTGATACCCCCCACCCCGATGTTACTGCACTACAATTCCCATCATCCCTGGCTATTGCACATGCTGGCTCAGACTGATGGGAGTTGTAGTCCTACAACATCTGGAGGGCCCCCACATAGGCTACCCCAGTCTAGAACCATTTCAGTCCAGATTCAGGTCCAGTTTGGGTACTGAAATGGTATTGGTTTAATTGACGGATGACTTCTGTCGAGAAAAGGATAGAGGGGTTGTATTCTTGCTGATACTTCTTGATTTCTCAGCGGCTTTTGATTTATTCATCCATGGTATCTTGCTGGATCACATCTATGGGTTGGGAGGCATGATGATATGGTGGTTCTGCCCCCACTTGAAGGACTAGTTCCCACGTTTCAAGTTGTCCATGTGAAAAGGTTCCTCATGGAAGTTAAAAGGCTGCAGAATACTACTCTAAATCACACAGAATGGTCCTGCACAAAGTCCAGTAAAGGTTTCCAACCACCTAGTAAATCTGCTGGCAATCCTTTCACATCCTTCAGTAGAGAGTTTATGGTT